>NC_135320.1:40789322-41138489 GCF_048772815.1 Callospermophilus lateralis | reverse complement strand
GCAGTTAGATAAACGTCTACCAGACATCAAGCTAAGAGTATTTTTATAAACTTTGGGGATGGAAAGCATTAGTTGTTTACGTTGAACCTATACTGTCTACGGGCTGGGACACGATAACAATAAAAGGGAGGGGAATTTTGGGACAGCCCATGAGGGGTAGTTGTTGCTTCTGACTGGCTGGGGTAAACTGTCCAACCAGAAAGGGCTTAGTGGCCCTGGGGGAGGAGATGCTCCTGGCAGGATCTTTTAAAAGTAGATCCATCCTCTCTAAGACAAGTTTATCAAGGAAGTTGCTATGCATAAAATAAAATAGTAACAAAACATTTTACCCCTATCGGAAACTGATATCTTGACCTCTCAAAATAGGCTGTTGGTTATCAGTTATAAGTAAGTACAACTGGTGGAGAAAAAAAATATCTGGGTGCAGTGCAGAACTGCTTAGAATCAATTGGCAAACATCTTATGGAATCCATCACACACAAAAGACTTAAGGAGGGAGAACCACCATGTGATTTTAACAAAAATTGGATAAACACAGGTTAGGCTTCTCAATTTGTGATCATCAGGATTCCCCTGTTATATAATTCCCCTTTAAAATGAGTTAATTGAACAACAACTGGAGCTAATGACCAATCCCGTGTATTTGAGTGTTATATAACAGGGGAATCCTGATTTTTCACAAATTGAGAAGTCTAACCTGTGTTTATCCAATCTTTGTTAAAATATATACGGAAGGTGGAAGGTGACCCCACCTCATTACCTAGTAATTACCTGGGCAGTGCTACAACCTGAACAAACATTTATTCCAGCCAGAAGCAGTTCAAATGGCAAGATGACTCTTTCAATATTTACTATTCGGCAATCGGCAGCTTAGGCCAGAACACTGCTAATGACTTTCAAACACACAGAGAAATGTTAATAGATGTGAATGATGGCTATCACACTCCTGAGTCACTTGGTTAGTGGCAAATAACAGTAGAGAGAATATAATGACTGAAGAAATAGGTACTACAAAAATAAATAACGAAATAATACTGTGGAACTTGACCCCTTTTTACTGCCATTAGATTCTACTCAGCAGGTTCTGCCACACAAAAGACAGCTCACCTAGGTCCATCCCCACCCTTCACTCCCAAAGCACAAGTGGCCCCTGGAGAGGAATCTGCATTCAGTGGAGGCTGCTTTGACGTCTCCCTGTATCCTCCAGTAGTGAAATTCAGGAGAGATGGCAAATAAGAAACTTTTGAAAGATTTTGAATCTTCTAACCAATCAGATTTCATTCATTTCAGGTTTGTTTTTTCACCTATGCGTTAAGAAAACCAAGAAGACCAGTGGCTCCAAAGTAATTCAATTAAGCCCACCAGTGCGGACTTGCTTCTTATTTTCTGGACCCTCATGGGGGCGGTAGAGTACACCAGGGAGGACTTTGGTGTCAGATGGTCCTGTGTACAGTTCTCTGCTTACTTACTTCATTTGGCCAAGTGTTTCTGGAGCCCCAACTTTAGGTGCTAGCTGCTGGGGTTATGGAGGTGAACAAGCAAATCCAGTCCCAGTTCTCATGAAATCAACACTTGGGTTTCAGGGGACAATTGAAAAAAAAAATATATCACGATGAAAATCAAAACAGGCCATGAGGTTCAGGGTCATTGCAGGGTCTGACTGACTGTGTGGTCTGGCTCAGTGAAGGGTTCTCTCATCTCTCACTACCTATGATCCTGGGCAAGTTTCTTCGTTTCCACAGAGTTGTTGGGACAATCCAGTTAAATAATAATTGCCTATCACTAAACTCATAGTCTGGCATGTAGGAGGCACACAAAGAATGGTGACTGGCAATGTTTCAATTTTCCCATTGACAGGAATGGTTTTGTTCACTCACTGCTGTATTCCTGGTGCCCAGAGCCATGCCTGACACAAGGCAGACTCTCAATACATATTTGTTGGATGGAAGATTTTAATGATAAAAAGATTCATGATAGGAAAAGCATTTTGTAAAAAGACAACAGCCAAAATAAAACTATACTTCAGGCGGGTGCGATAGCACATGCCTGTAATTCCAGTTACTCAGGAGGCTGAGGCAGGAGGATCACAAATCTGAGGCCAGCTTCACCAACTTAGGGAGATACTGTCTCACATTAAAAAAAAATATATAAAAACAGGTTATGAATGTAGATCATTGGTAAAGGACAACTGAGTTCAATCCCCAATACCAGAAAAAAAAAGAAAAAAATTAAACTATAAAGAAAACTTATACACTGTTTGATAGCACCTTTGTAAATTAAATATATGGAAGTGTAACATTGCGGAGGAAGAATAGAGTTAGTTAATGCTCAGAAATTGTACTCAACTCATCTTCAAATAGAGTCAAGTACTTCTGTCTTTATCCACTAGAGGGAGTATAGTACTGAACATGTCAGACTTTGCCAAGCACATGTGACTCTCACTCAGCCCCTTTAAAATGAGTTGATTGATCAACAACTGGAGCTAATGACCAATCCCGTGTATTTGAGTGGGTTAAAAAAATGGTCTCAGATCAAAATAGGTGGTGGGCAAAAGAAGTGGATCAAAACGTGATTCCTATAGTCTTTCAAACTTTGTACCAGAAGAATAAAAATCAAAGGAACAAAATCATTTTTATTTCATTAACAGCAAAAAGAACAAAATTTAGTACAAACAAGGAAAATATCTGCTTGTTTTGGAAATCTTTCTGCATTCACACTATGGAAACGTTATCACTTAATTGTTTCAAAATCAAAGTGTGCCAATTTGCATTTTTTTGGCAATGTTTTCTTGCATACTTGATTGAGACAGTTGGAAGATCACAATAGTTTGCTTTTCATTAAAGCCCATTTTTTTCTGTCTTATATTCTTGGGCATATTTTGTAAAATATAAATGGTCACAATAAACCCTGGGTGGAACATATGTTGAAACAAGGAGACAGGAGATATAAATAGATCAGTAATCTTCTCATAGAGCCTGAAAATCCTTTAACCTCAGGGGATTCTTGGTAAGTACTGCCTCTGCATAATGTGCGGGTAAAAATCTGGGATTCCTTCCTTAGGTGACTTTAATGAGACTTCCTGGAATTCTCAGGTACGATACACTATAGCTTAAATGCAGGTGGTTTTTATCATAATTAGACCAATTTTAGAAATGCCTTTGGAATTTATTTTATGGGAATAACATCACGTTGCATGGAACTGTTCATGTTTGGGGTTTCAGAGGCTCTCGATGCTATGCACAAAAGTCATGCTATGGTTCAAATAGTAAATTTGAGGAGGCACCTGTGTTTCAAGCCTCCTGCCTCCCAAAAGACTAATTAGAGAAGACCAGTGAGAGCTAGCCCTCTCCTGGGGCACATGACTGTCTGCAGAGAGGAGAGAAGGCAGTCCGTCTTAGAAAGTACAGTTTGCAGAGAGAGAAGGGATGCTTTGCTCCCAAGCAACCCAAAGAACCAGAGGGGCCAAGAAATCTTCCTAAGGCCTGGTGCTGCCCCCAGGAAAGGGAAACAAGGTCCTTTTCCCCTTAGATGTCTGCTTGGTCAGGGGCTTCTTGATTGTCCCACTCTCTGTAGCAGGGGAAAGCTAGCTGGACAACCTGGCATCTCAGAGGCTGCCAGGGAAGGAGGGTCAGGGCTGTTTGTGGTTTCTGGAAGACCAAGGGCAACAGATCCCTTGTGTCCTTGTCAGCCCAAGAGCTCTCTGCAAAGGAGAGGTGAGATTGAGAGCTATGAGTTTGCTGGGAATACCACAGCAAAGGGAGCAGAGGGATCCAGGCATCCGATGAAGGTCACATGAGGGTGCCAGCCGGGGAATGGTCGTGGAGGTGACCTTAGTTCACTTCAGAAGATGCAGCCCAAATGTAAAATGGAAAGGAGAGGCCAAATTCCTCATCCATAGACTAAATATGGCTGGGTCTCAGGTAAGGAAAGGGTGCATAGGAGAGAGGTGGGTATGGAGCCCAAAGGAGAACCTTCCACGGGAGAATTAGAAGCAAAGCCAAAGAAACATGGAGAGTGAATTGTCCTTAAATCTAAATCCCCATTGCTATGGACAAGCAGTTGAAGACTTTTGTAAGCCCTCTCTCCCCAGAGAGACAGTGTGGGTCTAACGCACCCTGGGTGAGGACGGAGGCATGAAAGAAGTAATGATCCCTGGACAAGGGAGATCTGAACAGCCCCTCTTGGGAATTTACATCTGAGCTGGGACAGAGGTGGACATTTTTCATAATCACATAAGTAAATGTAAACATTTCTGAGATATGTACTTAAAAGAGGCATAAAAGATATAACAGGCTCCACGTGGGAAATCACTAGATAACAAGAATGCTGATAAAGCAACAGTGATACTTCTCTGTACCCCTGGACCCAGCTCCTCTGTGGGGCACACTCTGATCAGCCCACAAATGGTCTCTCCTCTCTGGATTTCTCTTGCCAACATGTGTTCGGACCACACAATTTTTCTCTCTAATACCTTCATGTACATTGTTTACGATGTCGCTCGGGCAAAGGCTTCAACTTATGTGCCTTTTGCTTTTTTTTTTTTTTTTTTAATATCCCATTATTTGGGGGAAGATACTAGTATGTGCTAGTATCTTACTATGTGCTTAATAAATCCTTATTATTGATTATACTTGTCATCTGATTTCCACTGGTAACTTCTCTATAGACACCATTTTGATAGGGGAAGTAGAATCTGATTCCTATTGTGAATTCCTGGTTCATTCAGTTCAGGGTTTGGCACCAAGTAAATACTTATGTTGAGGGGCCTGGAAAGGTTCTAACGGCTCCATAAACATCTACTTCATTCTTTGAGAATGACTAAGGCATGTGAGGAGAAGAGTTGACTAGGTGGTCCTGATAGTTAGCAGCAGTTTCTAATCACACTAGACATACAAAACTGTTCACTGATGGGAGTGGTAGCTCTGGTCAAGGACACTAGCGAAGGCTTCATGGAGGAATTTAAAAAAAAAACACACACAAAACAGTAACAATTGGAGGTATAAAGAAAAGGTAGATAGAGACAAAGAGCAGAACTCTTGGTGTGGGAAGCGAGCCAGTCTGGAGATTTGATGAATGACAGGTGGTAGTAAAGAGAAAGGAAGGAAGGTGAGCAGGTAATAGATGGATAAGGACTTTACAATCCGAGATTTTATACTTACATTTGAACGTGATTCCTTTGGAATCTGAGAAAACACACAAAGGGACTCAGGAAACAGAGAAACAGTTTACTAACTTGGGAAACTAAGTAAACAAGGTAAAATGTGTGTGTAGGGGGGCACACAGGAATTCACTTAATTCGATAAAACTAGCATTGTAGTAGGTGATTCAAGTGGAGAGGATCTCCTGAAAACATTCTAATCATGATAAAAAGCAACTATAGATCAATAGAGATTGTTCTGTGGGTCAGTATAGTCCGAGGAATTATAAACATTCTAATTTGGCCCTCACACTCACTGTTCTTGGAGGAAACAAAGCAACCAGAGGTAAAAGCCTAGAGAGGGGGTCAGAGGCCAGGTTTAAGGGCAGCTCTTGGAAATGTGATCCACATGTTCAACGAAAAGGATGTAAGAACGGATATGCAAACTTGGCAAAACTCTCAGATTTCCTCCCATCTGATAAAACCCTTAGTAATCTTAATTATAGTACAGATGACGAGAAGGAATAATTTAAAATGGACAGTTTTACACACAGACTAAAGTGCTGTGCTCGGGGAAGGTCCTGATTTATTTAAAAGTTATTAATAGGAAATGAAGCATGTTGGATCAACCTGCAATTCCCCGTTACTTAGGAGGCTGAGGCAGGAGGATTTCAAGTTCAAGGTTAGCTTGAGAAACTTAGAGAGACCCTCTCTTAAAATTAAAAAATAAAAGGTCTGGAGACATAATTAGTGGAAAAGTGCCCCAGGGTTCAATCCCAGTATTGAAAAAAATCATATATATATGTACATATGTATGTACATATATATACATATCCCTCTTCAAAGGGATATATAGATGTAGATATAGATATAGATACACACACACATACACACACACACACACACACACACACACAAATATTTTACCAGAGAATGAAGAGGGCAAAAACAGTAAGAAAATACCAGGTGAAAGTGGCTTTATGCCTTTGAAGAGGGTTATTTTAATAGAATTTATACAGCACAGCTAACTTACCTTTGCTCCTTTATAATGTCCATTTAAAAATTTTTTTTTAGTTGTAGATGGACACAATATCTTTATTTATTTATTTTTATGTGGTGCTGAGGATCAAACCCAGGGCCTCAAACATGCAAGGCAAGTGCTCTACCACTGAGCTATAACCCAAGCCCTAAATTGTCCATATTTTGATACTGGGGATTGAACCCAGGGGAGCTTTACTACTGAGCTATATTCCCAGCCCTTTTTATTGTTTTATTTTGAGACAGGGTCTTGTCATGTTACTGAGAGTCTCACAAAGTTGCTG
Source organism: Callospermophilus lateralis (assembly GCF_048772815.1). Taxonomy (NCBI): domain Eukaryota; kingdom Metazoa; phylum Chordata; class Mammalia; order Rodentia; family Sciuridae; genus Callospermophilus; species Callospermophilus lateralis. The sequence continues at coordinate 41,132,030 of NC_135320.1, read as the reverse complement.
AGGCTGGTCTTGAATTTAAGAACCTCCTGCCTCAGCCTTCCAATTTGCTGGGATTACAGGTGTGCACCATCTATTTCAGACGATGGGGAAGGTGTCTTTTTAAAGAACTGCTCTCAAACAAACTTGGTCAGCACTAGAACAGTCCCAGATGTGGTTTTTTGGACCAATTTTTTCCCTAAATTCTGAGTGTATGGGAGTAACATATGTGTGTGTAGATAAATGTATTTGTTTAAGATAATAATATGTATTAATGTCTCCTGGTCTTCTCTGTGATGTGAAAATCTCCCTCTGCCTTTCTCTTATGAAGAGACATAGGATGGCCTTCAGCATCCACACAGATCAACCAGGAACATCCCCTCACCTCAAGATCCTTCATTTAATCACACCTGCAAAGACCCTTTCTCCTGAACCATGGTGTTTGTGTGTGTGTGTGTGTGTGTGTGTGTGTGTGTGTGTGTGTGTGTTTAAGTAATCTTTTGCCATTCAGTTTGAAGAGATCCACTTCCTAGAAGTAGAAAAGAGCAACCCCCAGCTGTCATACCGTCTGGTGACTGCTGACCGTCTGGGTGCCTCAGTCCATCACCTTGGGCTTGTCCCTCATCCCTCTTGCTGTGCTGTCAGCATCTGTTTGGTGACCTGAAGCCATAACTCTCATTGCTAACTCTTAGATCAGCAACCAAACCAGAAAACATCAGCTTGCAAATTTCAAACTCCACAGCAGCCCAGAGCCCCGCCCCAAAGGTCCTTTAATGTTATGAGTGGATTTCTGTGGGTGCTGGACTCTTGACCTCTGAGACTTTCTACTGCCGGAAAGTCTGCAGAGACAGGATTTCAGGAATCTTCCCCAAGGAGAAGCCAGCTCTCCTTCTTTGGTAAACAATTGTTCTTATCTTCTGCCGTGGATGGCTATTTACCAAGCAGGATTTTCACTAACCTCACTCAGAGGAAACAGGAGTTCATCTGCCAGAACCTATGAAAATAAACTTTGTCAATATTGCAAAATTCAATATGTGAACTCCGTAGCCTGGTCTTGGGATTATTATGATGATGAAAGACTCAACCTCCATTGAAGTCAATTGTGGAGTGAGTTCCATCATAAACATGCTCAGTCCAAAGTAAAGTTCAGGTAATAGAAGGGCTGGACTGCATTTGACATATCTATCTATAGAGAGCCCAGATGCACTCAGCTTCTGGAAGCTCCAAAGACTAAGTCTAACTAAGATTACTCCCTTCTAGCAATGTGTATCTCACACGAATGGCCTGAAATGATGCTATATCAACATACAACTGTGGCATTGAAAGTTTATATATTGAAAAATATCTATACAGTGGGTATTTGCACGTGAATAATTTTAACAAGATGATAGATTTCTTAGGCTAATTTTTTTTTTTTTTTAATCAGAGTACACAGATTTTATTTTGGCTTGCTCACATAGTCTCCAGTTTAGTTCATCATTTCAAACTAAACACCATTTACTTTGCTATTTGGCAAAATATGGTAGCGTATGCTCTGGATTGAAAGTAAAGTCACTTGTTTTATTGTCTCACCTTTAGAGAGTAATTCCCAACTCCAGAAAATTCACAAACTTTCGTTCTTTTTTTTTTTTTCCTGCAAATGGGAAAAATCATGGCTACATCAAGTGCATAGAATTATTTGAAAGAAAAGAGCAATTTTGTTCTGAAAAGAGCAAGGATTTGATTCAAGATATTACTGTTTTTCAAACTACAGTATTCTAAATAAAAGATAATGAAATAATATATTTTCACTGTATGGATAAGGAAATGTCCACCTATGGGAGAAAACATATGGAAAATTTTATAGTCTTCAAAATAATTTAACAATACTTTTTCCAAGAACTTCTAACCTCATGTTAGGAAAAATTAATAAGCAAAAGGAATTTATTTGCTTTTGAAAGTAAAACACTTTTGGTTGGTCCATTTTTCTCCTCCTAATCCCATGTTAAGTAAAAGGATCAAGAGTCTTTATTGCTCCCTAGTCTCTGCTCCCTCCCCTCCACATTCAATTTCATCTCTTTCCCCTTCATTCTACACTGACAAGTTATTTGTATTTCAGAGGAGAGTTTAAGAACTTGATTCTGGGGTAGTGTCTGAACTTACCCTTCTTAATTAGAGGCCCTCAGGACATCTCCTAATCTCCCTTTTTTTTTTTTTTTTCTGTGTTCTGCTCTATAGAGAGAAACAGAAGTGAATAACCCTATAGGGTTGAAGTGTGGATTAGTGTTTGATTCATTGAAAGCTCTCAATAAATCTTAGCTGGTAATATTATTTTCTTTTAATATATGACAGATTTTCTTGCATTAGACCAATTTGTATTTGTCTTCTCTTTCCTATTAAATTTTGAGCTCCTGAAGATGGATTCTTTTTTTATATCTCTTTTTAAAATATTCTCTTTTATATCTCTCCCAAGTATCTAGCACAGTGCATTGTGCATGGTAGATACCTAATAAGAATTTAAGGAATCAAATTATCTCAGGCTTTTGACATATCTGTGAACATAATCCTATGAGGTGTTAAATAAATATTATATGAGGCCATTGTTTTAGACTCTGCTCCTGGACTGGGCCCCAGGCTAAAAGTCAAAATGGAGTCACTCACTCATGCTAAGTTGTCACCAGCCTGAAACTAAGGTTATTGATCTGAGTTTTGAGAAAACAAGATTAGAGGAATAACAGCCAAATTTCCCAGACAGGACAGTTTCAATTGGCATGATAATAACAGTCCCTCTGCTTTCATCCTCACTCAGAAGTAACTGTAATGTTAACCAGTCAGTTATTTTTCAATAGTTCTGTCTCCTTTGAAACGACCAATGTGTCTTTTGTTCTTTTGTTTCTGCCTTCTTACCCTTTCTCTCTAAAACAAACTCACTCAGTCCATTAGAACACTTGGTCTATTTTGTGGAATGAAATGTTGCCTGATACTCCAATTGAAAATAAAGCCCATTAAGATTTTTAAATGGTTGTGATTTTGTCCTTCACCAGAGATTTCAAAGTACTAATCAGACATTCGGTATATTGCAAAAAGCTGTTGAAACATTATCTTACAGATCACACTTGAATAATTTCTTCCCTCTTGTTTGCAGGCTCAACCCTAATCCTGGCTCAACCTTAATCACTTCTCTGGTATTTAGGTTCTGGTTTCCAGACACAGCCCATGAGCTCAGCAATCTTGCCCATCCCACTGACAACAGAGCTGATCTCCCCTTGGGGCTTACACTGGGCCCTGTCTTCCTATGTTCTTCACACATTTATGAAATACTCCAAACCATCCTTCTGCTTTGATTCATATAGATGAACAATTATAACGTCTCAACTTTCTGAGAACCTTGTTTCTGCCCAAAGTTCAGGGGGAAGTACAAAGTTTAAATCCGATGAGTCCCATTCTATGTATCAACATAAGCAAGGAATAATAATGCTGTTAAACAAGATTGAAAGTTCTCTTAGCTTCCCATTTTAAATAGTAACCTTTGCTTAAAAACTTTATTTTTTAAATGTTCTCCTCTGGAAACATCTAACTGAAAACTTGGAACAGCTGGAGCAGTTGAGGCAGATCATGTGTTATAACAATGGATTTTCTGAGAGACCCTTGGGTCTAAGAACTATAAATTCCCTTATTTTAAGATCAAGCTAAGTCTGGTTCTGAGTTTTATTTCCTCAGGGTACTAAGAAATTCAAACTCAGTCAAATTGTAGGAAATTCCTTCCCCTTCATGTGGCTCACATAAGACTCTTGAAAGTGGGAGGGTGTTTCCATAATTAAGGATGTTAGGAGATAGGCACTAGTGATCATGGTCAAAGTCCTTCCTGTCTCAGTCTTGTGGGTGGCCCACATTGGCCTCTGTGCACTAAGCAAAGGCTTCTGAGCCTTTCAGAGTTGACTCCACTTTCTGCCTGAATTCAGCCTTCATTGCTTTCCTGTGGACTCCTGTTAGAGCTCAGCATTTCTACCTGTCCAGACTCCAGACCTTTCTCACTCTTGAAAACCCCTTCTCCCACCTGTTCCCTTTCCCGAATTCATCCTCTTGCCTTGGTCCTAGAGGTTTGCTCCAAGATATCTGCCAGGTCCCCCCCAAAAACCCTGCTCTTTCCCCAGGAAGTAAGAGAAGGCTCCATTACAAAACTACTTGGATCAAAATATTACAGAGAACAACAACAACAAAAAAAATGTTTCCAGTCTGTGCTGAGCCTTACACAGTAGGAAGAATAGGATAGGATGTAACATCTTTATCAGCTGTCCTGTAGCACAATTCATGAACGTCCCTAACCTCAGCACACCTTCTCTTACTGGACAAACTGGGAAATATGGACAGGAATGCTGTCTCAAGGGGACAGCTGGAAAGGATGGGCAGAAGCCAGGCTTATGCTGATGTGCTTCCGAGAAGCTGATAGCATTTTGCTTTTGGGAGGACAATGGAAACCTCTGAGAGGCTGTGGCCAATAACTGAGTTCTCAAACAGAAAGTATGTGCTTCCTTCATTCAGTGTGTCTGAAAACATGCAGGAAGACTTGATGCTAGTCTCTCTTTACTTTTGTGTGTATGTATGTAATTATGTGTAATGTATGTAATTTAACTGACACATTGAATTATTTGTCTACTTTGTATTGCTGAGAACCAAAAAAATCCCATAAATAGATAACCGGCCTCTTGAATGGAAAGAACAGTTCCCCTTAATGGACTGACTTTGTTGACAGTGTTTTCAGAGCAAAGATCTTATATACAATATAACTTCACTATTTTGTCTAGTGTTCAGGAATTTCTATAAATGAAACCAGAGATTTTCTAAACATACATAATTAAATTAGTTTTTTCATTTTTTAAAAATTTTAGTTTTTAATTTATTCTAATGAGTTGTACATGACAGTAGAATGCATTTTGACACATTGTGCATCAGTTTTAATTTTGATTAACAGTAATGCATTTGACAAAGGAGCACCAAACTTCAGGTTCTTAAATTTTTTTTTCTTTAAAAAAGAAAGTATATATAATGACAGATATTAAGCATATTTATCATTAGAAACTGAAAATTTGCCAATGTATTAAATGTCTCACCCTAATGTAAATATTACTGGGGATTTGAGTTAATTCAGTTAATTAATGGAAATAAAATAGAGGCTTCTAGATTTTTCATTAGGAATGGAAACCCATTTTTAGTCCCTTGCTGGTAGAAATGTTAAAAGCTTTGACTTCAAATCATCAAAGAAATTTTCCAAGAAATTCCTCTTCCAAACTTTTGTCAAAGTCATTTTAGTTATATTTAAACTAAAGATAATTCAACCAAAATGTATTTATGAATACCACCATTAATAATATTAATAACATGCTTAAAGTCATTATAGTAGTAACATGAGAAAAAAAAAGAGAGAGAGAATCTTTTTTGTAGATGGAAACAACACAATGCCTTTATTTATTTATTTTTTTATTGTGATGCTGAGAATCGTACCCAGGTTGCGCCTGAGCTACTCGAACTGTCAACTGCTGAGCCACAATCCCAGCCCACAAGAATATAATTTTGTGTATGAAATAAGCTTAGCATGTGCCAAAGAGGAATCAAGTAATTTTTTCATCCAAATTACATTTGCTTCTTAAAATTTAATTGTCCCTAATATTTGAACATATTTATGCTTTTAGAGAATTTTTATTTTGTGATTTATCTCAGAGCAGATTTTTCAATCTAACTATTTTATATCATGGCTGAAAAACTTAGGAAATTTTAAAAGTCAAAAATATTTACATACTTTTCATTGGAAACTTTTCCCTAGAGATTGTTCCCCTCTTCTCTGTTTAGTAAAGGGTCTTCAATTGTGTGAACCATAGAATACAATCTATTTACAACTTATTTTGCTCGTTGCTAAAAGAGGAATCTAGAAACAGTAAAATAAGCCTATGAATCTGCTGAGATAACATTTATTTTCTTAGAGTTTCACTGAAGAACAATTTAGACTGAAAAAAGGTATTCTTTATGCTACATATTGTTAAAAATAAAATGGTGATTGGACACCCAAACAGAAACCTGAACGGAATAAGAGTGTCAGACACTAAATTGAAAATCAGATAAATCTTTTGTCTTAGTGATAGGGGACAGACAAACGAGAGTGGTGGGAATATGAAGTTAAGGGAATAATTTTATAAAATGGGGCCATTGTGCTGACCCCCACAGGCTTTCTTTTCCAAGAAGCAATTTACCTGCAGCCCTGCCTGGCTTAAGTGGACAGGATATGTCACATTGCTCAGCCAACTACCTGTTATCTGCAGGAGAAATGCAGGCCTGAAATAATGTTGGTAAGAGGAACCCAAGTTACCCTGAAGGGGAAGACTTTTGTGTGAACCTTTTCACAGACCAGATCCCAGAATCCAGGGAGAAAAGGATAACTATAAAATCTACACAAACAGGTTCTAATTAGAACCAGTCAGCATGGGCCAAAGTAACCTGGAATGGTCATGGCCCTGGGGACTTGAAAATCTGATGTCATCTGCTGTCAGTCAAAAGTCAAGGGGTGGACCTGGGTGGGACTCTCTGGAAAATTCCCTGGGACACCAATAAAACTGGAGTGCAGGAGAGGCACGCTGTCCCTCTTCTCTCTGAGAGGACCCACTCTTTCCCCCGAGAGTGTCCCTTTTCTCTTTTCCTATCCATTCAATAAACTCCAAGAGACAAGTCTGAAATCTTTCTAACTTGATGACAAGAATTGGGGCTTCGTGTTGCCTCAGTTTCTTAGAAAGTTCCAGCTCTGTAACATTGGAAAAATGTTTATTTATATTCTGTGTAAATTGCTTATTTATATTCTATGTAAATTTCTTTTTTTCCCCTTCTATTATTTCCAAAAAGTCTGCAGACTCCTTGAAATGAGGACTTTAGCTCACTTTATGTAATCACAAAATAATTAACATGGAGTGAGCATGTAATTCATGCTTAATAATTATTGTTGATTCATGGTTTTAATGCCGTAAGCCTATATTTCCCTATCTTCTGTTGAGAATTAGGCTTTCTAGAAGGAATCTCACAAGGTAATAGCTCATAAACAAATACCTTTGAAAATTTATCTAGTATATTCTTTTATTGGGAATTTATAGTTTCTTTGACTATATTAAATTAGGGCTGAAAAGTCCCATGTTTAAAAAGTTAGCTTTGTTTAACCTGATGTTTCCCAAACTAATTTTTATTATAAAACCATGATTTTGTATAACAATTCAACCTGCCATGGGGCTATTGGGAAATCTAGTAAAATAAATAACTAAGGGCTTCCAGCTTCTAAACCAAGTCGGCAGTGCAACACCCCAGACTGTGATTCTGACTTGATCAAAATTTAAAAGTAATTCATGCAAATGCTGAGACTTAGAATTAAAACAGAATTTTGTAGTTATTCCTGTTTACTGTTCTAGCTCAAAGAATGTAATTAAGACCTATAGTACACTTGGAAGATTTCTAAAAGAAAATACTTATAGTAACTAAATCTACTAATGTACCTAAAGGCCAAGATGTATTTCTTTATCTAATGCATTTAGTCAAAATTATACAACCTATTTTGGGGATATTTGAGGGAATACCTCCATTGAAATATCTCTTTGCTTTCGCCTCCCAGTCCAAAAATGAAATCGTAGTTCTCTGCTCATCAGTATCATTACAGTTCCCAGATGATTCCGTTCCTTTTGGACCATGTCAGGCCTTAGCTGGTCAGTTTGTCTATCATTCCTTATCCAACATTCCCTATTCCTTTTTCTATTCGTCTGGCATGGAAATTTTTGAGTGTGTGCATTTTTTTACCTTCTTCTCAGATATAATTAAATTTGCTTAGAATAGGTAATTCTGTGATGTAATTAGGGTCACCTAATGTTTTACAAACATCATCCCAAGCATATTGAGTTTAGAGCAAGGTATAATTTGAGGTATTAGCCAACACTTAGACACATCTGAGGTCAAGGGCTCCTACAGGCACTCCAGTGCTCTCTGACACACATGAGCTAACTGGACCAGTCCTCAGCCCAGTGTCCTCGCCCGCCTCCCCACCAGGTGTCCCCGAATAACCCTATGCTTATAAAACTTATGTTTCCAGTCAAGAGATAGCACATATACCTGTAACTAATTTTTGAAATTATTAAACAACATTGGTCATACAGAATTTTTTTTTAAATCACTATAGTGAGCAGACTTTTGAAAATATGACAGGTTTAAGAATTTTTACAGGAAAATAGGAAGTGAGCTTTCAAATTGAGGCGATCTCATCAAATCTAGAATAAATGCTTTCTGTAAACTAACCATGTTGCCTTGTATTTGTTAGCTGTTTCACTGAATCCGAAGCAGTGACTCTAAATAACCACAGCATTTTGCCAGTGATATTTACAAGGACCAAACATAAAAAAACACAGATGAACCTTTGAAAAAGGTTTAGATTCAAGTTTAGCCTCTACCAGTTACTAGTTATGGACTTTTGTCTCTCCAAAAGTAAGTTTCTTCATCTCTAAAAAGGAAGTAACCCTTTCTCTCTCACACATACACACACAAAACCACAGGATAGATATTTAAGAGCACTTTGTAATAGTAAAAAGAAACTGATTATTACCTGGATGGAATGTTTCTTAGGCTAACAGGCATTGCTAGGTTTTTGTTTCACTTTTTAAGTCAAGGGTCAAAAAAGCCATTTTAATTCCACAAACTCCTGGAAACAAATTGAGGCCTCTGTATGAGCCTAGTTTAGAACTGCCTATTCAGTTTGGGGCAGGCATGGGCTGTATTTCGGCCCCTTGGTGGGGGAAATAGAGTCTGAGGGAGGTGTAACCATCGATCTTCATTCTTTTTTTACATCAAAGAGAAAATGAACTACTAAGCAGAACTACTAGGTCACCTACTTTCTCCAGAACCCTGCATGCCACTCCTCTTCTGGATGCTAGCTCCTGTGGCCTCAGGGTTTATGGCTATGCATCTCTCTTTGACTTCATCATTGCTTAATCTGGCTACACCAGAGACTCACCATAAACCACAAAAACCTGTTTGACAACTATCTTGGTTTTTACCCAAAATCTCTTTGTTAAATCAGTATTTTATATGGATTTTGTGTACAGTACATACCAACAGGGGAACAAAGTCCTTTCTGCAACCACAATTTTTGCCCATGGCTTCAGGGTGATTAATACCGATTTAACTTCTGGAACTTAAACTTGGGTCAGTATAGCCCTTAGATTATTGTCCCAGTTATGAAATATTTTCATATCCACTATCATCCCTTGATTTTTCTCAGGAAGAGTGGGAAGCAATCACTCTACTTGAAAGACCTGGAACAGAGAACAGCCAAGACTTGCTTAAGATTTCACAAGGACTGAAAGAAGACTGGGATGGGGAAGAAAAAAAAATTCTGGAAATTTCCACCAAACTTCATTACTTGGGAAGGAGAATGAAATGTTCTTAGAAAAGACATAGGTCCAAATGTGGAGCAAGATGAGGAAACTTGTGTATTGGGAAGGCGACCAAGGCTCTGTTCCTGCCTCAGCTCAGTGACACCCACAGCAATGTGGCTCTTCCAAACCACAATGACACCCTGCGTGGGTTCATCAAGGAGAGCTGCTATTGTTTCTCTCCTTAAGGCCTTGAAGCAGCACAGCACAAGGATTAGGAGTACCGACTTTAATGTCACAGTGTCCTGTCCTAGCTTTGCCCCCTCTTGGGAAACTCACCTAAGTCTGTGTTTCCATAAAGTCGAGGCAATGATATCTCAATTATTTTATTACATTATTATTTGTTATTAGATTGCTGAAGAGAATAAATGAAATGATGACCTTAAAAATGGACACAGGGTTTCATGAGGAACAAGGAAAAAATGGAAGATGGGACAGAAGGAATTTATAAGGTACTACATGGGTGGTTTGGACTCGAAAGGCCACATCCTCTAGCTGAATACAGTTCACAGAGGTCCTTTGCTTGGTTGATGGGGAAGTATCTAAGATATAAAAACCACTTATCTGAGGCATATGAAGCAGGGCTAGGAGTGCCCTGAATATGGTTTAAAGGTGGACTTGTTTTTGTTGGGGCTTCATTCCTTCTCATGAGCTTGGAGGTAGAGTGGGTCACTCTAAATCCTGTCCCCTCAACATAGGTGAGGTACCAGGACTGTGGAGAAGAGGAGTGAGTGAGTGCTGGGTGGGGAGAGAGTGGGGAACTGATGTCCAGTTGGTTATTTTGTTCATTTCGTTGCATTGACATTCTTTATTGCCTTTGTTTCATAGGACCAGGAAACACTGCTAAAGCCAGAGGTAAATACAGCTGAGGGTGTGATGAGAAACAGTGTGACTGGGAAAATGTTTTTTATGAATATTTTTTCTCAAAGTTAATTCAAGAATAAAAGTCTGTCTTGGTTGGGGAGGAAGAGAGGGGGAAAAAACAAAGATTTGCTGTTTTCCCGTATAGTGATGCCTGAATCTTACATTCCATCCAAGAATTGTTTGAAACATGTGGGAGTCCTCTCGCTTGTGAATTAAGGTTTGGTAGTTCAGAAATTAAGTGCTTCCTCCTGGACTAGACTGCAGAGGTTAATCACTTCTCCTACATACATTTTAGAGTACTTAGGGGCTTAAGCCTCTCCAAAGTTCAGGGAGCAATAATGTTGCAATGTCCACCCAGACCCTTCCAGAACTCCCAAGAAGAGAGCAACAGACACTGAAATGTCTGCAAAGTATAGCCTCTGGTACCAGGGAAGACTTGCCTTGTAAGTCTCAGAAAAGGGGGAAAGAGTCAAGGGTCCCCCATATTTATTTATTACATTTATTATAGTTGAAGAAAGTAAGGCACATGGCAAGGGAATAGGGCTACATGGCAAGAGCACTCCATAGCCAGGCACGGTCCTGCACACCTAAAATCCCAGACATTCTGTAGGCTGAAACAGGAGGATTGCAAGTTTGAGGCTAGACTGGCAAGTTAGCAAGAACCTGTCTAAAAAAAAAAGAAAAAAAAATTTAAAGACTGATAATGTAGCTCAGTGGCAATGTGTTCCTGGGTTCAAAATCCAGTAATGATGGGGCCAGGGGGTGGGGAGCTCCATTTCATTACCTCACTTTTGACTTCATTTGAACCAGACCCCTTATTATTGCCTAGGAAAGGAAGTAGGGTCTAGATTCACATGAAAAGAACCTAGAGGCTATGGTTTATGGATCCCATATTTGGTCAGCAGCCAGCAGGGCATTTCCCAGGACACTAGTTTCCAAGGTCATAAAACATCAGTGAGAGTGCAACAGGATGGAGAGAATTCCTTTGGGGGGCGGGAGTACTAAGTACTAAAAGGAATATTTTGATAAACTGCTTTCATAGATAGAATTTGGGGGTAAGACTCCAAAAGGGAATGCTCAAAGAAAAAGATAAAGTGGCTAACCTGGTGGTTTCCAAGGAGAAAGGCCTTTGCAAGCCAAGTTTGTGTTTGGTTGAGAAAAGTCTGCAAGTTTGCAGTCAGAGCAACATGGTCAAGACTTTAGAGAGCCGCCCCTTCCACTACAGGCCAGAAGTACCTTGGCACGTGATTGCTGAGGGCAGCTGAGGCTTGGCCAACACTGCCTTCATCTGGAGCAGGCTCAAGGCACAGCTGACCTGAAGGGAGAGAGGGCAGGCCCCAGCCCACGTGGTACACAAAAAGTGGAAGAGTTGGGTCCTGCAGATGTTGACCCCTTCCTAATGTCTGCCTTTATCTTCCTAGAGCAGCAAATAGCACCAATGCAAGTTACTAAAGGACAAATTGGCAGAATTCTTATTCTAATCACTGTGCAGGCTCTCAGGTAGGCACGGGAGAGGCCTCCCTCTGTGTATCCCATCCAGCCTCAGTGTGTGAGGAGGGCAGGGAGAGATGTGTCTTTATATGATTTTATGGCTATTTATTCTCTTTCCCTCTTCTGGGGCAGAATTCTAGCATTCTCCCTCCTTTCAGAGCTCAAGATAGAATAGAAAGGGCACACCATAGGAACTGGTTCTCTATTTGCCAATAATAATGTTCATGCAATCCTCGTATCCATTTGGCCTAGATGGAAACTTGGGCGATTTCATTCCACTGTGGTCCAGTGGCCTCTTACCTAGCTGGCTTCTCAGACTCCCCTCACCAAGTGCCTTGTGCTGACCTGGAGCCTCCCCAAGCCTCCTGCCCAGGGGGGCCCAAGGCCAGGAGCACCAGGGTATGCTTACAGGGCTCAGCCCCACCACAGAGAATAATGAGTGTTTATCTGACGAGGCCTGTGTAGGACTTCAAAACCTAAATAGCTTTAAAAAAACTTTGTTCTTATAATAAATGCTTCATTTTTAATCCTTTGGCTAATAAAAAAAAGACAAGGTGCTCAATTAGTTCTGGTTTTTGCCCCAGCAAACTCAAGAGAAGGTAGGTAGCCATAGTAATGAGTTTTTAGTCACTGCAGCTAGACAGGTCAGCCAATCAAATTATTTTTAATCTAAGCTTTCTTTTCATACTCATTACCTTTCACTTCACTTTTGGTTTATTTGTACATTTAAGAACATCCCTTCCATATCTTCATTCAAATCAGTGGAGGAACTGTTAAGGAGAATAGGAATCCGTGCCAGGATTTCCTGCTGGCTTTCCATCCAACCATTAATCAGTTACTGTGGAAACTTTCTAATTGTAGTGATACACATGAAATTTAAAATCTTGTAGATAGATATTATGAAAGATTTTAGGAATTTACTTTCAAATATCAAGGAACTATGTTTGTAACATGCTTTGTTTTGCACATTGAAAAAGTATTATTTATTATTAAGGCACCCATTTGCATTTCCTACATTCTCATAAACTGTACTGAAGAATTCATTCTAGCATTTTTTCACAACCCAAACTAACTTTTAAGAACTTAGCACATCTTCTAGAGTCCTTAGTCATTTATTTTATTTTATTTTTCTTTATGACACTGGGAATTGAACCCAGGAGTACTTTACCACTGAGTTATATCCTCAGCCTTTTTTATTTTTTTGAGATAGGATCTTACTAAGTTGCCCAGACTGCCCTTGAACTTGCTATCCTCCTACCTCAGCTTCTGATATCATTGGGATTACAGGCAAGGACAACCATGTCTGGCTTGAATTCATTTCACTTTAGAAATTAATTTTCATTTTCAAAGGATATTGTTAATTTAAAAAGAAAAGAAAAAAATTAAAATTAGAGCCACTTATCTAGCATTAAGGTTTGGATTTTTAAAATTTCCAAAATTATTAAAATCAAGTTTTGTGAACTCTAGGATAAATGTTCAACATTTATGTTTATTCCCTCTTGTCCCACATATATGGGAATACTATGTTTCTGGGGGGATGGGACTTTATCTTTCCCTCCTGTGCCCAAATGAGACCTAAAAGAACGTCTGAGTTTTTAGTTACTACAGCTAGACAAGTCATCCAATCAACAGAATTGGGGATAATATTTTGCCTAAATGACTCAAAACTTTATTCTCTGACTACTTAAAAGTTAAGTCAGAATTAAACTTGAAATAGCAGTTTTGCTCTTTTTAAATATTTTTCTTTGTAAAAAATGTTTTAAACCTTTATTTTATTTATTAATTTTTAATGTGGTGCTGAGGATCGAACCCAGGACCTCGCACGTGCTAGGCAAGCACTCTACTGCTGAGTCACAACCCTAACCCCTACTTTTTAAATATTTTGAGAGAGAAATTTGTCACCCAAGCAAGTCATAGAAAGAAAACACGAACAGTGTTTGCCTTGACCTTGCTCCATCTCAAACTCCTGGGAGAGAAAGTTAAGACTATGGGCCAAAGTTGGTATAACGAGACAGAGGTGGGTGGTTATTTTATCATCCCTGAACAAATAGAAAGTGGTTCCTTGGAAAATATAATGTTTTACATCCTATGACTGAGAGATCAGCATGAAATTCAATGTCAGTTATTTCAATTTATCATCCTGAGAAGAGAGCTGGTTTTGAAATCAGACAGATTTGAGTTCAAGTCTGCCATTTATGGACTATGCACTCTTAGGAAGATGACCCCTAATCTCTGATTTGTGGCTTCTCCACCTCACAGTCTTTGTGAGGATTGAAATAAGGTTGGAGGTTAAGCCAAGTGGATCACAAGTTCAACGTCAGCCTTGGCAATTTAGTGAGATTCTGTCTCAAAATAAAATTTAAAGAAAAGGCTGAGGATGTAGCTCAGTGATACAGTACCCCTGGGTTCCATTCCCAGTACCATGCCCTAAATCCCTCCCCACAAAAATACATCTAGTACCAAAGAAATTTAACCACCTGCAGCTTTGACACCAAAGCTATACACTTGAAGGAAATGTGCGGTTGTAAGGGAGTTGTCCATTTTGAACAATTACCTGGGGCCTTCAAAACATTGGCCCCAGGGCTCGTTGTCTTCCCTACATCCTGAGCACAGGGAGATCAGGAAAAAATACAACAGAAATGTGATCTCTGCCTTTGAGAGATTGCACAGAACTGAAAAATGTAAAAGTTCGAGGCATGGAGTGGACTGGTGGAATTAACATGGACCGAGAACTAGAAAAATCTGTGATCAAGCCTCTATTTTGCTTCTAGAGTTCTGGGTAAGTCACAAAATCCCTTTGTAAAATAATAGATATTTTCAGAGGGTTCCTCCCTTTCTAAATTTTATAATTAGGCTCTATAGAAAAAGTAATAACAATTAAACTGAATAATTATGAAAATCTGTAGTGTGAAATATCATTACCCTGTCAGATGACAATATAGCATAAATTGGTTAATTAGAGCTAAACTTTTGTTGGGTGTACTGAACTAAGGTAGAGTTTTAGAAACTATAGAGGTACCCTCTCTCCCTTCTTATGTCAAAGTCAATCACACAAGAGTTCCCAGAACAAGTTTAGTGGCATATTGTGAAGAAGAAAGAAAATAGGTTTTGAGAGAGAGAGAGAGAGAGAGAGAGAGATCCCTGAGATCCCTTCTTCTCTAGGTCACTCACCTCTTAGTGTACTCAGGTGTACTCTAGACATTCCCTGTGGTCACTGTACATTCCTCACGTGATCATCTCAGCCATGATCATACTAAATATTATATTGATCATTCTAAATCCCTGAAATTCATGTGAAAGACTCACAGATCCCCAATCCAGAATTCTCCTGAGTTTTCACTATCTACCTTGCATTTCTACTTGGATGTCTCAATATCAAACAAAACCTATAGAACATGACCAGTCCCCTCACTCCTCCTCAGCTTGCTCACCATGGCTTATCTCTGTAAACAGCACCAGTACTTTCCAAGTTTCTCAAAATAAAATTGGGGCAATATTTTTAACTCATTCAAAGCTGGGCCTCTTTATCCATGGGCTTCACATCCACAGATTATTTGAAAAAAATTAGCATTTATACTGATCACAGGACTTTTTTCCTTGTCATGATTCCCTGAACAACATAGTTAACAACTATTTACATAGCACTTACATTGTATTATATTGTAAGAAATCTAGAGATTTAAAGTATACAGGAGGATAGGCTTTAGTAATATGCAAATATTACATTTATTTGTTTACAGTACAGGGATTGAAGTAAGTAGAGAAGCAAGGCAAACACTCTTTATCACAGAGATACATTCCCAGATCTTTTTTTTTTTTTTTAAATTTTTGAGATAGGTTCTTACTAAGTTGCCCAGGCTGGCCTTGAACTTGTGATCCTCCTACCTCAGTTTCTCCAGTAGCTGGGCTTATAGATGTGTGCCACTGCCCTCGGCAAATATTATCTTTTATATAAGAAACTTGAGCTTATGAGGATTGGGGTATCTGCAGAGAGACCTGAAATCAATCCCCTGTGGATATTAAGGGACAAATATCCAATCAATTCACACATGGGTCTTCTTCTGTATGCCAGGCACTATTGAAAGCATTTGATATGCACCAGTAAACAAAATAGACCAAAAAGTTCTCCTGTCCTTTGTGGAACTTCGAAGCATTAGTTTCCTCAATTCTTTAGTTTCTCACAAACCCATCCAGTTTTCATTACCTCACTATTACTACCTTATTTCCAAATTTTATCCACTCAAAATTCCTCCAACAAGCTAACAAACATCCTTTCATCCATCTTCCAACTCCCTCTTCACTCAGAAGTGAACGTCTTGAAGTTCAAGTCTGATCAAATCACTCCCCAGTTTAATCTCTTCAACAACTTCCCATGCCTGAGGGTACCACCTAATCTCTTTCAAACCACACCTGTGGGCTGACCCTCCTCATTTCTGGTCTGTTGGAACACTCCCGCCTTGGCACTGACTGTCCCTATTACACTGAACTTCTTCCAACTGCCCTAAAGGACCTGGCTCTCTTTCTCACACCCAGAGATGTAATTGTTCTCTCTGCCTGGAATACACTTGCCCACTCCCTCCTTTTCTCTTGCCATTTTCCCGGTTACTGCTTAAATGTCATTTTCTCAGGGAAGACTTTTTCTGAATCCCACAGATTGTTTCAGAGGCTGTGTTGAGATTTCCTGGCAACCCCCTTCAGATCTGACCTTGCCTTTATCTCAGATTGTTGTTATTGCTTATTTGCTTGTCTGTGCTCCAAACTGGATTACAAAAGTTATATCACAGGGCACTTTTTAAATTTATTCTCTACTGTATCTTAAGACATTTCACAGTGCAGGATCCAGAGTCCTGCATGAATATGTCCACATACATACAAAAATAATTGAATGTAGTGGATATTTGGAGGATCAGTACCCAGACACCAACATGACAAGTAGGAAACTTTATGGACATTAAAATGATTTAGTGAGATGAAAAATGTGTTTTTCCCCCTCCTCCATTCAAAATAATTAGAATAATTATAGGAATAAAAAGTAATTTAGTTGCATAATGTATTTCTTCATCTCATGTGATTCCTAGGGCACAAATGTTAGATTCATTTCTTCTACCTTTTTTGGAAGAGGAAGAAAATGTCCTTATCGTGAAACATACCTCTCAGAAATATTTCAACTTAACTTTTTGGTTCTAAATATTGGATGTCTCCAAAAGAGTAATCATTAGAGAGTACACTGAAGTAAGTAAGTTATGAAGTAAATTGTGTCCCCTAAAATTCATATATTGAAGTCCTATGCTCGGTACCTCAGAATGTGACTGTATTTGGAGACAGAACTTTTAAAGAGGTAATTAAGGTTCAGTAAGGTCACAAGGGTGGGCCCTAATGCAATATGACAGGCATCCTATGAAAGGAGGAGAGACTCCATAGATGCTCAGGCACAGAGGAAAAGCCACATCAGGACACAGAAGGAAGATGTCACCTGCAAGGCAAGGAAAGCAGTCTCAGGGGAACTTTGATCTTGGACCTCCAACTTATGAACAGTGCAAAAATAAATTTTGGTTGTCTAAGCCACCCAGTCTGTGATATTTTCTTATGGAGCCCTACCAAACAAATACGATGACCTCTTCATTTATATAAGAGACAAATTCTTCCACAACTTGTCATTCTCCTAGTTGAGATATATGGTATGAGGAGAGCACTACATTCTTGTCATGACATATTTTGCCTGAAAAAAAAATTGCAGTGTTAGTTCTAAGGAAGTGTAGAAACACTCACTCTGAGTTTTATGAAATATTTAGAAGAGTGTGTTAAGATCTTTTTCCAGGGACAACTATAAGAATTGATTATTTATTATCTTCATATTATAGAACAGGCTCTCCACAAAATTTTCAATGCTTCACGTTGTCTAAATATCTCGGGCTTAAAACCTGCGAGTAATTTTGACTCATCTCTCTTTTCTTTACCACCTACATATATAAGTCACTAACAAATTCTTATTGATTCTTATTGCAAAATGCTTCTTTCATACATCCTTATCATTATTTTTCTTTGTCCAGTCATCAGGAAAGCTTGTCATAAACTTACAGGTAAGTTATGACCAAATCTTACTACATAGTCCTCCTTCCTCCAGTCTTTCCCTTCCATTCTGCAACTACCAGCAAGTTAATACTCACAAAGCCACCTTATTGATGTTCTGCTTAGGACTTTGGAGCCTTCTTACAGTTTAGGAATTTGAGTATTAAAAGCACATCTTAACAAGGACTATAGTATATTATCTTCTCTTTGTGTGCATTGACATCCAACTTGAATATGGCTTCCCCATATGGCAATGGATCCCATTGTATTAACCTCGCTTGCTTTCCCAGGGTTCCACACCATCTCATCTAAATTTCAGCTGGCCCGCTTCCTCACTGTTTCTTGAACCCCAGTGCTCACTCCCCACTCTGCAACATTTGATTGTGCTCTTCTCTTTTTGTCACATTGCCCACCTTTCCTGGCCCTTTCTCTCTATTGCACCACACTGTGCTTACCTGTTAGGGTCAGCCTAACCTCCTCGGTCATCCTAATGACAAGCATGTAGTGATGTTCCCATACCATACCTCAGTTTGGAGAATTACAAGTTCAGGAGTAGTTTTCAATAGTATAAATGAAGAGGTCACCATATTAGCTTGCGAGGGCTCCTCTTAGATCAATTCCCATGGCTTATGTAATTTGCATTGCTCATTTGTGTATTTTCACACTGGATAGTTATGTGTGTGTGTTTGTGTGTGCAGTTGTAAGATAAAGACACTTCTTTTTATTTCTTTAAAACTTAATGGTTTTTGAGGATTCTTGAGTTTTAGTATACCTAAAGAATTACATACATATTTCTTATACTTAAGAATTACATAGCTTTAAGGATCATAACCATAGTTTAGATATAGTTGACTAGAAATTTAAATTCTCATTATTCTAGTCTAAATTTAGAGTTGCTTAAATTACAAATTTTGTTTTACTCTAAGTGTCTATTGACCTAAATGTGCTTTTCCTATATAATTCACCCCCAGACTGTGTCAGAGAGCCCCACCTTTAGGTACATTTAAAATTCAAGCAGTATTTCATTGTATATCCCTAAATATTCTCTCTAAACGTTTCATAAAACAAGTTTTTAATCTCTGAAACTAGTTTTTAATCATGATCAATCACATGCAATTGGCATCAAAGACTTTGGATTCTGAGACCTCCCCTGATAAACTCTAAAAAGT
The DNA here is from genome assembly GCF_048772815.1 of Callospermophilus lateralis. NCBI lineage: Eukaryota > Metazoa > Chordata > Mammalia > Rodentia > Sciuridae > Callospermophilus > Callospermophilus lateralis. Next base: position 41,113,033 of record NC_135320.1, on the reverse strand, counting down.
GCAAAGTGAACTCTAGAAGTGCAAAGTGAAGTCCAACACTTGCAGACTGCAAAACTCTTGAGAATAACCAGAAAGACCACTCAAAACATCTTAAAATATGGACAGATTTGGAATAACAGTTACATTAGCATTGAGCACTGTTCCCCAGTGGTTGGCAAGTCACAGATTCACATCAGGATCTTTGGAGATCTTTTTAAATCCCAATTAAGTCAGATCCTCTAGCGATGGGACTCAGGCTCAGTATTTAAGTTCCCTAGGTGATCTCAATGAGAGCCACTTCTGTAACCCACAAGATGAACATGAAATGGCTCAGCAGCAGCAGCTTGGACTTCCACACCCAGAGGGACACTTAATATTATAGTAGAGAGTGTCTTCATTTTCAACTCAAATACTACTTATCCACTCAAAGGGAAGAACATCCATCCTTATAATCATGCAATTGAGTTGCCAGGTCATGTAAATAAGAATGGGACCTCTTCTGGCATTTTTAATAGTAGAAATTTGGTAAAGCACCATTTTAGAGAAAGGAATTACATTATTCCTAATATTGATTGAGACTAAGTGCACAAAGCAAATACTTGAATAGAAACTCTCTAATTTCTGTAAATGCAAGAAAGGTACTTATGTTTGGTGATTTTTCTGGATGTCTGAGACTAAATGAACTTCCTCTATCATCTCTAAGTGCCTTTCAATCATTGTCATTGTACTTATTATAATTAGAATTTACATGGGTTTGTGTGTGTGTGTGTGTGTACACGTATTTATTCCTGTCTTATTTCTGCTCTATATGGTAAACTCTAGGAGTGCAAAGACTGTGTTTTCACTATCATACCTTGGCCAAACCTTGTCCACAGTAGAGATTCAAACATACTTATTAATAAAAAAAAAGGAGAGAATGAAGAAGTAGGAAAAAGGTTTCAACTAGTTCACATTACCAGTCTCCTGGCTAAGTATTTTATTTCTGTAAGCATCTTCATTTGTGAAAATTCTCTAGGAGGTTTGTAGAAATCAAGCACCAAGAATGTCATTGGGATTTTAATAGGAATTACATTAAATATGTATAATAGTTTTGGTAGTTTGGCCATTTTGACTATATTAATTCTGCCTATCCAAGAGTATCTTTCCATCTTCTGAGGTCTTCTTCAATTTTCTTTCTTTAGCGTTCCATAGTTTTTATTGTAGAAGTCTTTCATCTTTTACCTATTTTGTTAGATTGATTTCCTTCCAAGTATTTTTTTTTAGATCATTGTGAATAGGGTGGTTTTCCTTGCAAATTCTCTTGCAGTGGATTAATCACTTATGTATAGAAATGCATTTGATTTATGGGTATTGATTTTATATCCTGCTACTTTCTTTCTTCAAAGAAAAAAAAACAACAACAAATCAAGCACCAACAAAGAACACATGTTTGTATAGCCAACACAATCTATCAGATATCTGAGTCAGTATCTTTCAAAATGTTTTTTCTGATTTATCTTTTTCATTTTGAAGCCTCGTTCATTTCAATACATCATGAAATTATAATAAGAACGAAATCATTCCTTTTTTCTTGGTCACCATTGTTTTCCCAGTACCCAACACCGGGGTGGCTGGAAATGTACTCAGTACATACTTACTTAATACATGTTGAATGAGAGGAATGAGTAGATGAAAGAATGAAGGGATATTTCACCAAGACTAAGGTAGAATACTGAAAAAAGAACTGTCAGGTTTTAGAAAAATTAAGAAGAAGAAAACCTAGGCTGGTCTAGAAGAGAGAAAGTTTGCTACATAACTACAGAACAGTATAATACGCATAAGTGATTGCAAAACACTTTTTAAACAAATCCATGTTCAGTGTTTTTTCCAATCCTTCTCCTAACATTAGGGACACAAGATGTATGTGATCAGACATCTTTGAAAATCAAGTTAGGACTGTAGATTATGAAATTGCTACTATTCTTTGTTTAAACCCTGAAGTCTAGCTTGGTTTGTTTTCTAAAACTCCAGGATAGTTTGTCATGGTTATTACTTCAAAAGAGTACAGATTAAACATCTCACAAAATGACAAAGGAACGTGAGACTGGTACCTGTGCCAAGGATTGGCAATCCACAGCCTCATCATTCAATATCTCATGGTGTGGCCACTCTTGCTCCCACTGATGAATTGGGCTATTTGGTATAACAATGAAGAAAACTCTCGGTTTAGCAATCTTTTCAATCCTGTTCTAACAAGTTCTATGGTTTCAAATAGCTCCTTCCCTTTCTGTGATGTCAGGTTGAAGAGAAGGACAGTAGAGATTGACTCACACTGTGTACTGGTGTTCGCTGTTTTCTGTGAATGTCAGAGACAAAACCTACACTCTGAAGACTCTCCTAGTGTATCTGAAAACATCTTCAGTCCTGGTCAGATAAAGACAGGTCTTTGACTTGTCCATCAGGCCTTCACATATTCTGTCTTTTTTTCTAACTTTTCTTTCTGTATTAGTCAGGGTTCTCTAGAGAAAAAGAATCTACAGGGGCAATGTGTGTGTGTGTGTGTGTGTGTGTGTGTGTGTGTGTGTGTGCGCGCACGCGCTTGCGCACATAGATGCATGTACTAGAAAAGGGGTGGTGAGTTGGCTCACACAACCGTGGAGCTAAAAACCTGCAGGGTTTGGCCTGCAGGCTAGAAGCCCAGGGATGAGCTGCAGTCAGAGTTCCCAAGCAGTTTGCTGACAGAATTCCTTCTTGGGAGAGGTCAGTGTTTGTTTTATGAAGACTGTCAACAGATAAGGATGAGGCCCACCACATTATGGAGGGTGATCCAATTAACTCAAAGTCCCCACAATTTTAAATATTAATCTAATTCAAATAAAATTCTTCCATTCTAACATGTATAGAGGATGTGTGGAAGATTGTGACTGTATATCACATAATTTAATAAATGAACGTTTTCTCAATCCTACATAAACTTTAGGATGATTTTGTGAACTTAAGTCCTTATGCTTGGTTTTCACTTTCAGAGATTCTGATTTAATTGGCAGAGGTGGACATTGGCCACTGGTATGCTTTAGAAATTACCTGGGTGATTCTGGTGATTTCTCTATCAGGACTGAGAACCATGGTTACAGTGGAAAGACAGGAGAGGTAAGGATCGTTGTCTATTTTGGTATCATGGTGTATCCCAGATACCCAGGCCAGTGCTAGACATATAAGAGGTGATCAATAAATATTTGAATGAATGCATCATATCTTACCATTTTTAGCTCTATGAATTCTGTGGAAGTGGTTTTGCCTCTGTAAATCTCAATTTTCCATGTTTCTAAAACGGGGGTAACAATACGTATGGACAGTTTGGAAGAACACATGAGATGACAAAATAAATGATCTTCCAAAGTGAACTCCTGAGTTGCATGTGGTGGCACAAGCCTATAATCCCAGCTACTCAGGAGGCTAAGGCAGGACAATAGCAAGTGTGAGGTCAGTCTGGGCAGCTTAGCAAGACCTTGTCTCAAAATGAAAAATAAAAATGGCTGGGGACGTACTTCAGTGGTAGAGTGCTTCCTTAGCATGAGTGAGGGCTTGGATTCAATTCCCAGTAACATACGTACACACACACATGCATACACATACACAAATTGGGTTCCTTCCCCATCAAAAAGTTCTAATCCTATTTCTGACACTGATTAGAATACTATGAGCACAGAACTCAAAGTATGTATGAAATGTGTAATGAATGGGTGAATGAAGGAGTTGTGGAAATTGAAAGCCACTGTTACAGTACAGAGTGATTTAAACTGGGACTAAAAGCTGATATTATCAGATTTTAACTGTTGGATTTTGGGGACCCACTGTCCCACTCTGGGTCAGGGATAAGACAGTAAATGTTAATTGCAGGATATGTTGCAATTACTTTTGCTAAAATATTTCTGCCAGAACCTGCCAAATGAAGAAGCAAAGCAGTTATAACTTAAGTGCAATCTCTCTTATTAAAATGAACACATAGTAATTAAGAAATTGGAATATGATCAAATGCACTCATTTGGTCTCAAAACTTACTTGTAATAGCACGTTTGGTTTTCATTGACTCCCAGAGACCTTAAAAGTTGTAGTGCAGTGCTTGGACTAAATGAGGAAGGAGCGCGAAACACATTATTAAATCGTCCCTTCCTTTGTCCGTGGTGTGCAGCTATTCATACACACGTGTGCTTTGGCAATATGCTTTTGGACATTTATGATGTTAAAGTAAACCTGGTCCACGTGTCAGGACTCTTTTAACTGGTAAAGGCTACTTCTGTTTCTAAATTGTTGCTAACTGTTCATTTTCTCCTTTTCTTCTCTCATGCTACAAATCCTGGGAAATTCTGATCCCCCCACGCTCTCTTCCTTACATTATTCAGAAAAAGAAGAAAAAAACACCCATAAATGGAGCAAGTGAGTTTTTGCAAAGAACTCTTGTGACTCCATCTGCTTGCTCTGTTTGAGCACGTAATCATAGCCTGAGGACAACACTACTCCAAGACTCTATTTTCAAAGGAAACCTGGGTGTTCTGATTTGAGGAGGGCTGTGGTAACAGGTAGCTGTCCTTGTTGGATTGATTTGATTCAACAGTAGCTAAGAACTGGAAACATAAATCATGGATCACAAAATATGTAAGGTTGACATTTTCTCACAGAAGACAGCTTGAGTGAAAAATGAAGCCAGAAAACCAGATGCAGAGCTGCTGTATGTTGCACCCTAGATGTTAGCTTTCCTGTAGATATTGTTTAAACCCATTAAAGTTAGCTGAGAACACTTCCTGTGAGGAGAATTTGTTTCTGGATCATTTTAGCATTTTGTTTAAATGACCAATCTAGAGAAATCATTCTAGCTCACCAAAAAATGTCTTTTCCACACCTACACACGGCACACACTGCTCCCAGCAGGACTTTTTCATTTTCAATACCTCAGATGCAACTATCAAACTGGACTTTTTACAGATGCAAAATTTCCCCAAACCCTTAGGTGTTGAAGTCAGAAATATCAGCTTTTAGACATTTTTCATGTCTGAAAAATGTAACACGAGGCAGCCACCATGGATCATGGGGGCACCTTGTAATCAGACAGTATTTCCTCAGCAAAATGTGACTTGACTCTCAAGAGGGTGAGGAAGGATTATGAATGACCTCCTTTCATTCAGATTAGGTTTGCCACCAAGGGGGCTGTGCCAAGTTACTTCTTTAATGTTAGCTTCCCAGGACTGTTTAGATCTAAAATTGTGGTCAGGGAATTGTAAAGTTGAAGTCTTTTATTCCGTCTCAGGGGTCACTCTCTCTGACAAGCTCCAAGTCATCTTTGTTTCTTGTCTCTCCTAGAGCCTCTTTCCTGTGTCCAACATGTTGACATTTCTGCTCTCTGCTATTTTCTCTCTAAGCCACTGCATCAGCCATCCCTTCTGACAGTTCCTCCTGTTTCTGGTCTCCACCTTTCCAAACTGTCCTTCTTTCAGAAATATTTCCAAAGCCCGTGTTCACAATATATCAGTCCCAACTCTAAGAGCCCCAAACCATTCTTTAAATTTTCAGCAGTGAATGATATTATTTGTTTCCTATGTTGATTCTTTTCTATCTTTCTTTCTTTCTTTTTTTTTTTTTTTTGAACATGTAGTCATGTTTTGGGCTTTTTCTTACATGGCTTCTGGCACCAGAAATGCTGTCTCTTCATTGGCAGCCCATCCAAAGAACAATCCTCACTTTCCACAGTGGAATCAGTTTCCATTTATCCCAGGAATGTGGGTTTTTTCTAGCCCATGCTACTAACCTCTCTCTCTCTCTCTCTCTCTCTCTCTCTCTCTCTCTCTCTCTTTCTCAGCCCACCCTGACTTCCAAAGCAATTATGGTGAGCATTTTATAGCTTAGCATTAATTACTCTGTTGCTTAATGTGGATAATTTAACTTTTTTTTTCTAAAATAGAGTAGAAGCTCTTTAGGGTTAGAATTCATTTCTTTACTTTTTTTGTGTGTATCCAAAATCCACAGAATAGATCAAAGTAAATAATCAATGTTAAATGAGTTTGATTTCACATGAAGTCTGAAATAATGAATAACTTAATATCCTTATAATACTGGACCACATTTTTAAAATGCAACAGTAAACAAATGAGTTTCTCTATTGTGGGGACCTAATCACATTCATCTTTATTTTCCCCTAGCCCAGTACCAATACCCTATATCTATTAAATAAATATTATTGAACTGCATAAGTTCTGGACTTATGAAAACTGTCTTTTAAAACTCCAAAGGTAAAGATTGATTAGATTTGTGTGTGTGTGTGTGTGTGTGTGTGTGTGTGTGTGTGTGTTTTATAGTGGTGATTGAACCCATGCTAATTAACTCTCACACTAATCAAATGCTCTATCACTGAACTATATCCCCTACTCTTTTTATTTTTTATTTTATAACAGGGTCTCACAGAATTGGCCTGGCCAGCCTCAAACTTGGAATCCTCTTGTCTTAACCTCTCAAGTTGCCTGGATTACAGGTGTGCACCTCTGTGCCTAGCTTGGTTAGACTTTGAATCTGACCTTTTATAACATAACAGACAAAAACCAAGATGAGAAAGTTCAGGAAGACAAATTCCACGTTTTATAAGAAAGAGTTATTTAACAATTGAAACTGACCTGAGGTGCACTTCCCATTGAGGCAAGTAGGAAATTGAAACTAGATTTTGATCACATAGAGAAATTTGTTCAAAAAAATATTTCTTGGGCAGCTATGATGTGCCAGCTATGAATCTGGATTCCTGGCATATGTAGTAGACAACCAAGTCCATCCTTTCACAGAGTTGATTTTTCTATTGCAGCGAGGGAGATTGAGGATAAGCAAGTTAATGAACAATAAAAGAACATTACTGGTGAGTACCAAAAAGATAGTAAAACCATGTAACACTTTAGAAAGTGACTGGGGTAAGGATTGCTTCAGACAGGTGGCCAGAGATGGCTTCTACAAACATGCAACAACTGAGCTAGCATCTAAGTGATAGGGAACTAGCCCCCTGGTGATCCAAGGAAAGAGGGCTCTAGGAAGAATGACATGTGATTGTAAAGGGTTGGTGCTTAGAAAAGCCAGAATATAGTGAAAAATGGGGGTGAAGGTGGTGTGTGGCTGAACAGAGATCTCACACAATGCAAACAGGTAAGGCTCTGTGACCTCCAAGGTTTTTATCAAGAGGTTTTAATTTTTAAGCTTTCTGAAATATTAGTTGAATATATATGGAAAATTAAATAGGAAATTATTTTAGAATTTGAAACACTATAGTTGGAACTAGTGTTACAGCATTAGTTAATATTCCTATAACATCATTGTAGAAACTAAACTAATGCTGCATTAACTCTATTAATTTTATGAGTAAAAAAAAATCACTTGTTAATAACAACACACTCAGCTGGGCTTGGTGGCTCGCACCTGTAATCCCAGTGACTTGGGAGGAGAAAGCTAGAGGATCACAAATTCGAGGCCAGCCTGGGCAACTTAGCACGACGCTGTTTCAGATCAAAGCAACAAAAAACAGCTTACAATAGGGCTGGTGCTATAGTTCAGTGGTAGACTACTTAGTGTATATTTTCAATTCCCAATATTGCAATAAAGAAAAAAAATTTTTGTTTTGGTTTTCATCTTTTTTTTTTTGATAAATTGGTAAAAATCAAATCTTGGTGTGATTTTGACTGAACAAAAATATTCTAAGAAACATAAGCAAAAGCATGAAGACTTGCTAATGAGAACCAATGTTGTTCCAATAAATCATCAATAATACTTGTTTTGGGTGCGAGGAGTTATGATCAAGTCATCAATTGATGGGGCCGTAAAACACTCATGATGTTTCGTCTTGTGCTGAATTATAAGATCTTGGTGCCTAACTAATTGTTCCTTAAAATTAAAGGAATAAATCCAAGGCTGAGAGTGAGTGTCATTCAGTTAGAGAGTCAACCTACAACTTTCTTTCTAGAGGTTTCCAATGGTATAGATTTTGCCTGTGGACTTTAAGGGAATTTTATGGGAAGAATGAGTGACCTGAATGACAATCTCTCTCTCTCTCTCTCTCTCTCTCTCTCTCTCTCTCTCTCTCTCTCTCCTCTCTAGGTAGTATGGATTGAACCCAGGGGTGCTTAACCACTGAGCCACATCCCCAGCCCTTTTTTATTTTTTATTTTGAGATATGGTCTCAAAATAAGTTGCCTAGGGCCTCACTAATTTGCAGAGGCTAACTTTGAACTTGAGATCCTCCTATTTCAGCCTCTGAGCCACGGGATTGATTACAGACGTGCACCTCTGGGCCCAGCTGAATGAATCTCTTGATTAACAAAATCCCTATTATGGTCTTTTCTTTCGTTTAAGTCGCAAATACTTTTAAAACATAATTTGGAATCTTGGGAAATAAAAAGCCAGTTTCCAAATTAACTAGGAACAATTTTTATAACATTTAAAAAGACAAGGAAAATAATTGAGGGTTGTCCTGTTGTCCTGTTATACTGTGAAGGGTGAGTGCCACATGCATTTGTAGAAAAGTATATTACATAAACTCAAGCAGTCCCTTATTAGAAAAAAAGTAGGACTGCCTATAGCCTTTATCAATTTTATATTTATTTGAATAGAGATCTTTTCATAAAGCATTACATTAATTCGTTTTGAAAACTGCTACATTACATTTCTTTACACTGATTGGTCCCTCAGACCCTAGTTGTCATTTTAGTCAATACTTCCCATAAAGAAATTTTTCTGCACCAGAAACCCAATCATATTCTTCTCTGAAAAGGACATCCCCTTGGTCCCCAAGGATGACATAGTGTCCAGATCTGGATTAGAGTGGGACACAGGGTACTTTGTGTTCTGTTGCCAGCCCCAGCTCTATCCCACTTTGTTCACTTCTCCCTGAGACTTTCCTTACCCACAGGTTACCCAGACTCTTGTTCTTCCTAAGTACTTTATGAGCATTTCCTGGCCTCTAAGCCATTGCTCACAAAAACCTCTTCCTGGAATTATTCTTCCCCTAACCTTCCTTTTTTTCTAGAGTATACTCCATAAACTCTTCTTTGAGCCCACAAAATATGCCTTTTTAACTCTACCCATGCTTCCAAAATACTTGAGACATTTTCTGGCTTAGCACTTAAGCAATGCTTTGTGATTTTTTTCTCTTTCTCACTAGCCTCCCTGAGGGCCAGACTAGCTCATCTTTGTATTTACACTGAGAGAAGGGAGTGCCAAATCCATTTGCAGAAATATGTGTCATACAAAATTAAGCAGTTCTTTCTCTTTCAAACTGCAGGAATTCCCATTGTCTGATCCATAAAAGAGGCCCTGCTCTCTCGCCCGCCCCCCCCACCAGTTCTCACAATATTTTGGCCACCTGGCCCCTACCTTGGATTGAATGGTCATACCCTAAAACATGGGCCTATATTCTAATTGGTGGATCCTGATAGTATTTGAAAAAAAGTTTCTTTGAAAATGTAGTTAAGGATCTCAAGACAAAATCACCTTACATTCAGCAGAGGGGCCCTAAGTCCAATGATGAGGTTTTCTATAAGGGTCAGATGAGAAGACACAAATAGAGGAGAAAGCTCTGTGGAGACAGGAAGAGACTGGAGTGACCGGGCTACAAGTCAAGGAGCATCTAGAGCCACAAAGAAGCGTTCTCACTCAGAGCCTTCGGAAATGTCCCTGATGATATGTAGTTTTCAGACTTTGGGTCTCTGGGATGATTTTCTGATGTTGTGAGCCATCAATTTGTGGTCATTTGTTACAGCAGCCCTAGGAACCTTCATTTCTCAGTCCCTTCCACTAGTTCTTGTTCTAATGCCTCCATTGATGTTAATTTTGTCCATAGCTCTGTACCTGTTCCTGTTATTTTATATTCTAATGACCTCAGCTCTTCCAGATCACCAGATGTTTTTTGGTTCTGACTAGATCTTTACTTTCTATATTCCAGATTTGCCTATCCAACTTTCTTTTTTTCTTTAATTTTTATTATTAGTTGTTCAAAATATTACAAAGCTCTTGACATATCATATTTCATAAATTTGATTCAAGTGAGTTATGAACTCCCATTTTGACCCCATATACAGATTGCAGAATCACATCGGTTACACATCCACTGTTTTACATATTGCCATACTAGTGTCTGATATGTTCTGCTGCCTTTCCTATCCTCTACTATCCCCCTCCCCTCCCCTCCCATCTTCTCTCTCTACCCCATCTACTGTAATTCACTTCTCCCCCTTGTTTTTCCCCTTTCTCCTCACTTCCTCTTATATGTAATTTTCTATAACAATGAGGGTCTCCTTCCATTTCCATGCAATTTCCCTTCTCTCTCCCTATCCCTCCCATCTCTCGTCTCTGTTTAATGTTAATCTTCTTCTCATGCTCTTCCTCCCTTCTCTGTTCTTAGATGCTCTCCTTATATCAAAGAAGACAGTGGCATTTGTTTTTTAGGGATTGGCTAGCTTCACTTAGCATAATCTGTTCTAATGCCATCCATTTCCCTGCAAATTCCATGATTGTGTCATTTTTTTAGTGCAGAGTAATACTCTGATGTGTATAAATGCCACATTTTTTTTTTTTATCCATTCATCTATTGAAGGACATCTAGGTTGGTTCCACAGACTAGCTATTGTGAATTGTGCTGCTATGAACATTGATGTAGCAATATCCCTGTAGTGTGCTCTTTTTAGGTCTTTAGGAAATAGACCGAGAAGGGGAATAGCTGGGTCAAATGGTGGTTTCATTCCCAGCTTTCCAAGGAATCTCCATACTGCTTTCCAAATTGGCCACACCAATTTGCAGTCCCACCAGCATTGTACAAGTGAACCCTTTTCCCCACATCCTCGCCAGCACTTGTTGTTGTTTGACTTCATAATGGTGCCTATCCAACTTTCTATTAGACATTTTATTTTTTTAATTATTTTTTGGTTCTATTTATTTATTTATTCTTTCTAGGTATACATGACAGTAGAGTGTATTTTGATATGTTGTACAGACATAGAATAAGTACAACGTGTTCCAATTTAAATCCCTTTCTTGTGGTTGTACATGATGTGGAGTCCCAATGATGGTGTATTCATATATAAGGACAGGAAAGTTATGTCTGATTCATTCTGCTCTATTTCCCACTCTCATCCCCTCTCCCTTCCCTTCATTCCTCTTTGTCTAATCCAATGAATATCTGTTCTTCCCCTACTTTATTGTGGCTTAGCATCCACATATCAGGGATAACATTTGGCCTTTGGTTTTTTTGGGACTGGTTTATCTCTTAGACATTTTAAACGACCATCTTATTGGCTATTCAAATTGCATTCCTATTTCCTTTTTTTTCTGGTACAAAATTGCTTTTCTATGCTCTATTTTTGGCCTGGTAATGTCATCAGGAGGGCACGTTACAATAATTTCTGATCTGAACTCCTACATCCTATCAGTTTCATAAGATCTCATTGAATATACCTTTTTTTTAAGTGATAGAATTTATTCTTCTAACTAATAAGGAATTTTAGGTAAATTGAAATTACTGTATCAGGAAGAAACAAAAGGAAGGAAGCAAGAAAACAGTTTCATTCTTTAAGACAATCATCATTAACAATTTGGTGCATTTAAATTTTTGGTCATTTTTATTATGCATATTTTAGTATGTGTGATTAGAGTGTGTATAATTTTGAATACTCAGAAATGAATGCAAGAGTAAATCTCTGTTGCTTTTCAAAATTAATTAGTGTTTGACTTTAGGAAGACCTGGCACATAATTTCTCATCTGCTAACAACAGTTTCCTAAATTAATTTCAAAATAGTACTTGCTTATCATCTTCCCTTTGACTTGAACCAGAGCCCAGACATTACTTTTCTTCCTTATGTTCTTTCAAAGCAGAACCATCATCATTAAAATAGCGTGAGCTGAGGTATTTTCTTGTGACAGCTATTCCCCATTGCCCAAACCTGCTGAAGAATTATCATGTGCAATTGTTCCTGGAATGTCATCCCGTACTTGAGATTTCACGGTCATTGTTAACATGGGAGGAATAAATGACTCATGCACTGCCTAGCCTGAAGCTAATTCATTTCATAAAGCACATGGGTGATGCTAAAGCCAAAGATGGAAATGTTCTGCCTTCTATGAGACTCTCTGTTATTGGATATTTCACTGTAAATTTAAGTGTCAAAAATTTTATCTTCAGTTGGAAATGATGTCAAAACATTTCACCAACCTATTGATAGAGTCGTGTGGACTTCCTTCCTACAGTTGACACTGAATTCTGCCTTTTTACCTGCAGGTGCAGATTGCAGCAGCCAGGGACCAATGTCCTTAGTAGACTTTGCTCCCTTCCTCCCAAGTTTTCCTGTCTCACCAGGTTTTGCAACTGTTTTAGTCACTGACGCTGTGAAAGATGTTAATCTCTGTCTATCCTGTTCGAAATGTGGGAAAATCTTTTCTCTTGTTCCATTGGCAATAAGGTTAGAGTTTTTCAAAAGAGGAGATTAAAAGAAGACACATACAGGTTAGAAATGGGTACATTGGTGGGCTGGGGCTGTTGCTCGGTGGTAGAACACTTGCCTCGCACGTGTGAGGCGCTGGGTTCGATCCTTAGCACCACATAAGAATAAATAAATAAATATATTGTGTCCATCTACAACTAAAAAAACATTTTAAAAAAAAGAAATGGGTACATTGGTGTCATATGGATTGTGGCCCCAGTGCATGTCTCTAGCTTGTTGCAACTTGAGCATGCTCAGCCTGTCAAGAGAGTTACATATAGATTATCCCTGACCTACCAACCATTTTTGGGAGTATTTGACCCCATCCAAGGCTCTTTCATGACACAGTATGGTATGGAATCTCATAAACTTCTCCTTTGGCCCTCATCATGTAAATTCTAACTTTCAGATCATTGTAGGCTTGCCTTGGCTGCTCCCAAGTCTTTTGGGTGCTGGTACTCCTATTCCCTGAAACATCCATGTGCCATTGTATAATTCAGGTATTTCTGAAGATGACATTTGCCAAGGTGCCTCAAGGTGATTGCCCATGGTTACCCTGCCAAGAGCAAGAAACCCCAGTCTCCTATATGACAGACAGCCAGGAATATTTTCAAGGCACATCTCCTGACTTTTAACCATCACTTCATTCCCTTTCCTCTAAAGAAGAAGGTCAATGCCAATAGCTCTGGGGGACTTCCATTTTTTTTCCATTCTAGTTGGATTATATAACACGCCATCATCAAACTGTCATTACAGAATCAGAAGGTTTCCCCCCCAACACACACCCCCTGGGGCTTCAGTAACACAAAAGTGAAAAAGGTCTGGCTACAAAAGAAGCTGTTTACCTTTCTCATTTTATTGCCTGGTGTCTGGTGGCTGTTAGCTATTACCACTGATCTCAAATCCTGTTGAGCTCTTTTTTTAAGCACTGGGGGCCCTGAAAGTCCTGTCCTTGTTGTTATACTATTAATGGGAAAGCAAGTTCTCTACATGTTGTGTTATCTCCGGATACTTCTAGGCATATTTGAATCTGGCAAGTAAATTACAACATTTGAGATTATACTGACAATAGGTGGAAATCCTTGTGCTAATCAGCATAGGAGATGCATGGAACAATGTGATAGGAGACTTCTAGGAAGCAGTACTTAAAACTACCAGGCAGGTTGGCCATCAGAAAGAGGGAAGTCTTTGGCAGGTAGCAGAGCCCCACGTAGAGAGGGATCAAAGATAAGACTGCAGCCTGTTAGGGAAGAAAACTTCCAACAGATATGGTTTGAAATTTATCTGAGTTGTTAACATACAAGGCTCAAGGGCAAAGAAGTGGTGCAGAAAATTTGAGGTCCAGAATGAGTTTGAAAACTCACGGGGCCCTTAAAAGTAAACAAGTGTCCAATAATCAAAACTTTTGCATATTGTAGGCCTAGAAAGGGTTGGGTAATTCCATGCTTATAGTAAAAAGCAGGGCTTCTCACATTATCTATCTAAATTACTTACCTGGGGGCCTTATGAAAAGTATGTATTCGGAAAATCTGGTATTAGTTATGCTAATCCACTTGGTAACAAGCTTCTCATGATATAGATGCCGTTAATGTATAAACAATTCTATTTTTATTTTTTATTTTTTGTTGTGTGTGTGTGTGATTTTAGATTACGGAGAAGTTGCAGATATAGTACAGTTAGTTCCCATATACACTTCGCCCAACTAGATATAGTACAGTTAGTTCCCATATACACTTCGCCCAACTTTCCCTAATTTAACATATTATGGTGCACATTTTTCAAAGCTAAGGAATGAACATTGCTTTCATACCAGTGAATAAACTATAGACTTCATTCAGATTTATCCAGTTGTTCCACTAACATCCTTTCCTGTTCCAGGATCCAATTCAGGATCCCACATTGCATTTAGTCACTGAGTCCTGAGGGAAAATTCCAACAAAACCTCTCAGTTCACTTGCTTTTAGGAGGGGGCATGGGGTAATTAATGATGGTTGAATGTGATATCATTATTATCCAAAGTACATGTATGAAGACATGAATTGGTGTGAATATACTATGTATACAACCAGAAATATGAAAAATAAAAAAATTTGTTTTAATTAGATATACATGACAGTAGAATGCATTTATGCATTTTGATATATCATACATAGATGGGGTATAATTTCCCATTTTTCTGATTATGCATGTTGCAGAATTACATTGGTCATACAGTCATATATATATACATAAAGTAATAATGTATGTTTTATTCTGCTACCCTTCTTATCCCCACATCCCCTCCCCTCCCCTCTCTTTGCTCCCCTCTACCTAATAAAAGGTAATTCTATTCTTCCTTAGTCCCCCCACTCACACATACACACCTTCACCTATTGTGAATTAGCATACACATATTAGAGAAAACATTTGGCCTTTAGTTTGGGGGGATTGGCTTATTTTGCTTAATATGATATTCTCCAACTCCATCCACTTACCGGCAAATGCCATAAATTTATTCTTCTTTAAAGCCGAGTAGTATTCCACTGAATATATATATATATATATATATATATATATATATATATATATATAGATATAGATATCTCACATTTTCTTTATCCATTCATCTATTGAAGGACACCTAGGTTGATTCAATAGTTTAGCTATTGTGAATTGAGCTGCTATAAACATTGACGTGGCTGTGTCACTGTAGTATTCTGATTTTAAGTCCTTTGGGTATAAACCAGAGTGGGATAGCTGGGTCAAATGGTGGTTCCATTCTGAGTTTTCTGAGGAATTTCCTTACTACTTTCCATAGTGGTTATACCAATCTGCAGTTCCATCAGCAATGTATGAGCGTACCTTTTCCCCCACATCCTCGCCAACATTTATTGTTGCTTATATTCTTGATGATTGCCATTCTGACTGGAGTGAGATGAAATCTTAATGTAGTTTTGATTTGTATTTCTCTAATTGCTGGAAATATTGAACATTTTTAATATATTTATTGATTGAACTAATAATGGAATGGACTCAAACTAAAAAGATTTATCTCAGCAAAGGAAACAATCAATTAATGTGAGGAGAGAGCATACAGAATGGGAGAAAATCTTAACCACATGAACCTCAGATAAAGCATTAATATCTAGGATATATAAAGAACTCAAAAAACTTAACACCAAACAAACAAACAAACAAACAAAAAACACCAAATAACCCAATCAATAATTGGGCCAAGGAACTGAACAGACACTTAACAGAAGAAGAAATACAATTGACCAACAAATATTTGAAAAAATGCTCAACATCTCTAGCTTTTAGTTATTTTATCACACTTTCAGAGACTGACTAAGCAGTATGCTTCCATTATTAGCTTTGCTACAGATTACCTCTGGTATATTGATCATAATAGTGATGGTTGCTTAAGTTGGTTTTCAGGAACTTGGAGGAAGATCAGACAGGTTGAAACTACCAACCTTTGACCTAGGCCTATGCAAGTGTTCAGGGAGTGACCATTTGACATCAGAGGGACAAAATTCCACCCTCAGAGCACATGAGTACCGCCATTTGTTGAACACGCATTGTACAGACAGTCATGAAATTAGATTACACATACTCAGACCACTGATTACTTCACTTTTACTTATCCAATCATCTTTCCCCGCATCTCAGGTCATCCTGCTTCTTTACCCCATAAATACTCCTAAGTCCTATCCTTGGGCAGGCAGATTGGTGACTTGAGGTTCCTTCTTCCTCACACTTGACTGTCTCCTGAATAAACTCTTTTACAAAACTCATTTCAGTGATTTCCATACTGTGAGGAGGGCAAAAGGGGCCTCCTCTGGTAACATGCTCATGTTTCTTTAGTTTACTGTAATCTGTGACAGTTTCTCAGACTTTCTTTGTTATTCATTTTGAAGAGTATTTTGTAGACTGGTCCTCTTTTTTTGTCTCTACCTATTATATTACATCATCATCAGGCTGGAGTTATGGTGTTTAGGGAGAAGACCACAGAGGGGACGTGCTTCTCACTATATTGTTATCAGGCTACATGATGGTCTGACTGAACACTGGAGAAGTTAAACTTGATCAGTTGGTTAAGGTGATGTCTGCCGGGTTTCTATCATGACTATATTTCCCCTTCCATATTCTGTTCTTTGGAAATGAGTCAAGTGTGGGGGATGGCTCTCAAACAGGAGCATGCGTCAGAATCACACCTGAAGAACTTGTCCAAACACACATTTCTAGATCCTTTTCCCAGAGTTTATGATTCAGCAAGCCTGAGGTGGGCCCAGCCCAAGAATTTACATTTCTAACAAGTTCTCAGATGATGGCAACATTGACCAGACTTTGAGAAACACTGGTCTAGGAAATTTGTCCTTAATTGCTGGGCCTTATATTTGAGTCAAATGACCTTTTAGAAATTTTAAAAATACATATTTTCAGGACAAAGTTCCTGGCAATCAGAATTAAGAAGACTTAGCATGGTTCACAGGAATTAGCTTTGTTTTTCCAATCAATTTTTGCAGTGCTGGGGGTTGAACCTAGGACCTTTGGCACGGTAGGTAAGTGCTTTACCACTGAGTTATATCCTAACCCTTTTTAAAATTTTTATTTCGAGACACAGTCTCATTAAGTTGCCCAGGCTGACCTCAAAATTGTGATCTTCCTGCCTCACTCTCCTGTGTAGTTAGGATTAGGAGAACAGGAGCCCAGCAGGAGTTGGGCATTTTTGTTAATGCAAATCATTCTTGGGAACCACTAGGGTTAATGTTACTCTATAATAATCTGATGAAAGTGTAATTGGCAGAGAGCCTGGGGAAATCAGGCTTCAGGCAGGGTCCCCACAGCTCCAGCTGTAGGAAGCCAGGGCCAGAGAGCGTGGGAACCCCATAGGTCTGAATCAGAGGCCTCCTAGCCTCCAGGCTCTGACTTTGCAGTCTGCATTCATCCCTCCAGGAAGTCTCTCTATTATTTTGATTTGCCTGAAATCACATGATTTCTTAGAAGCAGACAGCACTGGCCAGTCAGCACCCAACTCTGACACCAGCCTGCCAGGAGCCATCTGCTGAAACTCTGAAACAGGAGAAAGAACAGCATAGGACTGTTTACTGGCAGATTTATTTTATTGTGTAAATCAAGTCTTTCAAAGTCCCTCCCCCCAAAGGAGGTTGCATGATTCCAAACATTGCAAAAGAAAACAGCAGGGGAGGAGAGAATGACAAGTTTAGATCTAAGGAGATGATTTTCTTATATGAACGTTAAAAATTAAATTTTTAGTAATTTACGTCATAAGGTTTGCTGTTGTTATTCAGTTTTTATTCTATTTTCATAATTACTTATTTATAAAAGTTACCTCTATTTTTGGTGAAATGATGACCAGTATTATTACTTGTCCCTGAAAAAAAAAAAAAGTTGAAATAAAACAATTCCAAACGAGTTTAAATGGCATTTTACATAATTACATAAATTTTAATTTAAAAAGAAAGAGATCTAAAAGTTTTAAGAACTAATTTCTTCCTGTGGTATTTTCCTAGGGCCACCACAACAAATTGGCACAAGTTTTGTGACTTAGAACAGAAAGGGGTAGGGGTTAGGGTAGCTCAGAGATAAAATGTGTGCTTAGTGAAACTAGAACCTGGGTTTGATCTCTAGCGCTAGGGGAAAAAATAAAACCCAGAAATGGATTTTCTTACAGTTTTGAAGGCCAGAGGTTTAAAATGAGGCAGCCTGCAGGAGGCTGAGGAGGAGAATCCACTCCTGTCCGCTCTTCCCTGCTGGGGGCTGCTTGGCAGTTCTTGTGTGTTCCTTGGCTGGTGGCTGTTTTCCAGTCTCTGTGTCAGTTTTTATGTGACCTTTTCCTCCATCTCTGGGTATTTCGAATATTTTTTCTCTTATTAGGACATATGTTATTGGGTTTAAGGTGTGCCTAAGTCCAGTAGAATCTCAAATTGAGATACTACCGCTGCGAAGACCCTGTTTTTAAAAACAAGGTCACTTTTACAAGTCCTGGGCATTAGGACTTAAACATGCCTTTTGGGGGGGACACAATTCAACCTACAGAAATTTCCATCCCGACTAGGAAATGTTGAACAAGAGTGGAAAGAAAATTGGCGTGAAGCAGTGTCATGTTATGCTGATCTGGACGCCCATGTGACTTGGGGCAGTTATTCAGTTCCAGCTTCTGGCCTGCTGCTCACCTCTGGCTGCCTTTTTGGACAGAGTGGCCAATGAGAACCACCCTGAGCCACCTGGACAGGCCACATGGCCACCACTTTCCTCTCCTCCTTAACAAATGTGCAATTGGGGATGACAGGCAGGGCTGCACTATCCCCAAGTTCTATTAACACCCTTCCTACAAAGCAACCAGTATAAGCAGAGAGCTCTATAGATATTTAGATTGCTATTTTTTGTTTGTTTTTGTTTACATAGAACCTAGTTTTGCAAAAGGACTTCTCTCCTTTTTTCTTTCTTTCTTTTTTTTTTTTTTTTTTTGGTACTGAGGATTGAACCCTAGCTGCTTTACCACACTTTTTATTTTTCATTTGACACAGGGCCTCACTAAGTTGCTAAGGGCCTGGATAAGTTGTTGAGGCTGGCCTTGAACTTACGATCCTTTTGCCTCAGCTTCCCAACTTCCCCCACTTTCAATGTATTTTTTTAAAGTTACTATAAATTTTTTTTTTTTTTTTTTTTTACAGCTTAGTCTTAATCTAAGCCAAGTAGAACTACAGGAATAACTTGAGGTAACATCCCTAAGGGGACTAAAAAAGTGGGAGAATTTTACAGAGACCCAGGGCTATTTCTGAAAAGAACTTTATAATTTAACAGGCTCATTGGCTGCTGGGAGTGGATTCAGGAAGAGGCAGACAGGAAGACAACATTTTTACCCTGTTTCTTTCCTTATATCTGTCTGCCTCACAATACTCAGAGCAATTTTTAAAATATCCCACCTATGTTTGACTGATAACCATCTCTCATGTGATGTTTCTAAAATGTCATACTTTGACTCCTTATAATAAATTTGTTATCCTTATTCATGGCATAATTATAAAAATGTCCTTTCTTGATGAAAAATCTATATGATGAAAAATGTTCTCTACTACTCTTCTAGGCAAAGAAAACCTACAAACACAGCCATGGTAGGTTATACTCCCCAGGTTAAATAATCAGACATAAGATTCTGAAATAGGGATTCAGAAACTTTTTTTTTCCAACAAGCCAGATAATAAATATATTGGGCTTTGTGGGTTAAGGGATGTTTGTTGCAACTACCTGATTTTGCTATTGTAGCATGAGAGCAGCCATAGATAATATGTAAAGGAACATGTGTGGCTATCTACACGCAACACTTAGATTTTGTATATGGATCATAGTTTGCCAATCCCTCCTCTAAAATATCAATTTCTTCTCCAGCTACCTATGATGTTGCTAGGTATCCATCTGGAATCATTAGGGAATTTATCATAGTTCCAGATCCTCTTTCATAATGTTGAAAACATTTTGGTTGTCATTTTCAATAGTTCCAGATCCTCTTTCCTAATGTTGAAAACATTTTGGTTGTCTGTTTCAATCCCCACTCCGTAGTGGGGATCTGTTCAGTAGGCATTCAGGTGATTATTGAATGAATAGCAAATGAGTAAGACCTGAGTTTCTCTTGCCAATATCTTCAGAGGGTTCAGTGTGACTTCTCCAGCTCAATTATACTTCAAATTGTTAAGATGAAATAACTCAAGTTCCATATGCCAAAAGGCTGGAAACTCTTATATAGTGGGGCTTTCCTTTTCTTCTTTGTAAGAAAGTTATGAGATCTGTACCTCTGTCATTGGTCAATAGAGTCAAAATATCTTTCAGGAGAGGGAGGGGATGGAGAATGGTACAATCAGATGATTATGTTCCAGAAGAGAATCCCAAAGATACACCATTCATCAGATCATTAGAATGCATGGTGAGAAGGGCAACAGTAAACACCAAAAGTCTCATGCTTGCGTGCTTGCTCTTTCCAGGTGGCCATCGAGTTTGGCTTATTGATAGCAATGGGCACAAAGAGGAGTCTAAAGCAGTGTGGGCCAGATAGCAGCACTTCCCTGCCACAGGTCAGAGTACTATAGTTACCATGATATGCGGCAAGATTGAAGGCACAGTTAAGGGGGTTGACCTGGAGGGGGCTATGTAGATGATTAAAAGGACATTGAATCCATGGAAGCCAAATAGATGGTAATGTTTAATATATTCAACCTCAAGTAGGCAAGATAAGCAATAAGCTGGGAGTGATTGTCCCAATAGAAAAATCATCCTTTGCTTAGATGTCATACAGAGGCCAATTTCAGACTCAGAAACTGGCAACTAAAGAGGCAATAAGTCAACAGGGAAAAGAATACTGAAGTACCAGGACAATACTACACTGTTCTCCCCATTCTCCTCCAAAGAGATATGTGATAATTTACTTGAGAAAACATGCAAAGGGGGAAAGAAGAACATCCAGATACTTTCAGGGCATTGGGTCTAAATTAACAGAGTCATGATATTCCAAAGCATTATGCCAAAGTAAAGTCATACAGGGACAGGTAATAAAACAGAATCCTGACCAAAGTCTCGCTCTCAATAAGTCCTGCAGGTCAGTGAGATCATCAAGCGGTCATTCCCTCAGTCACTGAGTGTATAACTGGGATTGACAAACGTTGCCATTGAAGTTACTTACACTTGAATTCTTCTACATGGGAGCTGCCATAATGGGGAAAACAAATGGGAAGCTCCTGAAACTGTACTCCCTACATCCCCATGCCCTAAACCCTCACCCTCCTCCACCCCTGGCTAAACGGTGAATCAAAAATTATTGCCTTTGGTGGTGGTGGTGGTGGTGGGAGGAATGGCAGAAGTCAGTGCTATCCTGCAGAATCTGAAGAATGTAGAGTGGTGGGCCATATGCTAGTGCATTTAATTCACCAGAATGACTACTGCAGAAACCAAGTGAATCCTGGAGAATGACTGCTGGCCTCTGCAGACACAATAACTCCGATTGCGGCTAACTGCTAGATGTGTTATCCTTGATAGTGGAGACTGGAGACTCCCCCTTAGGTACACGGTATGCAGACCTTGGTTTGGCATTCTCTTCTTAGGAAACATCAGAAACTGTTAGTATTTACATGAAACAGACACCAGTATGTATTTGCAGTTTTGACCCAGACTGTGTGAACTCCTGCTTTCTGTCATCATCTACTCAGATGAGGTCCTGTCTGGATATGTGACACAGTATTGTGTTCATAAGGCAGAAGGAGTGAGAAGTGGCTAACGTTCTAGAGGCCTTGATTGATAAGGACGACCGTGTCATACAGAGCGCAGGAGTAAAAAGTTGTGATGATTGAGGGGCCTTTGACTCTTGTCCCATTTTTAGAGGTCCAGTGAGTGAAGTCAAGCCATGTATGGTATTCTCCTCCAAAACACATTTATTTTGCCTCTTCTACCAAAACGTTCCTAGGACCCTCTGACTTACAGTGCTGCCAGGTTGCTTATACAGGAGTGTGCTCCAGCCAATATACTTACTGGATGCAATGAAAGCTACCTGCCTTCAGTGGGGCCTGAAGCAGGAAAGGCATCTCCATGCCGAGAGGCTACAGTACAAGCAGCCTTACTGCTTGGGTCATATAACTGGTAAACCCTGTGTTGCTGGAGGTGTTAGTGGTAGGAAAAAATGTGGTAGGACATCTATATATGAAGCCCCTTGGGAGTACCATAGCACAGACCCCTGGGGTTCCAGAGCAAGGACATCTGCAACAGAGATATAAGCCTTTTGAAAAAGTTCCTGGTGTGTTACTGAGTCCCAGTAGAGATAGAATTCTTGATTACAGAACACCAAGGAACAATGCAACCAGAACTCTCCATTATGAGCCAGGTTCCATTTGACTTACCCACAGGGTTATAAACTCTGGTAGTTCTGGTAGCAGTCCTCTGGGATCAAGCCTGAGCAAGACCGGAAGTCATAAGGTAACCTCAGGAGCAGACAGCCCAGGTTCCCAGGTCACCTACCACAGGAAGCACCAATACCCCACCCTCTGATCATGCCTAGGACAGCATGGGGGTCTCACATAACCATATGAAGGAGGAGCAGGAAAAACATGAACATGTTTATGGGTCAGTCAGCTCAGAGTTGGGGGCAGGCTGAAAGTCAGCACAGCAGTGCTTTTACTACTCCTGGGTTGAGAGGGGCTTGAGAAACTGGTATAGGCAAATCATCTCAACAGGCAAAGCTCAGAGCTGTGTGTCTCTTACCCATTTTGTATGGAGGGAGCAGTGACTTGAGATGGGAATATACACATAGCCATGGATGAAGGCAGATAGTTGCCTGAAAAATTGCAGGCAAGGAGGTTTTGTGTAGAAGACTGTGGATGCCCATATGGGAGTGAGCCTAGTGTGTGGAGATATTTTACTCACATATGGACACCAGAAAGCATCCATCACTTGGACAACTGAGAAGACAAAAAGACTTGGCCAGTGGGCAAGTCTTTGAACTTGACACGACGGACACATGACTGGAGGGGGTCATAGTGGCAGAGCTCATACAGAGGCTCAATCTTAGGATTCATCTACTGACACCTCTCCAAGTTTAACTTGTCAGCAGCAGGGAGAAATATTGCTCCCGACATAACATCATCTTCAAGGATCATCATCATCTTCAATCCGTGATTTCCTAATGATGGGAATCAATGGGTGTCTAACATATATGGCAACATGCTGAACATTCTTTTGAAAAATTGTAGGAATTTCAGTACCTTCAGTGCCTAATTTTAGTACCCTCACTAAGGTATGCCCTCAGTGGTGGGTTATTTCCTGGCTTTACCCCCATGCCTATTGAGTGGTCATAAACTTATAATTGGTACACATTAACATGAAATGGCCTAACTCAGGAAACGAAAGCCAACCAACGCGTGGGGTATCTTTACCAATCATAACTGGGATATTTAATCAGTACCATATGAAAAAAAATTCAGCCTTGTATTAGGCATATAATATATAATATATAATATATAAACATTTTGTTCCATAATGTTTGTTAAATAATTAGTAATAAAACTATTGACTTGGGTAATTGCCTTCACAGATGTTAGAGTTTGGACATTTAACATTTTAATGGGAATTATAAAGTGTTGTATCCCCTTTCCTATTTTACAACAATTTATGATGTCACTGTTTCTTAATGACTTTATGCCAATAAGTGAACGTCCTACACTGCTGAGATTGGGTGGATGCCAACGCATCAGGCTGAGTTTGTCCTCCGACCTGATGTTTGATATATTTGTATTATATTCTTTGCCCCGTTCTGATTTTTTACAGATATCAGTAGTCAGCAGTGTGTCACAGTCAAGGTTGAAAGGTACAGAAATCATCCTAAATTAAGGAAGGTTTACCAAGAAGATATTCGGCAATCTCATGACGATGATGATTAAGGTTATGAGAAATTGAGCCGGCACCTGGAAAACCATCAGAAACAAGGCCTGTGTGTGTGTGTGTGTGTGTGTGTGTGTGTGTGTAACACAATCTCTTTCTTCTCTTTTTCCCTCTGTTCCAGTCTCTTGTTCAGTATACATGTCATTTAAAATGTTTGTTCTAGTCCTGACCAATCTTTTTACTTCAAATGCGAAATACCATATATGTATTAGTTCAAATTATCAAGAAGGAGAATATAAAATCACCAAGCAGCCAACAAATTGGTGTGTTTGTTGTTGTTGTTGTTTGTTTACTTTCTGAATCATCCTTGGTCAGAGAGAAAGAGACCTGGGGCACAGCAGTCTATAGCATAATCAGAGGTGCACAAACACCTGTGTGAGTGTGGCCGATCCTAAGAAAGGGAATGGCATCTAGCTTTGGTCCTTTTTTAGTGCTAGAAGTCCTGGTAAAACTACCATGTTTCCACTTCCATCCTAATTTATTTATATTTAAGAGAGTTTTTCTGATTTAAATTGTATTAAGGGAAAATCACAAGGATCAAGAGTTTCTCAATTTTTTTCCTCCTGATTTTTCTCATTGCTCTTTCTACCAAGAATTGTATTAAAAACAGGTTCCAATACTATTTCAGGGAATACCAACACACATCCATATGAAGCCATTTTTCTTTGAGATCATCTTATCTCAGACAAAATGGTGGATCAGCTCCAAGGGAAATGGAAATCGATTTCTTGTGAAAATTTCGAAAAATATATGAAGGAAATGGGTAAGCCATGTTTATTTCTATAGCATATCTGGTATTGATGGGAGTTTTGATAGGACCTAATTTGCTCTTATTAAATATGATTGTGGCTCCTAATTTTTCACAAAGGAAAAATGAATACTATTTCTATATTAGGATGCATATTTGTACAAAATCAGGTTGGAATTGTAATCCTCATGTAATGTCCTATGGTTGTATATAAATGAAATATGTATATATTTCATTTACTAAACAGCAAATGATATTAATAAACAATTTAAAACAAAAAACACAATTACTTTTAGAAACAAAATGTTTATTTTATAAACATCTGCTCTAATGTTTAGGGGATCTTCAAAAGAGATCTTATTTTCCAGCTTCCAATAGCTATTGGTTTTCCTTTGTGTGTGGTCACAACATCCCAATTTTTGCTCCCAGTTTTTACTTTGGATCTTTTCTTCTGTTGTCTAACATTTACCTTTTCTTCTCATACAAGAAAACTTGTGATTACCTTTAGGGTCCATTCTGATAATCCAGGATAATCTCCCCATCTCAAGATCCTTAAATTAGCTAAACCTGCAAAATCCCCTCTAGCTTATAGAGTAAAATTCATAGGTTCTGCAGATTAAGATATAAATGACTTATCATATCCTAATATTCAACCTATCATATCTTGTGATAATATTTTCAGCATGAATTTTGTGAACCAAGTTATAATATTTCCCCAATATATCTTCCCTTAGAAATTTACCTTTAATATTACTATGTAAAGAATTGTATTTCTATTTGAAATATTCTCACATAAGTTGCCATAAAACTATATGTGCAAAGATATTTACTGCAGAAGTATTTGTAATAACAAAAATGGAAACAAACCAAGTGATCATCAATGAGGGATAGAGAAAACAAATTTTGATATGTACATGCTGTGGAATATTATGTCACTATGAAAATTTACATCTATATGTACTTATGTCAATGGTCTTCAAGACATAGATAAGAGGAAAAGGAAAGTTGAATAACAATATATATATATAATAATAGCAATTATATTTTTAAAAACCTTATATACATTGGGGATAATTGAGGTACTTACAATGCCTGAATTATACATTTTAAATGGTTAAAATGTAAACTCATGTTGCATGTATTTTAATATAGTTTTATTTTAATCTGCATACATAGTAGAAAAATCAAACCCTATATATGAATGTTAAGTGAAGAACTAAAGATCTGGAAGAATCCATACCAGGGTATTTTGTTTATATGTGAAATAGTTATACTTTTTTAAATAGGGAGAAGGTTCATATCTTTAAACAGATATTCAAAGGGATCCTTGCATCAACAAGATTAATAACTTCTCAATTAGAGAAACAAAACAATCACTAAACAAAAACTGGAGACTGCCTTTTCTTGGTCAAAATTAATGGATTTTATTATGTAATGGTGGAGCTGCTAACTTTAGATATTTGCATTCATTCTGCACTAAAATCTGTTTCACTCAGCTTTAGGGCTGGGGCAAGACCTGGTTTTGATCTCCAGTACTGAAAAAATAAAAAATTTAAAAAGGAAGGAAATTTTGTTTAACTCACACCCCCCCCACACTTCGTAAAGAATTATACAAACAATATGAGTCACTGAAACCAACAACAGATTTAACTATATATTCACTTATCTGTTTCCCAGGAATAGGAAGAGCCAACCGGAAATTGGGTCGTTTGGCAAAACCCACTGTGACCATCAGTACAAACGGAGATGTGATCACCATAAAAACCAAAAGCATCTTTAGGAATAATAAGATCTCCTTCAAACTGGGAGAAGAATTTGAAGAAACCACACCAGGTGGCCATAAAACCAAGGTGAGGCCTGCAACAGTCTTTCCGATAATTTTCATAAAGATGCTTAGTAGAAATCATCCTAAGTAAGCAATAATAGCAAACATAGATAAAGTCTTATTAGATAAGCTCTGGATAAAACCTAAATCTGAAGATGTTGAATGTTAGTATACATTAAAATATCCCAGGATACTTGTAGAAAATGCTTTCTGCTCAATCCCATCCCAGGGGTGCTGAAGTCTGTTATGGGCACCTGAAAATTGCGATTTAAAAAAACAATTCAGATGCAGATGCCTAGCAGAATCACATTCTGAGAATCATTTTCCTAGATTAATATTTAGTTCTGTCAGAAACAAAAGCTTTCCCTTTCCATTTTATAATTTTCCATAGAATCTCAATGGATGAAACTTGTATTAGTTGGTACCAGCAAGGTTAGGCTCCTTTAACAAGAGAGTCACTAGCTCTCCATGGCTTAACACAGTGCAAAATTATTTCTAACTAAGAGTACATAGGCAATGCTGGGTGGGGGCGGGGAGTTGAGGAAGTGTGTGCATGTGTGTGTATGTGTGTGTGTGTAGTCGACGGAAAGAATATCTGCCTCTCTTAATCTCTCAGGAATTCATGTGAAAAGATGTTCATCTACCTCATAACTGCATGATCTGGAACTTGTGGTCTCTTTGGTCAAGACAAAGAGACTCTGAGCTTTTTATTGTCTCAGCCTGAAAGGGACAGTTTTTAGTCATATCTCATGGGTTCCAATTGAAACATACCATTTACTTATAATACATATTTTATTGTTTGGATATGAGGTGTCTCCCAAAAGGTCCAGTGTTAATGCAGGAATATTTGGAGATGAAATTATTGGATTATGAGAACTGTCACCTCATCAGTCCATCCTAATTTGAATTGTGGGATTGGTGACTGTGGGCAGGTAAGGTGTGACTGGAGGAAGTGGGTCTCTGGGATCCTGCCCTGGAAGGATTCATCTTCCCTTCAGCCCCTTCCCTTCATGCTCTCTGCTTCCTGGCCACCATGAATGGAGTGGTACTTCTCCATCTTCCCCTTTTGCCATGATGTTCTGCCTCACCCTGGGTTCAGAGCAATAGAATTGGTCCACCATGGACTGAACCTCTGAAACCATGAGCCAAAATAAACTTTTCCTTCTCTAAATTGTTCTTTTCCAATATTTTGATGACAGTGACATAAAGCTGACCAACACAACATATTTTACCTTGTTTATTGTTTGTTGTCTGATTCCCCACCCAAGAATGTGAGCATCTGGAAGATGTTTCTTATCTGTTTCACAGAACCCAGTACTGGGTACACAATAGTTGGTCAACAAATACTTGTTGTTGACTGAATTAACTCAATATAAGATTATTAATCTCGGTGGAAGTCAATATCCTGATAGAAGGGACTGCCATACCTTTTTAAAATTAATAAATATGAGACTTAATTTCTGTACCATGTAAAGTGAAAGAATTTTGAACTAAAATGTGGAGTCAAGATGTGGGTGATAAATTTAAAAAAGAGAAATTACTGTAATTTAAAAAAAAAAATCTTTAAAATATTGTTGAGGTAAGAAAAGGAAAGGGGACTTTTCATCCTTAGGAAAGCTCTTACAATGGGAGTGTGAATTAGCTTCATGTATCTTTAAAGTTAAAACTTAATTGGAATTCTTTACGCAAAAAGATAATACCATATGCAGTAAGAGATAAAGAAAGGGTTCAAGTTATTGTGTTTTTACTTTTGTAAAGCATTCCGCCACTTTCCGTAGAATCATTCAACAGAATTGTTGCTGAAAAAGTCTTAAATAGAATTGTAAATACCATCCTAAAACCACTGGAAAATATCAATAGCTGAAGAGAATTGGGCACTTGGTCACATGTTAATGTTCAAAGGTGACAATTGGATCTGAACTTGGTTTGGCCTGTTTTTCAGAGTACCGTGACCTTAGATAATGACACCTTAGTCCAAGTTCAGGACTGGAATGGCAAGGAAACCACCATTCGGAGGAAGCTGGTAGATGGCAAAATGGTGGTGGTGAGTGAGCTCTTCCTTCCTGTTCTCTCTTACACCTAAGATGAAATCACCCAAGTAACTTGTTCTAAGATGATCTAAGACATTTTTCTTGTTTATTCTTTATAAAAATTGATGGAAAACATTGACAGATCATAAACAGTATAAAATGTGTATGCTTGAGGTACTAAAGAAACCTAAAGAGTTAGAAAATTGTGTAGCTCAGTTTTTTAACTCATGGATAAACTAAAGCAAGCATGAATTTGTGCAATAAAGAATAAAACAGACACTAGCATTGCTGTGTGTATATACGTGACTGCATGACCAATGTGATTCTGCAACCTGTACACTCAGAAAAATGAGAAATTATATCCCATCTGATTCAAATGTATGATATGTCAAGGTCATTATACTGTCATTGTAACTAATTAAAAGAAATTTAAAAATTAAAAAAAAAAAAGATTTCAATGGGGACTAAGGTTGTTGCCAACCCTCCACCCTATGCCAGAATTAATGCCATACTGTTTTTCCAAATCAACAACAAACAAAAACATGAAAGGGACATTTGAGCTAGGATTGTGCAGCTGAAGGTGAGGTCTTCTTGGCACAGGGAAGAGTCAATACTGGTAAGAACCAACACACGCTGTTAACATGTCACCATGATTTTAGGTATTATTTATCTAATCCTCACAATAATCCTGTGAAGTTAGATTTATTAGTCCTTTGACAGATGAGGAAACTATACAGTTAGAAAAGTGTGTTGATGTTGGGATTAAAATCCAGAACACTTAAATCCAAAGTTTGTGCTCTTGTGTGTCTCTTCTGTTCCTGCTCAAGATTCTCTGGTCGTCTTTCTTACTTCTACAGAGTGGAGGAGGGAAGAATGTCAATGACTCTCCTCCTCCAAATCCCACCTCCACCAAAATAAATTAAAAAGATAACATTGAGCAAAATATAAAATAGTTTAAAGGAAAAATACAAAATTTGTGTGGTGGTAAACAAAAAAATCTAGACAAATCTTAATAGGGGATTTTTTTTTCCTTTCTGCAACAAAGACTACAATAGAAGAGAAGGATCAAGAATGACTGATTTTATTAATTCTGATAATGATATTAACCAATGAACAGGCAAATAAATAGTTCAATAAATAGCCAATAAACAGAGTTCATTAGAAAGAACAATAAACTCAGAATCCAAGGGCGTGGATTTTCATTTCTGCCATTCAGTATGTATGTGACTTTGGACAAGTCGTTTATCCTTCCCAAAATTAAGATTCCTTGCCTTCAAGATGTAGACAGTACCTTCACAGGTTTTCTGGGAGCATTAAATATCATCATGTACATAAATCCGTGTTCTGAAACTATAAAATGAGGCATTGATCTAAATTGGTATTATTATCTGAAAAACACCAAACATGTAAAATAGCAAAAATGCCTCAATGTAGGCATTTAAAATATTTTAAGTAAGACTTTAGATTCTAAGTGTATGCCTTACTTTTTTATATGTATACCAATGTATATAATATACACACTTTATATATGATATCAATGAATATCACCTATATATCTCTTTTCAAGATTTTTAAGAAATGGTGTATATGGATAGCACCTAGTTTTTATTTTTCCAGGTGTTCATTTCCTCAACAATACTGAGATAATTCTCTCTCCTTTTGTCTTCCAGGAAAGTGCCGTGAACAATGTCATCTGCACACGGACATATGAGAGAGTGTAAACATACTCAGTCTCATGCCCTTGCCACTCCCAAACTGTGATCGAACTGCTGAAGTTGTTTGAATCAAACTCCAAAGTTAACTGTTAATATGAGTGAGACTTTATTTGTACAAATATCAGTGATTTTGGTTACTCTGTTAAGAGTGTCTACATTATATAGTATCTTGATATTGGCGCAGTTATGAGAAACTAGGATGCTATACCTGTTCAATGCAGGGTTAGGATCATATATTCACAGAAGCACTTTATACTGATTTTTTTTTCTAGTTAGGCATATCATGTCCATCTTTCAAATTCAACACAATCTTCATGACATTGAAAAAAATCATGTTATTTTTTAATCACATTGAAAAAAATCATGTTATTTTTAATGAACTACTTAGATCATAATGTTCTTCACAGGTTATACAACGGTTGTATCTGAAAAGAAAAAAAAACACACAAGTTTAGAGTAAGGCAATAACTGACACTCCAATGCCTAATTATTATTACAGAGAATACCCATAACCATTCCTACCATCACTAAAGCCACCCGGACAAAAGGTATATTGTTTTATTCACACCAAACCTCACACAGTAGATCGATCATGGGGAAATGTGTCCTAATCAGTTAACTTTTCAATATTACCCAGAGGGTTTCAGAAAGAACTAGAACCAAAATTCCTGTTTTCCCATTATTGGCCTCAGAACCATAACAAAGTGAATTTAGATGGGAGCCATTAGGTAGAACCAAGTTCTCAGTGTACGACAATGAATCAAAGGTAACACCGCATCAAAGAAATGAATAAACAAGCTTCCCTTTATCTTACAATGTGTGGCAGGACATGACTGCTCAGTCCCAGTGAGGACACAGGGTTTGACCATTTGAACCTGTGGCTGGTCACTGCTTATTTATGTGAAATAGTATACAGGGACATCTTGTATTTTGGTAGAAGTGAGAGAAGCTTATTTTAAGCATGATGAAATGATAAAGATGATACTAGAAAGCATAGAAAGACGTTGTCCCCTTGAGCTTCTTGGACTGGACAGAGGATTCCAAGCAGGGGTTAAAGGATCTGTTTTCTGTACCCTGTGTGTGGTGGTGGGCATAAGCAGCTCTGCTGCAAGGGACCAGGTAATAGCTTGCTGTACAGAGAGGAAAAAGATGCTTTCTCTCCTACCAGAATGGAACCCAGAGTTGCTTGACACCTTTAAGGTCAGAGCCAATGGTGGGGGGTTGGTTCAGGACAAGGTGCTCTCTTAACTTTAGTATTAGGGTATCCTGGCTGCCATGGTAACAGAGATAGTCTTGTGGGCAGCAGGATGCAGTCTGGGAAGCCTTAGAGAAAAGGATTCGTTCTATGAGAACACAGGAGAGATACCTCTAATAATTCACAGGACACCTAAGAACAGGTCGAATTTGCAAGCACTGGAGTTCTTCATGAGCAAACGCAAGCAAGAGCCTGCTCCAAAATGACATAGTTCAGGACTCGTGGCACCATCCACCATGTATCAGGCTCTGTATGAGAACTGTTGAAGAAAGAACTAACTTCTGTTTGGTGCCCTTGGACTCAGGAATTAAGTTCTATGCTGAAAGTTAATCAGCCTTCTGTCAATATAGCAAATACTGGAAATAACTTAGAAAAGTTTTATTTTGGTTCACAGTTTTAGATGTTCCAGTCCACAATCAGTAGGTCCCATTGTTCTAGGTCTGTGGCAAGGCAATGCATCATCATGAGAGCACATGGCAGAGCAAAACTGCTTGCTTCATGGCTGAAGCAAGACAATGAGAAGAGGAGGCCAGGGTCTCTCAGTCTGTTTCAAGGGTACAGCCCCAGTAACTGAGAATTCACACTAGGCCCCACCCTAAATGTTCCACCAGTTCCCAATCAATAGTGCCACCTCAACAGTCAAGCTTTTATTACATAGGCATTTAGGGGGACATCCAGATCAAAACTTTAGCAGAAAGGAATCATGGGCATGCTAATCTTAGATGATTTATAAGCAACAGATGATGTTTCCACCTGGAGAGAAAGAGAGAGAGAGAGAGAGAGAGAGAGAGAGAGAGAGAGAGAGAGAGAGAGAACTGACATTACTTTCTTGGTGAATAAACCTTGCCCAGAATGGAAGGTAATTAGCAGTAGGTGGACAGACACAGCAACTGTGAGGACCTCAGTTTGGCCAGAGAAGCACAGATGTATTCCTGCCAGTTCTTTTTTGCAACATTTGTTTTAGAGAGTTTGTCCTCCTGTGCTGCAGCTTTGGTGCAGTTCACACCATTCAGTTTGAGTCAATAATCATTATTCAGGATATTAGGAATATAAGATATACAAAGATATATACAAGGAGATTTATTATAGCAATTGGTTCATGTGATTATGGAGGCCATGTCCTACAATTCGCCATGTTCAAACTGGAGACCCACCCAAACTGGAGACCCAGGAAAGCTAGTGGTATAATTCTGCCGCAGTCTAGCTGGGCACAAAATAACCGAGCCACCACAAAGCCTTGTAGATTCAAACAGCAACTCTTTGTTCCCGAACTCTCACCGGCACTCTACACGCACGTTCTGGGAAAATACACCCTCCGCCGGGCTCTGCATACCAAATACTCTCTGAAACCCGCGAGAACTCAATGGGAACTCAAGGAGCGGGTGCCTGAGGCAGCAGGATATGCCCTATTCCCAGGAGGATCCACCCTAAACCTGGAACTGCCCTATTCCCAGCAGGATCCACCCTAAACCCGGATCCACCCTGGTCCTTGAGCAGGGTCACCTTTCAACCAAAACTCTCAAACATTCATGCAATGTCACTGCAAATGACCTGGGTCCAAGGCAAGCCATTTCCACAATGGAGAGTCCTCCCTCTAAGCAACATTGGGTAGGCTGACAAGGAAATTGTCATGCGTCATTCCTACCTGGCTATGGCACTCAGCATAATTCAGTCCACGTCCAAAGACCCAAGAACTAGGGGCCCCAATATTCAAGGACCAAAGATGGATGTCCCAGCTCAGGAAGAGAGAATTCACCCTTTTTCCCCTTTTTTTGTTTTATCCAGGCTCTCAATAGATGGGATGATGCTTGCCTATAGTAGTCAGGGAAGATTTTTTTTTACTTAGTTTACTAATTCAAATGCTAACCTCTTCTAGAAATATCTTTTCAGACATACTCAGAAATAATGTCTGGCCAGCTATCTGGCCACCCTTAGTCCAGTTGACATAAAAAAAATTAACCATCATAATATCTTTCTCCACATACTTGAACATTTATAATGTAACAAATCAGTTACATGCTTCTACCTAATAAGATGCAATTATAGACGATGCAAACTATAGTAGAAACTACTATATTTATTGATGAATTCAATATGGAAATTTTGGTTTTAGAAATATGTATTTCATTAACATTATGACTTACATATTTACTGAAAAACTAATCAGCAAGATAGAACACATTGAAATCATCCCTCCAAATGTGGCTAATTTGTTTATTTAGAAAGCAACAGAAGCTGGGTGTAGTGTGCATGCCCATAATCCTAGTGAAGTGGGAGGCTGAGGCAGAAAGATCACAAGTTCTAGGCCAACGTGGGAAACTTAGCAAGACCCTGTCTCAAATAAAAAGAAAAATGGCTGGGGTTGTGGCTCAGTGGTTAAGCATTCCTGGGTTCAATTCCGGACTAGAAAGAAACAATGAGGAAGGGAGGAAGGGAGGAAGGAAGGGAGGGAGGGAGGGAGGGAGGAAGGAGCTAGAGACTTCCCTTTCTGGTCAGGATGGAGTAGCATGGCCCATATTTACCCTTCTAACTGAAACAACAACAACAAAAAGAACAAATTATATGAAACAATGGCTTCTAGACAGAGAATATTAGGCAAAAAAACCCCAGTGATCCTGAAGAGAAGGAAAAAACACATTAGGTCAACCCAGTGATTGCCCCAGCCTCTACACATAAACTTAGGAATACCATATACCAGCTTAGTAGTATGCTGTGTCTTCAGAAATAAGAGTTCTGCTGTTATTCTCTCTGCTCTGCCTCCATGTAACTTTTCTAGTTCTCTTGTATCAGTCTCAACAATTTTTATATAACAATCTCTCAAATATTTTAATTTTTGAGTTAGTATTTTCATTTTGTTAGGAAAAATATATAATAGGAGGGGGCCAGGGTGAGGGTCAATTCTATGAGTAAATAGAAGAGTTGGCTGGGGACCCCAGGAGTGTTTCCCAGGTATATTATTAGAGCTTTATGGTTATATATAGTAGTTGGGTTCATCCTGACAAACTTATACCTACATGGAAATCGATTTCAGTTCATGATACTCCCTTTTCCTTCCCATGCTTGTTTTTCTACATTTCTAAATGCTATAGAATGTTAAGAAATGTACTAGGTCACTTTTGCTATTTTTAAAAAATAAATCTGGTATGGTAGATTAAAAACATTCTCATTTTAAAATCAAGAAATTTGAGCCTTGGAGAAGTTAAATAGTTTCCCTCTAGGTTATGAAGATGTTCATGGTACCTTCAGGAAACAAATACATATTAAAGCAAAGGCCTTGCTCTCCATCACTAGTTGGACAAAAGACTTTGAAAAAAAAGTAAGGCTTCTAGCATTACTCCTAGGAATCATGGATAAGGCCAGGATTACTTCTATTATATTTCATATTAAATTATTTTATTTTAACTAGTTTTTACAATTAGAAACATACTCATTAAAATGTGTTTTAGCAATCTTCTCCATGATTGGATAATTGGTCCATATTTTAATGAATTATAAATATTCATCTATACAACATAACACACTATTCATTTAGTTCTATTAGATATTGAAGACTGGCGAAGGGTCAGAGAATTTGACCTCAAGAATTTTATAAATATTATTTCAAATACTTATAATAAAGTATTGGGACTTAATGTTTAATGACTCTTGAACACCAAGTATAAGTTTATCAAATGTGGAATATGGGAGCTCTTACATGCAAAATGTAACATCCTATGTTTGGTGGTCTTTGTCTACTCCTTTGAGGACAGTCTAAAAAGTGTTTCAAAATTAGCCCTGATAGGTCCCACCTTTTGAACACTTGATGTCCTAAGATTGCCCCAATTCCTATGTAAATATAGAAGTGGAGAGAGTTGCCATGTTTTGGCAACAATGGATACAGACATCTCAATTTCCAACACTCACCTCCATTCTTCTTAAGGGATTGGTTGAAGGAAAGAGCTTTTCTTTTTTTAACCTTCCCATATTATGATCCCAAGCACATTTTTTAAAGGATGAGATACAAATGGAAGGTATGAATTACTGATGTTGGCTTGTTTTAATGCTATATTGCATGGTAGATGAGATCAAAAGGAATTTTGGAACTTGTTTATAGTTGTAATCACAAGGATTGGGTTTGCCTTTGTGTAATAAATAGTGGGGATACTGAACAGAATACTTGAAACAGCTATTTTCAAGTGTTGGAGTATAGGAAATGCAAGACTGTGCCTTAGGAAAGGGAAATATTTTTAATGAGTCCCCACCATCATCTTTGCCTAGGGACACATCCCACATGGCAGTGTAGGAAGAGGGTCACAAGAAGAGCACTCTGAATTGAGAGATATTGGAAGGTAGGGATTTTTATGGCCACTGGGAGTTGTGGGACAGCAGAGGTTCTGGAGAAAGAGGGAATCTATAACAAACAGAACACTAAAAAATCTGTAAATTTGGAGATTATGGTGCCTTTTATTCCTGACAAAATCCTTAGCTGTGCAAACATAGAGTGAAACTTAAGTGCGGTCGGGGTAAAGGGGCCAGAGGGCAGTGAATTGAGTAATCTACGGGCCCCAGAGGGGGCAGGGAGTCATTTAAGTTTAAACCAATTAGAGTGAGGTGTCTCAGTACTCAACTAGGACATCAGAAGGGACCCTATAAGGGCCTTGTTACCAGGACCAAGCCATCCCTAGTGTAAAGGCTATGCTAGACTCTAACAAAGCTTAAAAACAAGACTTGGAAGGTGAAAGCTGATCTGCAAGTAGCTTCAGTATCTGTAGGCACATAGGTCAATGTTCTTTAAAGAAAGACTACAAAAATTTGGACACACAATAATATTATGCATGTGATATTCATGCACCTAATCCAAAACTGTTACACATGACAATAAGCAGGAAAACAGGATCTATAATTGGGGTGGGCGTATTTGCCGATAGAAACAAAGCCAGAAACAACAGAGATAATGGAATTAGCAAACAGACTTCAAAACATAAATATGTACAAATGCTCAAAATTTTAATGAATTTGAACATAAAATTAATGGAAAACAATATTTCTAGAATCAAAAAATACAATATCTGGTGTGAACATTTATGGATAAGATGAAGAACAATTAGAAACTACAGAAGAAAAGATTAGTGAACTGGAAGATATAGCAAATAGAATCAATCCAGGCTCAGCTGAAGACTGAAAAGTGCTTTGGCTAAACAGAATCCCCTTATCCAAGTGTAAACCCCTTGCTGAAGGGAGGGACAGTCACACCCAATGACCACTGTGAAGGCACAGTCATCCTGGGATGAGGTTAGTTCTGTGACCTTCAGAAGCTCACCTTCTGGCACTTCGAGGGACATGTGCCTCAGTCCTGAACGTGGGATAAAGGAGTAGGCCACAGCATTCACTATGCTGATTTTTGAACAGTTTTAGGATTGACTATGGAATGATACAAACAAATTCTGGTTTATGCAAGCCCCTTCTGTAAAGACACATTTTAAAAAGAAAGTTCCAATGGTTGTTTTAATATTTTTTGATTTAAAAATCCTTTAAATTCTTACTACACTTTTAAAATGAATTGTATTGCTTACAAAAACCCAAACTACTTTTCTGCTTTTCTTTATAGATAAGCTCCAAGAAGTGAGGGTTGTTTCTATTTTCAGTTTTGTTCGTTTTGTTGTATTCCAAGCATCTAGAACAGGGCTTGGTGTACCAAGAAGGGCTACGTTAAACATGAAATAGTATTTCCTATTATTTTCCTCAAGGTGGTGCTGTGTA
Organism: Callospermophilus lateralis; assembly: GCF_048772815.1. NCBI lineage: Eukaryota > Metazoa > Chordata > Mammalia > Rodentia > Sciuridae > Callospermophilus > Callospermophilus lateralis. The sequence continues at coordinate 41,075,844 of NC_135320.1, read as the reverse complement.
CAGTAGAAAGGGTCACCTAAGGATTTTTTTTTTCCTAAGATAGCCTTTATATCTGATCAATTTTCTTCTAGTATGTAAGTTTCTTTCTCTCTCTCTCCCTCCCTCCTTGCCTCCCTCCCGTTTTCTCTCTCTCTTTCTTTCTTAACCTTATCTTTCTGGCTTCCTGGTCTTTGAGTTCACATTTTTTACTGGAAGAGATTAATAAGGTTGTCAGAGGTGTTGGCTTTCTTGCTTTTCCTCCTTCCATTTATCACTCCCTAATTGTGCACATAGATTTTCCTTTGAATGCTTCTTGAAAATTGTTATGTCTATGCTTAATCTTATCTGCTCAGTTTATCATTTATTATAGAAGAATTTATATGACAGATTTAGGTACATTTAAAGCTATATTTTTCAATCTATTTTTCATTTATTTTATTGTATTTCATGTATAGATATATCACAATCTGAGAATTCATTCACTTATTGATGTACTTTTGAATTTTGGCTACTGTGAATAGAGCTGCTCTAAACAATCGAGCATAGACCTTTGTGTGGATACTTTGATTTCTCTTAGATAAACACCTAGGAATGGAATGGCTGGATCATAGGGAAAATGGTCAATTTTCCAAAGTTGGATTTATTATTCGACATTCCCATCAACTGTGTATGACATCTTCAGTTTATTTGCAGCCTTGCCAACAGTTGGGTCAGTTTTAAATTTTAGCTATTCCAATATGTGTATAGCAGTGACTGGCTTTTTTTTTTTTTTTTTTAATCATCAACTTCCTAGGTTTAAATACATTTTCATCTTTTTTAATGAATTCTAAAAAGTTTGTAATGTTCAGAAATAAAGCTAAAAATGTATAAATGAAGATAAGTCTTTTCAGGAAATGGAGGAAGAGTAAAATTATGATTAATTATTCTCAAAAAAAGATTGGCTCTGAACATAAGATCCATCTATTTGGAAGAATATTTAGGAAGAATAACTCGACAGCTAACGAGAAACCCTATTCTCATTCCACTTTCACCCCTCTGATATCTCCTGTCAGGAGTCTTAGAATGGCACCATTTATTTTCTTTATCTTTATGAATTCCCTTTTAAAGCCAAGTGCTGCTGAGAAAAGGACCATGTTATCTCAGATATTTCCTAACACTGGATGAGCTCAAGGCTTTCTGATGGGATGGAATGCAGATGAGTCAGAAAGGGGAGTAGAGCTATCTAGGGGTACAGCTCTTAACTCCCACCCTCAGGGGAGTGTCTCTCCTCTCTGCCCTCCTACAAAACTAAAGATTTCCAGTCACTCATAACTGCAAACAGCTGAACAAGCGCTGAGGCGCGTGAACCTGCACCATGCTGTTCCACCTCTGAAGACACACCACCTCACCAGAGACATTGTGCGTTCTTTCCCAGTGTTCACAAAATGTGTAATCCAAGCAGAGATCAATGAAAATATAAAACAATCATAACCAAAGAAGGCCAATATTTGTCAAGTCCATGAGTACCAATAATCTTTTTTTAAGGAAAAAAATCATCCTTAATTAAATCCTCAGAGAACTATTCTTTCCTGATTGTAAATAAATCATTTTTATATTTTCTATTTGGTTGATATTTGAATTCAGGAGATACATAGATTCAGGAGGCACACACGAAAGTGTGATATACACAAATGAAATGCTAATATTTAAATCCTGGGGCTGGGGTTGTGGCTCAGTAGTAGCGTGATCGCCTTGCATGTGTGGGGCACTGGGTTCGATCCTCAGCACCACATAAATTAATAAAATAATAAAATAAAGGTATTGTGTCCATCTACAACTAAAAAATTTTTTAAAATATTTAAATCCTGCTTTGTCCCTATTTAATTTGGAACAAAGGTTTTCTACTCATTCAGAAGAATAAAATTAGATGTGAATACAAGATTTTTCACCCTTCATAACTATAGGCTTGAATTCGCCAGAGAGCACCACAGGTAAGTCATCTTGTGACGGATCTCATGGGGCTGTTGATGGGCTCTGAAATAGGAGTGTTATAGAACCCTGCCCTGAAATGAATTCGTAGAACAAAGTCATTGGCAATGCCTCTCCTGACTGCAGGGACCTCTCAGCAGCGTCTCGTGGATCTGTGTATCAGTCAGCCCACATAGCAGTATTTTCTGTCTTTTAGGAACAATGATAGTCTCTTCCACTGACACTCAGGTTGAAGTAAGGGGACTCTGCTGCTATGCTCCTGGGTCACCTTGATCAAGTTACCAAACATTCCTATATCTCAGTCTACCCAACTGTAAAAATGGGATGATGATGTTCATATTTAGGGTTGCCAAAATTGGATATTTTATTTTACATAAAGCTGGTACACAGTAAGCCCCTATGTAAGTATTGCCTATAATTATGATTAAGGAGTTGGAACTCCAAAAATATTACCTCTACACTTGAAAGAAAATGCAAGAAGCAAAAAGGAATAGATAGCTGGAGATGCCAAACTAACCAATTAAGATTAAAATTATTCCTGTCTCAAAATTAATCTTAACCACTTAATTTTGAGAAAGGAAAGTTTTTATTAACTTTTCAGTCCTTATTTCTCACTGTTAATCCACAAATGTCATTAGCATTTATACCCTATTAGCAGTCTTCTACCTATGTGCTGAGACTTTATTGTTTCACTCTGTTAATGCCTTGGCCCTTTGCAATGTTATTTTTAGTTAGGTACTTGGCTTTTCTCCTGGCTCTCAGTGGGCGCAGGCAACATTCAGGACCTTTGCTATTTGATGGATTCATCCATCACTAAATTTTTGGTTCTAATACTTTTCGGATGGTGAATTCTAGCAACCTCCCTAGAAGAACAGCACTGTCTGATGTAACGTCCTGATTGTTTTCTGGTTATTTGCTCAATGTTAGCCAGTGGAACATTTTCCAAGTCACTTGCTGTGCTAGCTCTCCTGTTCCCCAGTCCCCACCCTTTCCTGCTTTCCCTTTCCCTACAGAACACACTCTGGAACACTCAAACAACGTCAGGTGAATGGTCAAGAAAACTGGCTATAAAAAGAGATAAGAAAGCTAGTTATGGGGTCAAGTAATTTATAGTCTCAAGTTTCATTAAAACTCAGTCATTTTATTTAAGCAGTCTTAGAAAACCATAAAGTTAAGGTAATAGTGGGCCACTAAAGGTCGGTTATCTTTGAGGAAGGTTTATGAGATTCCTTTCTGTCTGCGACATTTGTTTTTCTTGAAGGGACACAGAACTTCCAGAAACACCAGGGCCCACTCCACACATGCTGGTGCCTCTAGTCTTGTCCTTTGACTGGATTTCTCCACCTAATTTCTTATTTAGAAGATTATTTTTCTCGTTTCAATTTCAAACCTGAGTGCCACAATTTTTAAAAGTTGGAGTTCAAAATAAAAAAGAAAAGAGATACTTGAAAAAAACCCCACTAGATCCATTAAATCTGACAAATAATATTTCAGTGGCTTCTGGTGCCAACTTTGGGAAGAACAGAGATTGGTTACTGCAATCATCCATCAAGGGAACTGTTAACCAGAGACTTCCAATACACTTCAGCTGTTTTAAATAGATGGATTTTGTCCTGCTACAGAGGTCTTGTTTTGGAGGAAGTTGGATGCTGCTTCCTTCAATGTCACAAATATAATCTCCTGTTCCCATCCATCCTCAGGGGACCTTGGGAAGGTCTGACTTGCTGGTTACCTCCCTCTTCTCAACATTATATTTCAAGCATATTTATTTTCCTCATAAACCATAGACTGGTTATTTCAACTTAGTGAAAAAAAAAATTTGTAACTGAGTTAAAAATCTCCTGGTAGTTAAGACATAATTTGTACTCTTTCTGAATTGAAATTTTGGATACATAGGTACTGGACAGCTAACTGCATGTAGCTAATGAAAACCAAATTCCTATGAGTTCAGGCCTATTCGAAACTATTCTTGAAGTCTGTTCATAACAGGGTTTTTAGAGGGTCTATACCATGATTTTTGACCATGCATATGAAAGTGATAATAAAGCCATTTCCAAATGATAATTTACATGGTATTGGTGAACATCATGGTCATCAACAAGAACAGTCCCTGCCCTGAAGACAGGAGTCATAACAGACTCAGCAGAGTTTGTCACCACAAGACAATAGCTGTCTCATCAGTAATTGGACCTAAATGTTTCAAGAGAGCCAAGAATTGACAGGTAAATCTCAAGTGGGAAAAGCTGAGGACAGGTTTCACAGAACAGATACATCCTAAATGAGAGCTGAGGTTTTAGAAAGAAATTTGGGGGGAAGGGAACTGTGTAGACACAGAGAAGTAAGAATGAATTACCAGTAATGATTAATGAGAAAAACAACTAATTGAATGGTAGGTTCAGAACCAGGAGGTGCAGGAAAAGATAATTAGATCTAGCCTCCTGGCTGTAGGGAGGCAAGGTCTTATTATCTTGTTTTGCACATAAAATAACTGAGGCCAAAATGCCTGGAAAGGTTAAATTAGGTGACTAAATTCTTCATCCAGTGATTTTTCAAACTTTACTGCATAATAGTTTTTTTCCTCCAGGACTTTCATTTATTCAAACTATATTTGCAATAGAAGATTTTGGTAACATAATTTGTGACAAAATAGATAATCTAGATAACATATATGAAAGATCTATTTTTAAATTTTTGCATTTTATTACTTGTAATTGTATTAACCTAAACAATAAACAACCATTGCTATTTCTTTGAATGTTGCTTTCTGCAAATGTTCAAGATAAAACTAAGGGTTTCCAGGTTCTTTTATGTATCTTACAGTTGAGACAGATCTTTCTTCTACAAAATTGTTCTTCTGCTTTTAATTACTGATAGACTGGTTCTGCACTTATCCTTAAGTATCACTTCTTCTCTTATTTATTCTCCTCTAAGAAGATCTTTAAAAATGTAGATGTCAGGATCAAACTCTAGGAGGTCTGACTCAGTAGAAAAGGGTGAATCCTGGGATTCCCATCTTGTACAAGACCCTCAGATGGTCCCCAAATGTGGGGACATGAGAGATCTTCAGGGATCAACCTGTGCCATCATCCTATGTTAAGAATAAGCCTGTCAAGTTTTCTTCAGCTCTAGGTTGATGGACAAATATTTGGTTTACCTCACTACTGGTGCTCTTCAACGATTTTTCCAGTTTTCAAAACTCCTTTCACAGGAAGTGGCAGTCTGCTATCATTCACATTTGCAAAGGTCTACACGAATCTGAGTCCAGGCTCCTCAGACCCAACACTAGTGATAATGGTCTCAAGGCAGACCTGGGAATGCTGGAGAGAATACCAAGTCAAAGCCCTGGGTTTGAATCCTGTGTTTCCTCCTTGTAAGGACTGAAGTTGGATTAAGTACTTTAACCCACATTTTAGATCACAAACAAGGCCAGTAAGACCTTTGTCCATAACATTACAGGGTCATGGGCAGAAAGACATAGTATAGAATTTCTCTGAAACTATAAAGACCAGTACAAACTTAAAAAAGATTATCATAGGGATTTTAATTCAACATAATTTATTTAATTACTACTAAATACCTACTATAAGTAAGCCACTGTAAAAGTGACAGGGAAGTAGGTCCCCAGTCCTCAAGAAGGAAAAGTCCCATAGATGAACTATATTCTTCCCACATTGCCATCATCTTTTGGTCTCTGACATTGATCAGAGAATGGGGCTCCCCAAAAGCAGAATCCTAACTTACGCTTCCTCTAAGAGATGGGCAACTCATGGGGGAAAGGTTGAGAGGAATTATAATTAAAAAAAAAATTTTGCTCCCTCTTTTTATTTTTTCCTCTGCAGACTTAAGAGGCTTGGGTGCTCATGTTTCTTCCTGGAAAGTACTACACTTAGAGAAAGTTTGAGAAAGGCCTTAGTGTAGGGATCTAGAGAAGCAAATATACAGAGCTTCTGATGTACCTTGCTCGGAATCAGGCTCTTTTGGAAAAGAAGTAAGGGATCTTTTGGAAGTTTCTTCATTTCATAGTTTATTTCATCAAAACAAAATTGTAGTGGATGAGGAGAAGGCATGTTTAGCCTGAGCACCCTACTTAATGTATGTTGGGGAATCATCTGTAGAGAAACAACCAAAGTTAGATTCAAAGCAGGGGAGGAAAGCCTATCTTCAACAAGTTTACAAACAGTGCACGTCACAATGCAGTTAGTGCAGTGGTATTTCAGAGAAGCGACACCCTATCGGCAGTGTGGAAATGGGAGATAAAAGGCCATATATTCTTGAGAAAAGCAAATGATAGCAAACGACAATACAGTGGTAAAGAGAGCTGAGCACGAGAAACCACAGGATTGCAAGCCAGGAAGCCTGCCTTTGCCATCCTAGGCAAATCGTTTTTAACCATCTGGGGCTCCTTTCATCCTTGCCCCATTCACCCTCCTTTCACTTCATTGGTTTGTTCTTTTGTTTGTTTGTTTTAGACAGTTGTAATGGTTTTCTAAGTTGGTCCTCTGGTCACCTTGCCAGAAACTCAAACCAAGCCACTCTACCACTAGAATCATCCTGTTAGAACTTTAACCTGTTTTCAAAACAAACTTCTGTCCCGAAAAGATTTCTTGCTGACAAACGTCTTTGCATGACCCGCAGCTCCAGAGCCAACCCCTCAGGTCTTCCTTCTCCAAACAGAGACACTGAATCCTGATCTTCAGCCTTCAGTTCTCTTTTAGCATGAAAACCTGCTCATTTCTTTCTTACACACATGCGTACACCAACTCTCCCCTCCCCCCACCTCCTCTGCCCGCTGGCTAGCTAACCCTCATCCTCCTCCTCTACATGACAAAATCTTGTTCATCCTTGAACATTCAGCCCAAGTAATACTTTGTTGGTGCAGTCTTTCTGGACTCTGTGTTGTCCCTTCCCCAGGAATTCCACCCCAAATCTAAACTGCAGTGGGATTTTTCTTTTGAAGGATTTTCTGGAATTTCCCAAATGAGTGAGCTGCCCTGTTATTGGCAGGTCCATGCTTCAAAGTAAAATCTCCTGTTGTTCTGCTTGGAGGTAGAAAGGATAGTTCATTTGTGTTCTTGCACTGTTCTCTTTTCATGGAAGTTTCAACAAGAGAGATCATAGAAAGGCTCACATTTTACTGTAGGAGGAAATTCATCCTCCTTTCTACGTGCAAGTGCTCCAAAGTTCTCTTGCTTGGAAGTCTGCTTAGTTCATCCTTGGGGGTTAAAGCAAAAGCTTTGAGCTGTTCTCATTACTCCCATGAAAAGTTTTCCAAGAATTTTTTTTTCTTTTATCATCTTCACTTAGAAACCAGTAAAATCTCCCTCCAATAGATCCCAAAGAGTTTCTTATGGATCAAAAAGCTGTAATATGTACAACCACGAGGGGTTCATTAAACCAAAGAAAAATAAACAATGATAACTTGTGGCATAAGTTTTCTTTAAGTTATAACTTAAAGAAATCTTTAAGTAATAACTAGTGGCATAAGATTTGTTTCTGTAGGATTTTCCCCTTTTACTTCTTTTTTTAATTTTTTTATTATTAGTTGTTCAAAACATTACAAAGCTCTTGACTAACTTAATCTAATTTTAAATCACATAAAAGATTTCTAGTGTGACCATTAGATTTTAATATGGTGGAGGAGGACCAGGAATGTGTTTTGTTGCTGTTACAGTTTTTTAAGTTCTCCAAACGATGCTGATGTGGAGCTGTGGAATGAATAACTCTCATCTGTTTAAGCAGCTTCATCCAAATTTTTTTTTTTCTGCCCCAACTCCCACCCTCATCTCTCAAGCAGGTCCATTATTGGATTAGGTCTTTTCCAGATTCAATAAACCTCCCTGGCAGGTGAGCTAGTGGAAAACTGATGATCGTTGCTTTCTGAACTGGAAACACAGGCATTATGTGGTCAAAGGGAGTTTCCCTAGATTTCCGAGACAAATGAAAGAGGAGCTGGGAAAGGGCTCTGATGCAATTGATTAGATCAAAGGCCATTCTTTGTCCCGTGTCAGGCAGTTTTCTACATAATGCGCACCTTGTAATACATGGAGTTAATAAGGGCTGTGGTCATCGGTAGCTGTTCCTCTCAAGGCCATTCCTTAAGAGCAATAAGCTGTGAGAGGGACCTTCTCCTTTCATCTCAGCCTCGTTGTTTTTCAAAACTCTTTCTGTGGTTAATTCAATAAAATTGCAACTCAGGCAGCCCTTTGTAATTACAGCAGGAAAGGTTTGATGACTAATAATTTGATTTATTCAAGCAGCAGAGGATAATTTAGTAGGAAGACAATATTGGGCAATGATTCCTAAATCTGACTACGTGTCAACCCTTAGGGATGTTCTTGCTGCGTCAGGACTCCCTGTTCACCCTGAGCCTTCATGTATTCAGAGAGATGGAGCCTCCCAAGCTATTTTTTAAAGTTGCATGATCTATTTAGGTGATTAGTTCAGTGAGTGTTAAGGATCACTTGTCTAGGAGTCCCTTGCAGGGATTTTCAAAATTATTCCTCTCTAAGAAATTATAAAAAGTCTAGCTTTTATGTCCAACTCTAAGGGATTCTGATTGCTAGTAGGGTCTAGGAATAGGCATTTTTTTTAATAAGCCCACAAAGTGCTTCTGAAACAGGTGGCCAGTGTATCTCACTGCTCTTCATGGCTTGTCAAAAGTGAGTAGGACAGAGAAGATGTCACACATCAGTGAGGCTTGGCAGTCATCTGTCCTAGGCCAGTTGCAAGGTCCTCCCAACACAACAACTACCTGATTCCCAACAGTGCCAGAGAGAGCAAGGGTCAGAGCTGACTTAGGGGCAGGGCTGAGCTTCTTGTGCTTTGAAGCTGAAAGGCCAGAACCAGACAGATGCTTATGCCCTCCCTCTGGAGCAATTATTTGTTCAATAGCAAATCTCTGGATTGAACAGCTCCTAAATGAGCTTCATGCAGTTGGTGTCACCCTGGCTTACCTGCTTCCCCTTCCCCAATTTGACTTCAGCTTCAACTTCTCTGTTTTTGCTAGAATTACTTTTATAAAAGATCATTTTGGTTCTCCATGATACAACGATCCCCAAGAGTGCATAATCATTTGCCGGGTACCAGATCCAGGCCCTTCTACAAAGAACACAAGGCTGTTTCTCCTGCAGCCTTTTGAACACCGAAGGTTCATCTTCCATGCTGATTCATGAATGATCATCTGACACACATGACAGCACGAGGACATGCCTCTGCCTACAACATCCCTGCAGTGACCATTGGGTCATGACCATTTGGTGGACTCTTCAACTTTCAACCTTAAGCTAAAGCATGATTCATTTTGTAAAGACTTCTTTGACTTTTCCAAGTAGATCAGTCTCTCTGAATCTTGCATGAGAACCCTTATTACTCTACATTACCTTTATTTACTTTAAAGTGTGGTCTCCACAACACAATTGTATTTTATTATTATTATCGTTAATAAGATTATAATAGTAGCAGCTATTTCATTGTTTATTGCAATGTGCTGTATCTTATGCTAGAAATGAATTATCTCCTATAGTTCTTTTAAAACCTTAATAAGTAGATACTACCTATAGAAAACAGCAATCCAGAGTTGGAGGACAGGTCTGTCTTACTTGAGAATAAATGCATTGCATTCACTAGGCACTTAGTTAATATTTGTTGAATGTGTAAATAATTGATGAATAAATGAAAGAATGAATGTGATGGCAAGTTTTCAGGAAAGTTGCTAATTAAAAAGATGACTGTTTCTGCTTACAAAGTGGTCACAGAGATTCCTGGGCAGCATTTATATCTGTGGAGAGAGACAAAAGGAAGTGATAGAAGTGGCTCTTTTTTATTCTGAAAATTATTTGTTCAATAGCAAGTCTTAATAGGAAATCTTGAAGGTAGATGTTAAAATAAAATATATATGTCAAGAGACCCACAGAAAAAGTGACCTTGAAAGCCAAGTCAGGGGAGAGAGGTTGGAACCATGCATGGTTATCTTGATCTGTTTATCCCCTGATCATTCAGTATTTTCTATGCATCCCTTCCAGAGACCCAGAATTGCCTCCACCTCCAGAACAAGTCTTATTCTGAGAAAGTACAGCTCTGTCTAGGTCCTTGCTTGGAGACAGTATTGTCTTGCCCATTGACCTTGCAGCCCAATTCTCAGTGCATTAGCATCCATCCAATATTCTAGTCCTGATAATTGGACTTTCTTCTTGTTTCTTGCTCCCTAGCACTTACTCTATGGACCATATCCAGTGATGACATTCTTATCTTACTCCAGTGACTGGGCTTGTATTATTAGTCAGCCTCTTGACCAATTCCCAAGAAGTAGCATTGGAATCCTTCTACCTGTCTGGGAGGCCCCACTGACAAACTTGCACATCCAGATCTCTTCCAGTGAAGATTCCACGTCTAGCACACCTATTTTGACGAGGGATATCACCTGGTTAAGTTGATGGTCGTTCTTCAGTATCTGTCATGATCCATCTCTTCTTTACCAGGTCTAGACAGGTAAACTGAATAGGGGTGTGGTAATGGACCAAAATCCTGCATTTCTACAATTCTCTGATGGTGACATTAATATCTACAATCCTTCTAGGAATGCAATATCATTTGTGACTGTCTTGGCTGCTGTGGAGGCTGTGGCAGAGGGAAAAGTTGGTCTAAGAGACACAACATCAAACTCTAAGGAGATACTTATTTATGTCCAATGCAGATGGTGAGAGTTATAATCACAGTTCTTCTCCTGCGTCTGTGATGGATTGGTTCCAAGACACATACTTACACCCACCACGGATACCAAAGTGTGTGGATACTCAGTATCTTATCTTGGAGTATCTGTAGATTATCTACACAAATCCTTCAATATACTTTTCGTCATCTCTAGGTTAAGTATGACACCTAATACAGTCTAAATGCTATGTGAATTGTCATTCTGTTTTTTTTTTTTTTTTGTTTTTCATATTTATTTTTTAGTTGCAGTTGGATACAGTACCTTTATTTTATTTATTTATATGTGGTGCTAAAGATTGAACCCAGGTCCTTAAGTGTGCTAGGTAAGCGCTCCACCGCTGAGCCACAACCCCAGGCCCATGTCATACTGTTTTGTTGAGAGAATAATTGACAAGAAAATAGTCTGAACATATTCAGTAAAGACACAAGTTTGTTGTTTTTCTTTTTTTTTCCTGACTATTTTAAATCTTCAGTTGGTTGAATCCATGGATACAGAACCCATAACTATGGAGGACTGACTGAACTAACCAAGTATACTTGGGGAAAATAGAATAGCACTGGGAAATAAATGTTCAATATGGAAGAGGGCATGCACATAAAATGAAGTGAATTTTGGTTAAGTTGTTATCTATGAGATATTGGTTGAATTGGTATGTAGCTATGTAATTTTAGACAAGTCATACATCAGAAGGGGCCTTATTTCCTCATCAATAAAATAAAGAGAATTCATTATAGGTTTAGCAGTATAACCCATGATTTTTCTAATTATTTTCTGGGTGTCATTTTAAAATTGCAGTAATTAAAGGAATCCAGGAGAGCAAGAAAGAGTAGTAAATTTATTAACAACAATATACCTTATACTCCATGAAGAAAAAAGAACATTTTTGGAAAAAACAATTTAAAAACATCAAAAAGAGCTGGGTGCGGTGGCACATGCCTGTAATCCCAGCAGCTCAGGAGGCTGAGGTAGGGGGATCACCAGTTCAAAGCCAGCCTCAGCAAAAGTGACATCCTAAACAACTCAGTGAGACCCTGTCTCTAAATAAAATACAAAATAGGGCTGGGGTATGGCTCAGTGGTCAAGTGCTCCTGAGTTCAATCCCTGGTATACAAAAATAAATAAATAAATAAATATTAAAAACATAAAAAAGTAGAGCCTATACACAATTATTATATGTCCTTTTCTATCTTTATTTTTATTTATTTATTTTTTATGTGGTGCTGAGGCTCAAACTCATGGCCTCACATGTGTGAGGCAAGTGCTTTACCACTGAGCTACAACCCCAGTCCCATATGCTTTTTTCTATATATTATTTAGATTTAAAATTATTTTTCCAAATCCTATTATCAGACAAGTATCCAACAATGTAAAGGAACTATGTACATTTAAAAATGTCTGCTCACTAAGGTTTTGTTTCACATATTTCTGAGATAGCTCTGCTGTACTGTGACTACTCTGCAGTAAATGTTATGTTTTATTTTAACAAAGACAATATACATACTTTAATAAAAAACATATATGGGAACTGAGAGTGTCTCTCATTGACTTGATCTAAAATAGTTCATGTTCTGTAGTTCAGAGGAACTCAGAAGTATGTCAAAGGACGCGGGGGAAAAAAGCCATCCAGGAAGAATTGAGAACAATGTCCCTGGTCTGATTTGTGAGAAAGCAAGAATTACATTTGCATAGTTTGGCAAGACTACTAGGGGAAAGAGCAAGGGCTAGGATAACTGCTTCCAAGTTTGAAGGCAATCAGCAATCGAAAACCCAGGGGAACCTGGGTGCAGGGAAATTCCACTTTGGACTCACTGAGAATATTTAAACTCAATATCAGCTTTTGCCTGCTGATATTATTGAAAGGATGCAGATTCCTTCCTTTGGCTGAACCAGGAAAGGAAAAGCAACACATTTTATTAAACTCAGACACACCGTAGCAAAATAAAAGAAAAATACCTTCACATTAGATGTTTCCCTTAATTCAGAACTCTTTTCTTTGAGGATTTAAGAAATAAATATTTAAGAAACTCCTAAGGAATAGAAGTAGATTCTAGGGTATATCTTGGAGCAACAAGGCACATGTTTAAAATATCGTTAAACTTCAATGAATATTTGAAAAGGCATAAGGCTTCAATGTACAAATGACCTGAAACCTCTACAATTTTTTTTTTTTTTTTTTTTTTGCAAAGATTTTCCCCAGGAAAAAAGGAGGTAAAAGAAATCTGTGGGAAAAAGTTAACTCATGTCAATATAATACACAATTCTTAACATACATACACAAGGGTGTATATACTTAAAAACAATCAAAGAAATAACTTCATTTGCTAACCAGAATTTTTAATAACCAACATTCAACACTAGAGACTGAGTCTCTCTTATCTGAAGTGCTTGGAACCAGCTTTAGGATTCTTTTTTTTTCAGATTTGGAATATTTGTATAATATACATAATGAGATATCTTGGGGATGGGATGCAAATTTAAAAAGAAAATTTGTTTTTTATATACTTTCTACAAATAATCTGAAGGTAATGCTATATGATATTTTTAGTGCGCCTAGATTTTGACTGTGAGCATCACATGAGATGGGGATGGAATTTTGCAACTGCAGCATCATGTTAGCAGTCAGAAAGTTTGGGGTTTTAAAGAATTTGGGATTTATGATTTTTAAGTTAGAGATCCTCAACTTGTAACAGCACTTGTTTATTAGAGATGTTCAAAGAAGTTTTTCAGCATTTGCATTTATTGATATGCCTTTGAAGAGTGACTGATGTCTTTGTGTAGGCAAAACAAATTACTTTTGGTAGAATTCCTTGCTCTATGCACTACTAGTGATCGGGAGGCAGCTTCATGATGTACACACCATGGGAGGGTTGTGAAATGGGTAAATGGTCCCAATGGTGCCCTTTTTGGCAAGGAATTCATAGTGTTAAGAAATACAATCCACAGTCTGAATGTTAAATCAAATCTTGTGTTAAGTTTTTCTCTATTTTCATGTTAAAGGAATACCTATATTATTTAAATGCGTCTTTAATTTATCACATATTTACTGCAGATTTGCATTTAAGCCACTTACTTTCCATTCATGTGAACCAGTATATAATACACGTAAGCCACTCAAGCATTTCTATACTTATGAGAATAAGCACTCTAAGAGAATAAGTATCAGCAATCTTTTTTATTTCAGAAAAATATAATATTTCAAATTTGTTTGCTATCCTTACTAGGGAAGAAAATCATTTCCCTTGGGAACTGTAACTGCAAATTCTCAACCACCCAAAGGCACAAAGGGGAAAAGCCATACTTTGTAAGGTCTTGATTGGTCTTGAGAGAGCAGTTATGACCCAAGTTTTGTCTGCAATCTTCATGCCTTATTATTTGGATGGAAGATGAAAATATACAATTGAATATACTCCACCTCTCTCTGACTGGAATTTGAAAGGGTCCAACTCTCTGTCAAAGTCTTTTTGAGAGAAGTTGCTTCAAATTCTACATTCACACTTGTGAACACTGATATTTGTCTATAACATTCCTTATTTCCTCATTCAATTATTTTCCTTTCCTAAGCTGAGCTCCTGATGAGTTTAGTTCCACAGCAAGATATTAAAACATGTGTAGAGTGACTATTGATTTCTATGAACCAGGCTCTCTGCAGGCTTCTGGCTCATGGTTTAATACTCAAGCTGGTGTTTTGTTGTTGTTTTTTTTTTAATCTAGTATTTACTTTGTGTCTATGTTGACTATTTCAAATAATAGGTACTATTGAAAGAAGGTTTCATTTTAAGTCAATTCCACTGAGGAAATAGGTTGTCTCACTTACAACTGGAGAAAACTAAAAGAGCATGACTTCTTAGGAAGGCAATTCCTTAAGGCTCATCAACAATAAATGTATGTAACTATTAGCCCATCAATTCTACTTGTAGGCTTTCACTATTCAGAAATATTTATGAAACTAGAGAAAGCTATAGACATACAAGAATGTTTGCTAATTTTTTTTAAGCAAAGAAAAGTGAAGGTGCTGGTTAAAATGTGGCACATAGAAATGGAACACTTGGTGGCAATTTAAAAAATGACATGTATTTATATCCTGAAATTTTTAAAAAAATGACCATGGTATATTACTAAGTGAAGATGAAGAGTATTCATGTGCATTGTCTTCACATATTACCCAAAGTCAAAAAGTTTATTTTCATATTCAATATGTATGTTTGCATATGTATAGGAAAAGACTGAAAATATATTCATAGAATTATTAAAAGTTAAGATTAACAGAGAGTAGAACAAGTATTTCCTCTTCTGTGCAATGTAGTTTTAAATTTTTTAGCAAGCATTCTTAATTATTTTAACATTGAAAAATAACCAATTTGGGAAGGAAATTTTTTCCACCATGAGAAGAAGAAAGTATTAGTCTAGTATTGTTTCTTGAGAAGAAACTTCTTGCTCCGAATCATGAATATCAAGAAAATTCATTTTGAATTTCATGAAGGTCTACACTGAAATTGGTGTCTAGAATGCACTTTCACTGCAGAATCATGGCTAGAGAAAACTCAGCCTTTTGAGAGTTAGTTCTAAGATCACAGATCTCTCCAATTCTTCCCAGCCCATTACTCACATTCTCAAGTAGGTGATTTGTCTTTTGGGACCCTGTCATTTATTACCATTGCTAATATTATAGCAACTACATGGTAAGTGAGGTCTAGGCTAGGCAACACTCAAAATACTTGACATATAAGATTGCTGATTTAAACAATAACCATAAAATATAGTTTTCCAATTTTACAGATGAGAAAGCTGAGTATCATAGAAACTAATTAGCTTCCAAAGGTCATAAGCCTGTGAGCAGTGGAAATAGTATTTCAACACATCTAACTCTAGAGTTCATGGATCTTTTAACCCTATAACATAATTTGTAAGGCAACCACAAAAATGTCACAGGTTTATTAGTGTCCACTGAATAAAAATGTTAATGCAGTGGCAACATTATAGAGTATCTTAGGAATATAGAATCACCATTAAGAATCTTGTAGCCAGAGAAATAATATCTAGATGTGGAAGATCTTGGCAAGCCACAGGATAAATTCAGGAATGCACATTTCACCCAGTGAGAGAGGATATTGTCGTCAAGAGGGAAGTTAACACCCAGATGGCAAATATAGTTCGCAGATGCCTGACATTTGTGCTTTCTTACCCCATCAGAGTTCACTGGTGGAAGTGTCACAGCAAAATTGACTCCCAGAAAGAATGCTCAGCGTTTCCTTGTAATCAAAATTGTCCCTGGGTGAATAGCTCCTGTCCTGTTTCTTCATCAGCATCGAGTCTCAGTTATGCTTCTTGTGGCACCTGCCACTGTCTGGTGTGTTTTTTTTTTTTCTATCTTTCTTTCTTTTCTTTTCTTTTTTTGTGGTGCTGGGGATTGAACCCAGGGCCCTGTGCATGTGAGGCAAGCACTCTACCAGCTGAGGTATATCCCCAGACTTGGTATTTTCTTTCTAGTACGTGGTTCTCATATTTTCTGCAACCTCAGGTATCACCATGATCATCCTGTGTTTGTACTCTCTATCCTTCCTCCCTCCTCTTCCTTTCATGTCTTTTTTCTTTTTCCTTTTTTATTCCTTCTCTCCCCCAATCTCCTCCTTCTTTTTTTCTCTCTCAAACATTATTTCTTAAGTATCTACTATGGACCAGAATCTATGCCCACTGTTTTTTAGAACCACTCTGGATATAGCTTCAGGAAGCTTGCAGTCTAGAGTCAAACACACACACACACACACACACACACACACACACACACGGTGATAGTGGGCAGAGTGTTATGAGGTCTTCAAAGGATCATGGCTCTGAAAAGGAATCAAACTGAAATCTCATGTTCCTTAAATCCAGTTCTGTGTTATACCCATATAAAGTTTGTGATTAAAATCTGCTTCGCTTAGGCTTTCTGGACAGAAGAGCAGAAATTAATAGAAAGAGTACTGAACTCAGAAAACCTGTGTAAAACTAGTTGTGGCTGTGCACTAGTGGTTGTTCCTCAGCTCCCTCTAGGCACCCACACTGGCTGCAATGGCACCACGAACACCCAACTTAGCCCAGCACACTAATGCATCCTTCAGCCTTATTTTGGATGTCAGTTTTTGGGAAATCTTTGCCAGCCCCCCTCTCACCTGGTCAAGGCTGCATGGGGTATCTTGTTCTCAGAGCACTCTGTGATTCTTTACTTACAATCCTCTGATGCCATCCTGATCCTCATGTACCTTCTCCTGCTTGTTTTATTCATTCTTGTACCAGGACATCAAACACTGTGACTGGCACTTATTAGGCATCTAATAAATACATGACTGAATATCTTCCTTGCATTTAAGGTCTATTCATGTAATTTAAATTATACACATATGTGCAATTTGAAAAAAAAACATACAAAATATAAGTAGGCTGAGATTAGTAAAGGTGAGTATATGAACAGAAGTTTGGAAGAAATAGGATGTTCTTGTTCTTTGTGGATTGAAAGAGCTCTAACAAACACAAGTAGCAGTTTGTGTCAATTAAAACTTCAAGGCTCACATTGATTCTTCTGCCCCATGTGTGAAATGTTTCCTTCATCGTGTCACAAACAATTTGGGAGGACAATCAGGATCTTTTTTATAATACAAATACTTCAGGTAATATGATGTTATCTGTCATTTATACCTTAAAATGATCTAAATTAATCTGATTTTCTCCTGACTCAATGATGAACTATACAAACTTACCACAACTCATACATCTTGCTAAGCCTGAGGTACACAAGGACAGATAGGTGAACACAAAGAAGAGAACAAATTCCACATGTCTGTATGTGTGTGCGTGCGTGCATGCATGCATGCATGCTGCCCCTCTGGATATTATTTTGGTGACTTCTGCTGATATTGTAACTACTTGTATATTCATTTCTGGTTTTTCTAGTTAATTTTTTCATTTTTGCCTATAGTCAGTTCATACTTTATTAAATAAAGGCAAAGTAGGTTATAGTTTATATTTGGAAAGTGCTTCGCCAGCTCTTTGGTTGGTTCTCACTTGCACCCACTGAACTATGTGTGAAGAGTCCCTTTTATGAGTAAGAGGACAAGTGGAGAAGTTTCACAATAGGCTTCTGGGCACAGCACAGTCTGTAATTAGCCACTACCCTTTTAACTGACGCATAGCCTGTGGCTTACTCCCTCTTGCCAAAACTGCTACCATTTTGAAGTCAAAGAGTCAAGAGTCAATGATCAGTCACTGTGAACATGTGTGCAACAAATAATATACAAACTCACACACGACTTTGACTTTGTCTCTTAAACCTAGGATGGGAAATACAAGACAATTCTCATATTACGTGTTCCCACTACTACCTGGGGAGTGAGAGTTAAATAAAATATGCCTAATTTTGTGGTTAAGGTTGCATCTTAAAACTCAAAAAAAAAAAATTCCAAAGCGTTTAATAATCATCTGTTAGTAAAGGAACTTTTCTTCCAATAAAAGGAGAGCCTGGGCATGAACCCTCACCTACCTCTCTACCCTCACATTGGCTTTGTCCCTGCTCTTTATCCAGAGAGAGGTATGTTTCCTCTTCAACTTAAAAATTGTCCAAAAATTGCCCTCATTTCCTCCAAAAGAAATAAACAAAAGGTCAGAGGGATGCATTCCATGGAAGCTGCCCATAGGAGAGCAAAGTGCAAGGCAGACGGCCTGGACCAGAGAGTGCCTTCCTGTCAGCCCTGAGCATCTGGGGTCTTATCCCCCGGCTCTACACTCCCAAGGAAAAGCGGGGCTCTCTCTGCTGCAGTTCCCATCCCCATAGCTCTAAGGAACATTCTGGCCTGGCATGTGTGCATTTCCATGCTCTATTAATGCCAAAAAGCATAGTCATTCCTGCAGGAATTCTTTTTGCAATCAAAGGCAAACTGTCTGCCATGTGCCTTGTTTGTGGGTGTTAGATCCCTCCAGAAGGAAGCAGCATCCTTCACCCTTTCCATCCCATTTCTCGATTTCTTCCACTGCTTTCCCATTGTTCTGCGGCCATTTTCTTGCTTGTCATTTTTTAACTCTTGCCTTGTGAGCAGATTCACATCTGTCTATTCTACCCTTTATAATCTACTTTTTTCTAGGGCTACTATGTACATGCTTTTAAAATTCAAATAGGAGTCCCTGGCTTTCTTCATTTAAAACACATTCAAGGGGCTGGGGATGTGGCTCCAGCGGTAGCGCGATCGCCTGGCATGCTTGTGGCCCGGGTTGAATCCTCAGCACCACATACAAACAAAGATGTTGTGCCCGCCAATAACTAAAAAAAATAAATATTAAAATTCTCTCTCTCTCTCTCTCTCTACCTCTCTCTCTCTCAAAAAAAAGGTCCATTAATAACAAAAATATTAAAAAAAACACATTCACAAGTATGAAGCATGATTATGTGGCCAGAACCCATATCTCATTCATTTGTTAATTAATTCATCAATCTAAATATTCAATGAATGAGCAACGTGCTAGGAACTTTAACTCATAGATGGGAAAACATTCAGGATAGAGAAGGGAAGTTAGGAATGAAGAGAGTGGGATGGGATGGAGGTGTCTCTTTGTATATATTCTGTGTTAATAAAAAATGCCAAAAATATTTTTAAAATTAGGAAATCAGCCAATGCATCTTTTTTCAAAAATTCCCATCTTAAGGTAATTATCAGGCCAGTGGCGGCTGCACACGCCTATAATCCCAGTGGTTGGGAGGCTAAGGCAGGATGATCAAGTGTTCAAAGCCAGACTCAGCAATGGTGAGGTGCTAAGCAACTCAGTGAGACCTTGTCTCTAAATAAAATACAAAATAGGGCTGGGGATGTGGCTCAGTGGTTGAGTGCCCCTGAGTTCAATCCCTGGTACCCCTCTCCCACAAAAAAAGATAATTATCCAAACAAAATCCTTTAAAAAAGGCTCTGTATTTTACTTTGGTCCCAGGCTGGTAACTAAAATGGGAACTTGGATCAGTGAAGGCAGACATAAATCTTGTCTTATTTATTATTATATTCCCTTACCCCCATGTAGAACCATGCCTTGGACATAGCAGGCTTACAGTAAAATATTTTTTGAAACTTATTTGCCAGTGTAAACTTTGTATAATGAAACTATATGTGGAAATGTGACTAATTTCTGCAAGTTTGCAAGAAAGAATGACAAACTTTTAGTTAAATTTTAACTTTTTTTTATTAGTTGCTCAAAACATTACAATTATCTTGACATATCATACATTTGATTCAAATGGGGTACATAATCTTATTTTTCCACGTGTACAAATTGCAGGATCACATTGGTTATACAGCCATGTTTATACATAGGTCCATACTAGTGTCTATTGTATTATGCTACCCTTCCTATCCCCGCTTCCCTTCCCTCCCCTCCCATCACCTCTTTTAACCCAATCTACTGTGACACGTTTCTCTTTCTTCTTCCCCCTCACACCATCTTTTATGTAATTTTGCATAACAATGAGGGTCTCCTACCATCTTCTGTGCAATTTCCCTTTTCTCTCCCATTCTCATGACTCAAATAAATTTGAACTCTTTCTTAATTCTGAGGTAGGATATTCTTCAAAAAACACTATGTCCAAGACCATATAATATTCAATTTTTTTTAAAGCATGATTCTCTTTCTTTTGTACTACTTCTTTCACACAGAATTCCACTGATATTGTGGTGAAAGATAATAATGATTTGATGAGTGAACATTTCATCTTAAGGGTTGAGGTGGAGATAATCTCTGGAGGAACCAAGCAGTTGGGTGTATTTCTGTTTATACTGTGACGCATAAGGTATGGGCCTCTGTAGTAAGTTTCTGGCCTATTTATTGTATAGAAAGAGTTCCATACCTTCCATCAGATATAGCACGCTAGTCTTGTACATAGTTAAAAATATTAGTATTCCACAAGATGGTCCATATGTTGGAAACATAAACTGAGACGCTTCTAAGGACAACATCCCTTCAGGTAAGAAACTCTGCCAGGCCTATTTGTTACTTTCCACAGTGATAAAATAAAGTTTCTTCATGTGAACTCAACTACTCTCTCACATCTCAATTCTTTCTTTGTAATTATTTAAGTTACCCAGGTCCTTTATTGTAAATTACTACTATTTGTATATATAAAATCATTAAAGGAGGTTATTTCTAGAAAATCTCAGCTCTGCCATTTGTCCAATGATGGTCAGGCATTAAATATAAGAAGATGATGCTGTCACACAGAAATATTCTTGAAGATTTTTTTAGAAGAGTGTCAGTGGACTTGTACTAGCTAGCCCACCTAATGAGAGCTTCCTTCAGGTATTTCATTGAATATTTAATTGCTTGGTATCTAACAGTGGATAAATCTGAACAAAAGACCCCACCTCAATAGCCCTTGGCCTTTGCTCACCAAGAATGCATATCCGTATGTTTGTCAAGGTTTGTAGGTACTGTCGGTGACCAGATTAGATGCAACTGTATTGAAAGGGAACCAAAACCGCAATTCCTGATGTTCCCTATGGCCAGACTACTTCTTCCCCGATCTTCCTATCGCTGTCTTCTCATCTATTAGGTGATAAGTCAATGGTCCACCTCCTTCAGTGGGTTCTCCTGGACTGCTCCCTCTGGTATTGCCAACAACAGTCATTACATCAAATGACCCTGCTCTCTTTGCTCAGAAACAAGCTGTACCTATAACTGGTGTCTTTGTCCCCTTGCATATTACCTTCTCCCGTTCTAGACTATAAGCTTCACAAGAGGAGGCAAATCCTAAGGCGGCTTCTCACTGTCGACTCCTGCACTTAGTTCAGTGCCTGGTTCATATATTGCATGAACAAATGAACCTTGGTGTCATGATGGTACTCGAAAATAGCCTTGTTCAAGACAACGGTAAGGTGAGCCACATATATAATATTAAGTTTTCTAGTAGCCACGTTAAGAAAGTAAAAAAGAAACAGGTGAAGCTAATTGTAGTCACACATTTCATTTAATCCTATGTGTCTAAATTATTGTCTAAATTCAGCATAGAATCAATTTAGGAAATTTTAATAATATGTTGTACATTATTTCATAAAATTTACAGTTGAAGGTATAGATTGACATACCCAAATTGCTCCAAACACATTTAAAATTTCTCCAAGAACCAAATTGGAGATCATTTTTTATGTTCTTACTGAACGAAATTCAGTTTCACAATCACACCAACCACACTGCAAGTGTTTAAGCCACATGTGACTAGAGACACAAGTCTTGGATGGTTCATCTCTAAAACAACATGGTTAAATAGTAGTGTTACAACACATGTGGTATATATTCAAACATGATCATCATTTAAGATTGGTCTGAAGCACCTTGTTACTACATATCAGGAATCAACATATATGCTAAAAAGAAAACTATAATTAATTTAGAACATTATCAAAATTATTCCTTTACCAAAAATAGTTATATTTACTTACTTCACATTGTAAAGAGCTTATTGAATAAGTAACAGCTTAATCTCTATCATGAACTACCATGAACTGAACATCACCAGTCTATGGATCTATGTAACAGACCCTAATGGATGAATGTTATTATCATGCCATTAAAAATACAGCAGTTAAAAAATTATCATTGTAATTTAACTTACATTCCTACAGAAAATCCTATTATTTACAGAATTCCTTGTCCCAAACCTTTCTGTGAAGCCCCAGGGTATGGACACTGGCTCACAAGTCAATCACGTGCTCTGCATGTTCTGCTTAGTGAGATCCACGGGATCAGAACTCATCTCTCCACAATGTCCTAAAATCTAGATATGTTCATAGGAGACTGTTCTACATGTGAAAATCTGATATGGGGTGAGAAGATTGAAAGATTGAAGATTGAAAATCACTTTCAAAAAGTAATTTCACAGGTCAGTCATCATGTAAATGAAAAAAAGGTTTTGATAGCTTGTGACAACATCATTTCTGATCACTCAAGTAAAACAGCATCATCTAGAACGGGTTAAATTTGGAGTATTTACTATAGTTCAGGAACAGAATGAAGAGTATATCTTTAATTTGAGCCTATTTTTAAAGGAGTCCTTAGAATTCAACACCATGTTGTCATTACAGGGTGGAAAGACTAAGAGGTTAAATTCTTATTTTAACAAAATCTACAATTGGGATTCCTGGTGGATTAAATGCTCTTTATATTCATATAAAACATTGGAAATTAGAAATCTGGGGTACTTTAAAATGTCAGTATTTATTTTGTTTTAATTGCCAGGTTTGTTCTGAGACAGTTCTGTCACAAAGAGACTGCAATTGTTTAAGAATCTCCTAAGTAGTTTTTAATGTTTCTCCATTCAAAAGAACCACATAATTGCAATTTTAATAAAATGAGAACTCAAGAAAAGAGGGTCAAAGTTCACCCCAAGATAATTGTTCCACTCCGCAATGGGTAAATATGTATGGAAATAATAGGGGGAAGTTCAAGCTACTAAGCATTAAACAGGCAAAGCAGGAACATTTAAAATATTCTGTTCGTTGTTAAAAATAATTTGTACTCCCAGTCCAATGACCATTTGCCAGGGAGAACTAAAGTTGAGAAATTTCTATTAAAAACATGACTCAGAGGAAAAAATACAAGGCTGGTAATGAAGGAAACAATCTGATATCCTTCCCAATTGGTTACTCCTATGATCACATGTTCTGAGCATCTTTAAAAGGGCATCCTCTGGACTCCAGGGGGTCACAGCACCTTCTGGAATCCTGCAGCCTCTTTCTCACCTGGAAGAATACTCCTAGAAACCTGGCAAAATGTGTGATGCTTTTGTAGGTACCTGGAAACTTGTCTCCAGTGAAAACTTTGATGATTACATGAAAGAAGTGGGTAAGTAAATGTGCTGTGGAATGATGGGATTTTTAACTTTTTTTCTGGGGAGAAAGAGCTGACAGCTGGGTTTTCACCCTGGAAGCGCTGGTCTCAAACAAAAATGCTATTTTTCTATATGGAGGCTGTACAAGCAGCAAGTGAGAATCTATTTCTAGAAACATTCTCAACCAAAGCTATAACTAAAGCTTCCTAAAGGTGAACCAAAGGGTCTAAATGAAATTTTTTATAATCTATAGAATGCCAAGATTTTACTCTAATTACAAAATTTGGGTGTCTTTGATTTACTTGGCTCTTTGCTTGTTTTTCTTTCATCCTCTTTTGCATATTAAATGTGCAATACCTTAAAAACATATTTCTATCGTAGCATACAATAATTTCCATTTGAAACTGAAGCCACTGTATTTCTCAGCTTAGCAAATTAATTTTTTTTTAGTAAATGTATGTTAACAAATTATTTTCTTGTCCCAGTGTCAATGCATTAACATATGTAGTTATTTTCTTGTAGACAAAAATATTAATTTCAGAAGATATGTTCTGTAAAATGTTTAAATACTTTGACTAGAAACAGGATGCCATAGATTACTGAGTAATTCAAAAGGAGAATGTTGCGTATGTCACCTATAGATTTTTAGACTTTGTTAACACTGTCATTATGTTGTGTATGAATGTTCATCAGATAATTATGGCAAGAAAGTAATAAATGTAAATTATAAAAGTATCTTCTCAGGTCACTTTGGCTTTGAAAGCTCTTTCTATCCCAAGCCTCATACATGATAAAGTTAGATCCAGGATTATCAAAATGGGGAGAAATTTTATACAGTTATCGTTATTAGGAGTTAGAAGTGAATTCCCTAAATCTCAAGACTTGATCTTCTCCTCAAGTTTATATAAGCAGTTTTTTTTTTAACTTGTTTGAAACTACTGGTTTTTTTTTCTTGATTATTGATGAGAAAGAAATAAAGAATTTTAGCACGGGAAAGATCTAATTTTCCAGAATATCAACTAGTTGTGATTCAATACACTGATCAAAATGCACCGATATAGAAATGCCAGGATTGGAAGGCATTTACCTCTCATTTTTTGGAAGCATTTTACACTTTTAATATTCACATATAAATTCTTGTGACACTGCTTAAATTATAAAAGGCTGATAAAGACAATAAGATACCTCCTGAATGAAGCTGGCTGCATTAATTGAGGCTGGGTGAACAGGTTTTGTCTTCTGAGCAGTCAAATAAGGAGAGAATGAAACAAGTAGAGATTTTTTTCCATAGTCGGTCCTTGCAGAATCCCTCTGTGTTGCCCTATCTGTTCTCTCTGCTGATTTAATACATACATTTAATGTATTTCGCAACAAAGCTGGGACTTGAAGCAATGTCTTCCCACTGTGCCACTTTTTGAATAGGCAGCTAAATCTGAGCCTCAGTGTTACTTATTTCACATCATATTTCTCTCCCAGTTTCTTCCTCTTTCTAGCCTTTGGTTGCTTTTAATCAAAGAGAGAACCTACATTTATGTGCATGTGTCAAAAAAAAAATTCAACACATCTATGACTCTCGTGAGTTCTGTATCTGTAGTGATGGCAAGTTACCACAGTTCATATTACGTTGTAATTGTTCACCTCATACTTTATACAAGAAAATACATTGCTTTTTTTAAATAAGAGTTCATGACTTAGGTGATAAGGAATCAAAATATTGTTTTTGTGAGAAACAGTGAAGTCTTTTCTTCCTTTTTCTTTCTTTGCTTTATTATTCATGTTTGCTAGGCAAACACTCTACCACTGAGCTACATACCCAGTCCTAGAATTAATGATTCATTAAATTTTGATATTTTCACACACTTGATGCCTAGTTTCTCCTTAATATTTCCTATAAATTTCTGGCAATTCTATCACCATTATAAAATGATATGTATTTACAGAACATTTTTCCCCCTTTCATAGGAATTAATCCAAATCCTCATTCCATTGGGGAATAATTTGGGAAAGAAGCCCAGAATATTAGACTTGATAGTAAATGCTAGGTATTGTGACTTTTGTACACTCAAAATAGATGATCTCTTACCTGAATAACTCTATAATAGCCCACAAAGTCCTATTTAAAATTCTGACTGTGGATTTTTTTAATAAAATTTTTAAAAGCTAAGAAAGAATGAAGTGGTTCTGTTGCCTCAAGTATTTCCATATTTTATAAATAGAAAATAATGTTAATGGGGATAGATATGTGTCTGTATGTGTGTGTCTGTGTGTGTATGAACATGTGTGTGTGTGTGTGTGTGTGTGTGTGTATGTATGTGCCATAAAACTTAATTTCTATAAATATTTTTGTTGAGAATTAACAGTGGGTCTCCTGAGGAGTTATGTCCAGAACTAGAGAAGGAGAAGTTTTAAGACTAAGCCTCAGAATTTTTCTTATGTTAGCCTAGTGTGCTTATCCTCAGGAGCTATCTAAGTGAGGCCTTAAGAAACTCACGGGTCTCTCTTTCCCTCTTTCCTCTTACACCACACTTCTCTGACTTACTGATGTGAGAGAAAGTGTCAACCTTACATTTTTCCTTTCCTAACTGCAGGAGTGGGCTTTGCCACCCGGAAAGTGGCTGGCATGGCCAAACCCAACATGATCATCAGTGTGAATGGAGATGTGATCACCATTAGATCAGAAAGCACCTTTAAAAACACTGAGATTTCCTTCAAACTGGGCCAGGAATTTGACGAAGTCACTGCAGACGACAGGAAAGTCAAGGTGAGGAACAGGGTATTGGCAGAGTGAACACCTGGTTTCTAAATTGCCATTGCTTGCAAGAAACGGTTTCATAATAAAAGCAGAAAGACTGTTCTCTCGTGGGCCAAGACCCCTGAATTCCACCATCTACACCATGTTGCCTTCAATAAGTAGTTGGTGAATTTTTCCCCTTTTTACTAAGTGGACCTCATATTTTTTTTTTAAAAAAATGATTAACATAATTTATATGTCACATAATACATAGTAGTTGGTGAATTTTTCCCCTTTTTACTAAGTGGACCTCATATTTTTTTAAAAAAAATGATTAACATAATTTATATGTCACATAATTCATAGAATATTTGAAAGGAATTGAAGTAATAAAAACATGTTAGAAAAAGCTTATAGAAGAATGGAAGAAATAAAGAAAAATCACCTATAATCTTACCATCTCAGTATAAATTTATGATCTATATTCTTCCACAATATTTTTCTCAAATGCAATTTTGCATATTCTAGTCATTACACACACATAATATATTCTATGCTGTTATTTTTTTAAATATTTATTTTTTAGCTGTAGTTGGACATTATTTTATTTATTTATTTATTTATGTGATGCTGAGGATCAAACCCAGGGCCTCGCTCGTGCTAGGCAAGAGCTCTACCGCTGAGTCACAATCCCAGTCCTGTGCTGTTATTTTTAAGACTCATTTTTTGAATACATTCTTGTCATTTAGAATTACTAATGACCTCAAAGTATATCTTTGAAACAGGGTAATATTTTAAAATTTTCTTTTCTGCCTTCATATTCAGATTATAATCACTTTTTATTGTATTTTCAGAGCATCATAACCTTAGATGGGGGTGTCCTGGTTCAGGTGCAGAAGTGGGATGGCAAATCGACCACCATAAAGAGAAAAAGAGAGGATGATAAGCTGGTGGTGGTGAGTATCTTCTAGGTACTTATTCAAGATTCTACTACTAGGATCTAGAATTTTGTATTTATAAGCAAGGTGAATTTCCTTAAGTAGAATAATGATCATGAAATAACCTAGTAATTTTTATTAGGATTATCTTCCACCCTGGCTATTTTCCTTTGTGATTTTTGTGATACTGGGGATTGAACCCAGGACCTGGTAGTTGCTAAGCACACGTAACACCATTGAGTCACACCCCAGTCCCTCTGTGCTTTTAAGCTCAGCCCAGGCATGCTATCTCCCAGAAGGCATTTCCTGCCCTCTCTCAGGCACAAAAGCTTGTCTGCAGCAGTGCCCCCACCACAACAAATGTCTTTTGAATGAATATTGCTTCCTTTCTAACATTAAGAAACACCATAATTAAACCCATAGTGTAGTCCCAGTGAGTAACGGAGAATTCATTTTGTTGTGTTTTGCATGTCTAGGAATGTGTCATGAAAGGCGTCACTTCCACCAGAGTTTATGAGAGAGCATAAACCAAGAGACATGGCGACCTGGACTGAAGTTTGTATCAAACTCCACGACATTCTGTTGGATGAATTGTTCAAAAAGATATTATTATTTTCCCATAATTACCAAGCAACTAATTTTCTCCCGAGCTGGATTTTGCTAAATATGGTTGGTTTGGTTAAATAAAACTTTTTAGATTTAGAAGGTGATATGATGGATGATATATTTATTGTGCTTTGTAATTTCATTTACTCATAATTGAATGAAGAAAACAGGACAATTGCATTATTGATTTGTTTCTCATATAAGTCATAAGATCTTTCATAATAATAATGCAAGGTAAAAAAAATTAATATCTGTGAATTTTCTATTTGCCTAGGTAGGAGGCAATATGTACCATGACTGAATATTAGGTCCCTTTCTCAGTATATCTAATTAGGAAACTATCTCTTGGAGACTTAATGTAGTTTTAAATAGAGTAAAATGTCTATTGTCAGCTGGTATAAATGCATATGTTTCATACCTGCTCTGTCCTGGATCTTTGCAAGTGAGTTGTACATTCTTGTTGCATGTGGTAGAAAAAATCTTTAGTCTGTAATTTTTAGTTGGTGGGTACACGCCTATAATCCCGGCAGCTTGGGAGGCTGAGACAAGAGGATTGCAAGTTCAAGGTCAGCCTCAGCAACTTAGTGAGGCACTAAGAAACTCAGTGAGACCCTGTTTCTAAATAAAATACAAAATAGGGATGGAGTTGTGGCTCAGTAGTTGAGTGCCCCTGAATTCAATCTCCAGTACCCCCCGCCCCAAAAAATATTGAAGAATCAGGTGTCTTAGTTTTCCATTGCTATAACAAAATTCCCAAGGCTGGTGTTATAAGAAAAAAGTTTAGCTCACAGTTTTGGAGGCTGAACATCCAAGATGAGGTAGTCACATAAATTTAGCCTTTGGTGAGGACCTGATGACAAATTACATCATGGATGGAGTGCATATGAAGAGAGATCATGTGGTGAGACAGAAAGCCAGAGAGCAGGGACAAATCAGTCTTGCTTTTTTGTAACAGCCCACTCTTATAGGGTCTATCCAGTATCTCCCTAATTCTTTGGGGGAGCTATGTCCCCCATTGACCTAACTACTTTACAGTAGGTTCCACCTCTTAAAGTTATCACAACATTACCACCACACAGGGAACCAAGTGTCTAGTACATGAGCCTTTGTAGGACAAACAACTTCCAAACCATCGCAGTCTATTTCTGAAAGCTACAGACTTCAGTGCAAATAATTCCATAGTGTATTCCACAAAAGTGGTGACAGTTTTGTCCATGAGTAAAAATTCACGTCATTGTAGTAGTTTCACATTAATTGTTTTCTTACTAGCAAAACTTTTTATTCAAATATAATCTCCTTGTAATCTCAATATTCAAAACATACAAAGTATACTGAGGTTTCCCAAGTGTGTGTGTGTGTGTGTGTGTGTGTGTGTGTTTCTCCTGTGTCCTGTGAAAACCATGAAGCACTTCTACAGATTTTACAGATTATTGAGTTTTCACCAATATAGGGCAAAATTTCTAAATCACACAGTTACATCTTACAGTAAGACAAAAATCTTTTCAGGTATATACCATAGGGGACATTATGTTAAGTGAAATAAGTTATATACAGAAAGACAAGTGCCGCATATTCTCTCTCCTATGTGAAAGTTAAAGAAAAACAAAAGTCAATCTAATGTAGAATAGTGATTAATGGAGGTTAGGAAGGGAGGCTGGATTCATCAATGAGCATTGTATGCATGTGTTGAAGTATCACATGGAACCTCAGTATGTATAATCACTATGTGTTAATGGAAAATTAAAAATAAAATATATACTGCAGTTGATATCATTCAGTTTGTATGTTCGCTTTAAAAATAAGTCCAATTCTGAGTAGCTGTCATATATGTAACACCATGATGTGGACAGAACAGAGAGGTTGACTCGGTCATAAGAGTTTGTTTTATTCCAAAACAAAGAGTATGACTGTCAGTTGGGGCTCACTAGAGATGTGGAGAACTTATATAGATATTTGGGAGGGTTGATTAGGACAATTTTTTGTAAACCAATATTTACTAATCGCTAACAATGGTTTAGGCAATCTGCATAGTTCATGTCATTTATCATCAAAACACTGAGAGAGGATTTCGGTTTTCTGTTTACAAATGAGGTGACCAAAACTCAGAACTTAGTATCATAAAACTAGAAAGCAACTTTTTTGTTTGTTTTATTTTCAGTCCTGGGATGTAACCCAGGACTTTATGAGTGCTGGCCAAGCACTCTAGCTGAGCTACATCCCCAATCCCCATAAAACTAAATAGAGAATAGGTCTGGGAATCTAAAATTTAAGAGAGATATTCTGGACGGAATGTAGATCTGGAAATCATCAGTGTCCAAATGGTAATTTGATTCATAAAATGTGATGAGGTTGATTTTGAGAGGATCCTAAGAAGACAGGGACTAGGAAGCACCAGGAATATACTCCTTACCTAGACAATACTTGCATTGGAAGAATCTGTTTGATGGAACTATTTTGAAACTCTAGAGTCTACTAGATCCTTGCAACATTCAGGGAAAGTCCTAGATGATAAAACTGACATTATTTTTTGTTAATTTCAGCTCCTGCCATTGTAGCAGACACTCACCTCCATCCCCAGCCCCATGGCACACAGTTTGTAGGAGCCAGGATAGGCAATAAGAACCCTGTTTTTTCCAAATATTGTGCATCTGTGTTTTAATTGATGATGGCTGCTTATGATCACAGATGTGCATTCACAGATGCCAACAGCCACTGTCACACTACCCTCATTGTTGCGAGTCCCTCTCCTTAGACTGAAGCAAGCTCAGGGTTTTTAGAGAATTGGCTCCTCCCCACTTCATTTTCTGATTTTTCCCTTTTGGCAACCAGTCATTAAACACTAAGACATTCAAAAGAAGCTACGCATGTGGGCAAATTAGAAAGTCACTGTGTATCCGGACAGAAGGTTCAGAAAAGACCTTAAGTTGGCTCTTCAGCCTGATCTTTAATACAGATAGTGGACAACAACCAAAAGATGAAACTGAACGAAGCAAAATTCAGTTCTCAAAATCTAATCATTTCACTTCTGAACATTCCTGCATTAATATAGGAGATTTTGGGGGACATCTCACATCCAAACCATATTAGAAATGGAGTCAATTTCTCAGCTTACTCTAAAATGGTTCAGAAAAAAAAAAGTTCTCTGTCAGAGAAGAGGGGGGTGGGAAGAGAAGGAGAAAAGGAGGTGGGGCAAGTGCATTAAAATCTTGACACCTGGGAACTCTAGGCAAAGAGTGTGCTTTTGGTATTTCTCTTTCAATTTCTTCTTTATAGCTTTGAAATTATTTCCAAATTGAAAGGTAACAAAAAAACCCAAATTATTAAAAATATGAACTACTACTACAGCAAAAAAATCAACAAAAATATAAGGTAGGTGTGGGGTGGGGTGAAGCAATAGAAAGTACCAATTGTCAAAAAAAAATAAATCCATTCAAAAAATTCTTTACCCATTAATAAAATTTTATACTTAGCTCTTTAGAAAGGAGTTCCTACTTTTATTTTTATTTATATTTTAAATAACACATAGTAGATAAGAGATGGGCTTATTCTATACTGCAGAAGAAATAAATTGGAAGTTTTCATTTTAAAAATATATTTGCTAAGAGTTAACTTGGCATGATTATTTTGAGTAAATTTATGTTGTAAGCAAGGTAATACAGAAATCAAAACTTAATATAAAAATTCTTCTCAAAGCCTCCAAATGTATAAAAATTATTAAAATAAGGTTTACAAAATATGTCATTTATTCTAAGCAAACAGTTCTCAAATTTAACACCATTTTCTCCAAAGTAGAACATACTAGCAAAATGAGGACTGAATTTTTTTTTCAACTGCACATCTCACATTTGAACCAGTTATTACCAAAATTAAATTTCAAAATAACTGTTCTCCATATTGGAGAAGAGAATATCATCTTTATATTTATAATGCTGAATTACTTTTTAGTTTTTTATATTAGTATACATTTTTTTAAAGAGAGAGAGAATATTTTAATATTTATTTTTCAGTTTTCAGTGGACACAACATCTTTATTTTATTTTTATGTGGTGCTGAGGATCAAACCCAGTGCCCTGCACATGCCAGGTGAGCACGCTACCGCTTGAGCCATATCCCCAGCCCGTATTTTGAAATATTATTGTTATAAGTATGAACTACTTCTACAAAAACAGACAATTGAGGGGCTCGAGTTGTAGCTCAGAGGTAGAGCACTTTCTTCATACATGTGAGACACTGGGTTCGATTCCTAGTACCACATATAAATAAGCAAATAAAATAAAGGTCCATCAACAACTAAAAGATAAAATAAATAAATAAATAGACAATTGAAATTTGAATAATAAATGTAGTAACAAAAGTGATATTGAAAAGCAGAGAACTCTGTCACTTAAGAAGGGAGACCCTATAGTAATAATGAGACACCAGAAAAGATGACAGGAGTCTGGGGATCCATTCATAATCCGAAGACCACCAGCATGAAAGGCCCAGCTTAGGGACAGGTCAGGAGAGGACAAAGTACAAAAACCCTGCCTTTAGTCATTATTATAGAGATTAAAAAAAAAAAAACACACTGAGAATGTCAGTATAACACAATGGCATATTACTCAGCCATAAAGAAGAATGAATTATGTCATTTGCTGGTAAATGGATGACGCTGGAGAATATCATACTAAATGAAATAAGCCAATTCCAAAAAACTGAAGGCAGAATGTTTTCTCTGACATGTGAATGTTAATTCACAATAAGGGTGGGAGGTTTTAGGGAAGAATAGAAATACACCAGATTAGAGAAAGGGGAATGAAAGGAAAGGAGGAGGATTGGGAATAGGAAAGATAGTAGAATAAATCGGACCTTAATATTTTATACATGATTACACAACAAAAGTAATTCTACATCATGTACAACCAGAAGAATTAGAAGTTATACTCCATATACATATAATATGTCAAAATACATTCTACCAATCATGTGTAACTAATTAGAAAAAAATTTTAAAAAGAAAAAAAAAAGAAAGAATGCTTATTTCTTTTGCCACTCATTTGTAAAATATTTATTAAGCGTTTATTATTTGCCAGGTACTATCTTAGGGATACACAGATGAATAAGAAGTATCATCCTTTCTGGAGGTACTCACAGAATAGTTCATGAGACAGCTAAGGGAGAATTCGTCACACTAGTATGAGTATGTTCTCCCAAATACTTCTGTTAAAAGCAGAATTGTATCACATATTATTTTAGCATATAGTAGGGATCAACCAGCTCTGAATCAGCGTTTCAGAGGAGATGTTAGATTTGAATGCTGTGCTCGAAGCCAATGCACGGGACACATGTAATTGGCTGCTGTCAAGTCCAAATTAACCATTTGGTGAAGCTATTAACAAAGGCATATCAATTATGAAAGCTTAATCTGCAAACAGCAAATACTCAGGCACAAAACTGTTTAATAATGAAGTTCATGAACTCACATGATAGAACTTCTGGGAATAAAGCATTCCTCAGTTCCTCCCACCTTTCATCTCTACCGTCATTCATTCTGGCTCTGTCTTTGAGTTGGTACTTCAGTGGATGTAACACTGCAAATATCATATAAGAAAGCAAAACATGCAGAGGAAGACTAGCGGTGTCTCTCCTTCTAACTCCCTCTCAGGGATGGGGAACTTTGTAGAAGCCAGAAATTTGACTTTCATTTTTTGTCACATGGGCCAAGTGACTTCTAAAATGAACCATCAGATTGATTTCTGAAATAATCAGTGACAGAAGATTCACAACAACAAGGTTGGTTACACCAATGGGAAACTTTTGTTATACTACCCTACTGGACAACTTGCATAGACATTTATGCTCT
Organism: Callospermophilus lateralis; assembly: GCF_048772815.1. Taxonomy (NCBI): domain Eukaryota; kingdom Metazoa; phylum Chordata; class Mammalia; order Rodentia; family Sciuridae; genus Callospermophilus; species Callospermophilus lateralis. The sequence continues at coordinate 41,042,235 of NC_135320.1, read as the reverse complement.
TTCAAATAGAGAGTGCATACACTTCTAGAACCGGTCAAGCAAGCTCTAGTAACTTGTTCTCCATGGGAACATCACATCTGAATACATCTTCAACTTCTCAGGCACTTACTTTGAGTCTGAGTCTGTTTCCTAAAATTGACTCTAGGATTTTTACTTCCCCTATTTTGTCCTCCAGATACCTTAATAACTCTTCCACCTACAAAGACATAACATATACATCTTTTATGTTTTCTTCAAAGGAAATCCTTTATTTTACTAAAGTCCTTGCTTTGTGGTGCCAAATCATTAACCTCTTTTTTGCTTTGTCCACATAAATATCACTTGAACAGATATTTCTCTGACTGGAAGGAATATTTGACACAAAGCAGATAAAAGTGTGAATATCTTTCTTCTGGTCCCTGACTCTCTCTCTGACTTTTCACTAATTTGAAAACAAATAGTGTTCAAAGCTAGGGGTAAAACCCAGCCCTTGGATTTAATTCTTCTTAGTAAACTCAATATCCACAAAGTCTACTTCCATTACTTGAGTTGCCTGAAATGACTTCAGGACTATTTGCACAGAGATTAAATTTACTTGCTACCTTTGTTTTTATTTTAGCATATAGATTTCAAGCACATTTTTCTTCCTAAAACTTCCAAAAATTTACCCTCACAATTTTTTTAAATTGGTTCTCTTTGATTATATATGACAGCTTTCAATATTACTTTATAAAACTGAAATATGAATTTTCCAGGAATAAGCTCTACCTTTTTTTTAAGGTTGAAACTGCAAGTCACTACTCAGTGATAATAGTCACCTTTCTTGCCCCATCCTCAATTACCCTTGATTAACAACAATGATAGTATTAATAATGCCCTACCCCTCCCTCCAAGCCACTGCAGGCATTGTGGTTACATTAACTAATATCAATACATCAACCCTGCAAGGAAGGGAAGGGATTATTTTAATGAAGAGAATGTTCTGGCACTATGACTTGCCCAAACACGAAACAGCTGATGTAGATGCCCTTGTCTTGGATGGAAAAACATTCCAGGCAGTTGTTCATCAGATATTCATTGGGACACCCCTCCAGGGTAACAGCATTTATTGTTCAAAAGGCTGATCTCTATTGAAAATTGTCTCCATTCCACAAATAGTACTTATCAGGTGACTCGGGTACAAATCTCTTTGCTAGAAGCTGTAATCGTTGACCTGAATTAAACCTCACACGTTAATTTTCTGCCTCTTAATGTGGAGGTAAATAAAGTGACTCAAATGCTGAGTCTTAGTCTTGCTGCTGCTCATTGGCCACACCAGGAGCATCACATGATGAGGACGTTCTTTAAATCAAGCTCCTGGTGGCATTGCAATGCCTGCATTTCGTTGGTTTTCCTGTGTGAGTGGCTCTTCTCAGCTCGCCTTCTGACGATGGAGCCCTTCTTGGGAACCTGGAAACTGGTCTCCAGTGAAAACTTTGAGGATTATATGAAAGAGCTGGGTGAGAAATGCCTTTATGGGATGGGGGAAACTAGCAAAGCACTTTGTGATGTGTTGTGTTTGCACTTTACAATGAATTTTCCTACAATTCTCTCTCTCTCTTTTTTTTTTTTTTGATTCTGGGGTATATTCATTTGAGACTAACATAGTTTATGATCCTACTTATTATTACTACTACTTTTGCTTTTCCTTAGTATTAGTAATAAATTGTCTTTTTTAAAAATATGAGGTTCATAGATACCTCCAGTCAAAATCCATGTATAAGCCCATTTATCCTTTTGATAATACTTCTTGCTAACCTTTAGATTGAGGATCTCTTTTGCTTGGTCACTTTATTGAACAGTTTTTTCCAGTTTCAAATTTATAGACAGTAATCACCATCTATAATTAAACTTATCTCAGAGTTTGCTTTAAGTTATGAATTTTGAAAGGTAGTAGCAACAAATAAAATTTCTAGGCAGTTAATTTTTAGAGTTCTCATTCATATAAGTGATCGGTAAGACATTACTTTGAAAAATTCCTTTGGTGGGAGAAATAGGACACTTTTACTCATTGAAAGTCTAGTGATGGGATGTTTCTCAGAAGTATAAATCCTACCTATCCTTTCTCTCAAGTTAAATGGTCAAACATCAATTATAATGACTTGGGTCTATAATAGCTGCACAGATTTTTTTTTTTTTTACGAATGCTAGAAGAATGGTAATTACTTATTTTTTATATTTAATTAAGAGAAATCTCTTTTATGATAAATAACTATGTATAAAGCCAAGAATCTTCTTTAGTTTTTTTTTTTTTTTTTTTTGTAACTTGTTTGGAATGATCAGTAGATGCTTATTGTTATTAACAATATGTTTACTCATTCTAGACAATGAAACAACCATGCTTTATCCTGCATAATAAGTTAGTGTACTTATAAGTGTACTATTTGGCCAGGTGCAGGATCCAGGAGGATCTCGAGTTCAAAGTCCTCTTCAGCAAAAGTGAGGCACTAAGCAACTCAGTGAGACCCTGTCTATAAATAAAATACAAAATAGGGCTGGGGATGTGGCTCAGTGGCCAAGTGCCCCTGAGTTCAATCCCGGATGCAAAAAACAAACAAACAAACAAACAAAAACAACAAAAAAAACCCCAAGTATATTATTTGTTCCTTTTATCTCAGTATTAACATTCTCAGGGAGCAATAAATAGGTTTCCTTACCTATGGATTTAAAGATGCTTTTATTTTGAATAAAATTTGGAGGTTTAATTAAACACAAGGTTTAGGGCCAGAACAATCCTCATGGGTTTTTTATTTGTTTGTTTGTACATAAAACAATTTTTTTAGTACCTTACCAGGGCACTTAACCACTGAGGCATATCCTCAGCCCTTTTTAAAAATTTTTTTTAGAGACAGGGCCTCCCTAATTTGCAGAGGCAGGCTTATGAACTTGAGATCCTCCTGCCTTAGCCTCCCAAGCCGCTGGGATTCCAGGTGTGAACCACCATGTCAAGACAGTCCTTGTTTTGACTAGGAGCTGGGTTAGATGTGTCTCAATAACAGCTGAGCTCCTCTATGTGAATACCATACTAAGTCCTTTAGCTCCTCTTCCAACACACCTGTAAGGTTAGAACCACTTAAACACATTTTACTACCAAGAGAGTTGAAGGGTAGAGAAGGTACATAACACACCCAAGCTAGCAGGTGGCAAAATTGGAGCCAGGCAATTCTGCTTGTGATCCTTGGATTTAAAACTGCTACTCCGCTGTGAAGTGCATCACATCCATTCCCTAATTTGAGTGGGAAACAGTCTGATAATGACTGAGAGAGACAGAGAAGGAGTCAGCTCTTCTGCCGACCTTTTGTAGGAGTGAAGTTTGACAATGGAAATCCCCAGACTGAGGATTTCTCTAAGCCAAACTCCTCCTATACTGTGTAGCTTCTGTGAGGTCCAGAGCCAGCATCTGATCACCTGCAAGGCACCCTGCAAATAAACATTTTCCAGGAAGCTCAATAGCTTCAGAGAGTGAATTTAGCTTTTCAAAATATCAGATGGAATACTAGCCAGCTATACATTCTGATTGGGAGGATCTGGCTCAGTCCAGATAACAGAGAGCATAAAAGACCACAACATACATTATCCAAAACTTGAATGGGGGAAGAAATTGTTTTTTGGTTTAGGAAATTCCTTTCCAAAATGATTGTTAACACATCTGTCTAAATGTCTGAATAAAGTGTGATGCTTTCTCTGCCTTCCAGGAGTGAATGCTGCAGCTCGCAATGCGGCAGTGTTAGTGAAGCCAAACGTAATTATTAGCATGGATGGAGATAAGGTGAAGATGCGAACGGAAAGCTCTTTCAAGAATACTGAGATCTCCTTCAAACTGGGGGAAGAATTTGATGAAACTACTGCAGACGACCGAAACGTAAAGGTCGGTCAGAACTAAATCTTCCTGGTGTTCAGCTGTTAGAAACAAACCTGAGGTGGCGAGGCATGGTTTGTGCTATGTAATTTGACTTATTATCAAGTTGGTTTGGGCATGTTTTGTTATATATATCTGCACATCTCCAAAGTCATTCCTTTTGCTAATTACTCTGAGGACTGAGTGAAGCTAAAAAAAAAAAAAAAAAATGTTACTCTCACTTTTTTTTTTTCCTGATCTCACTTAGTCATTATATTAAAGATCAGATAGAAGGGAGAAATTAGGCACAAATAGTTTAGGAATTATTTGCCTAGAAGAGAAAATTAATTAAAAGGGTCTCTCAAACCTTCTAGTTTGACAGTATTCAATTATGACAAGAATTAATGTGAGGATTTTGAAGAACAGAATTTCAAAACACAGATGGAAATGTGGATGTCTAGTCCTGTGTCAGATAGAACATAGCGAATTCTACTTCTAACAGATTTTCTTATACATTTATAGAGCATCGTAACATTAGACAGTGGCTCGATGATTCACGTCCAAAAGTGGCTCGACAAAGAGACAACCATCAAAAGAAAAATTGTAGATGGAAAAATGGTGGCGGTGAGTTTTTTTTTCTAAATTTTAATTCTTATGTCTCTTGTTTGATACATGCTTGTCAAGCTACCCCTTGGTTTATGCACCCTGCATTGAGGGTCTGGCCTGGGGAAAAAGGAGCTGAACAATCTGTCAACTCCCAACTTTAATCATTCCTTTTTGCTTTTAGGAATGTACCATGAATAACATTGTCAGCACTAGAACCTATGAAAAGGTGTGAAGAAAAAGGTCCACATCAAGGAGCACTTGTCCACCAACAGGAAACTGGTACTTGAAGAAAATATGCCCCAAGGCCTGTAATTTTTTAATAATCTAATATAATCTTGCTCAATAAAAGCATCAAAGTAAGTACAGTTTGGGAGCTGTTTGATGATGAGGGTTAGGGAAAATCTGATGAATCAGGGAAACAAGAAGATACTGGCCTATAGTGTGACTCTATCAGCTTTAAAGTCTCCTTTGCCCTGTGCCCACTTGATTTCCACAGTCCTGGACCCATTCTCACAATGCACCCCTTTCATTTTATCAAATCCATGTGGAAACTGATGTGACCACAGGGGAGGTATATTATATCTTTGATACCTACTTTGGTCAGCACAAACCAAAAACCAATATTGATAATTTTTTTTTATTTTTACAAGATCTGTCAATTGCTTGAGGAAGACAGACAATCACAGCACTGTACACACAAAATCAAAGATGGATAGATTAGAAGATAGTGAGAGATAGATGATAGATACAGGAGTACAAAATAGACTTCACATACTATGGTTGAGTTGTGACAGATGAGCATTTAAAACAGTCATTTGACGCCCTTCTTCACAAATCCATTCATAATAATTAGGCTAGTGCATCTGTCACCCTGCTCACAGCTTAATCCTCGCAGAATGGAGTGTTATTAGATATCAGTTCTGAATTTCTGAATGTCTGGTGAGAATTAATTGTTTGAATTCCACAAGGTCCCCTGATAGTTTCACCAAATGCTGTTGTTAGATATGAGGGCTCTCAGAACTCAGAGCAAAACACAGCGGTGGGGGTAAATGAAAGAATAAAGCTTAGAAAACTCAGCCCATCTGTAGCAGTGGGAGGAGAAAAAGAAGAAAGTGGAGAAATTATGTAGATAATCACGTTGTACCTTAAATTTAAAAATGGGCAATCCTTGGTCAAACCTAAGTCCTAATGTAGCACAGAGTGTGATTCGGTGAGTTCTTTGACAAATTTAAATAAAATCCATGGACATGTAGCAGGATTTGTTGAAGTAATAGAAAGAAGAGCTTCTAAAGGGCAGGGTTTGCCAGAGAATGGCTACTGGAGGTCTGGATCCTAAGCAACCAGTACCTCACTATCAGTTTTTCTGCTAGCACAGGAATCAAGCTGACCTTGAGGATGTCTGGCTTGTGCTTGTAGTTTCTCAGACTTGCCCTACAGAGACCTGACCTGGAAGAGGCCCGGATTTCCTTTTTGCCTCTTTTAACACTTTCTCCTGCCTTACTAAGAGTCATACTTATATACGCCGGAGTAGAATGAATGCCCATGCACTTTGTCATCTAAACTGGGTGAGAATTAAAAGTGACAAAGGGGCACTGTTAAGGACTTAACCATAAATACAGAGTTCCCTAGGCAAACTGAAGGACATGGTCAACTTAGGAAGGAAACTGAAGAGTAATGAACAACAGGACTACAGTTTGGGGCTAGGCTATGAACTGATTCCCTGGCTAAGGGTAGGAACTGCCTGGGCTGTCATCTTAAACCTGAAGACCTCTGAGCATTTGGCTCTACATCAGAGTGGTAGCCCTGGTTCTGGCTAGGTAACCACCAGGGGGGAATAATGACATTTATGCCCATATGATGTCCTTCTGTTTCTTAAAGGACTCAGGTATATACAAAACATGACCACGTTTGTCTTCAGAGGTTAAAGAGGCTTTCTCACCCTGATGGTGTCCTGGGAAAAAGGGATCAGGGCAACCCCTCCTCAAACAGCCTCCATAGTGAGCTGGAGACCACAGCTGCTTTAGGGACACCTCAGAGCAGGAGCCAGAGCGTTTCCTACAACCATAAGGAAGAAGAAATGTCATTCAAATCTGTGTCTTTACAGAAGCATGATTTTTTAAAAAAGAATAATGAATTTCTCAACTTTTAAAACATTTATCTTCTCACAAATATCACCATTCCAAGTACAAAGAGCCTGAATGAGAAATAAGACCCTGGTGTTGAGTATGTTATACACAGCATCAAATGTACTACTCTTTAGGAATCATTCACTCATTCATCCAAGTTCTTCCTTGGTGACCACTGTGTCTGATACTCTCAGGTGCTGGAAAACAGTGCCAAGTTAGCATGAAGGTCAAATTGCATTTTCTTTTTTCTTTCTTTCTTTCTTTCTTTCTTTCTTTCTTTCTTTCTTTCTTTCTTTCTTTCTTTCTTTCTTTTTAAGGTACTGGGTGCCTCTTCCACTGATCAACATACCCAGCCTTTTCTTTTGTTTATTTTTATTTATTTATTTTTTAAATTTTGAGACATATTCTCACTAAGTTGCTTAGGGCTTTGCTAAGTTGCTGAGGCTGGCCTCAAATTTGTGATCCTCCTGCCTGAGCTTCCCAAGTCACTGGGATTACAAATGTGCATCACCATGTCCAACTACAACTACCTTTTGATGTTTCATGAGGCAGAGCCATCTTGAAACACCAAACCTTTCCTTTTATCCTCAATTAAATCATGTCAAAATTTTTGTTATGAAATTATTCAAAATTATACTTAGACTGGTCAGGATTTAGTAAGAACTTTCACACAATCAACCTTTGGGTATATCTAACTTGCTTTTGAAAATCATCATCTCTCTCTAAGAAATGATAACATATTTGTCACATTGCATTGGGTTTTAAAGGAGAAAGAAAACAATGGAACTTTTCATTATAGTGAATTCATCAATCATTTATTCACTTTCCAAGAGGTTTGAAATAAAAGAAATGAGAGCAGTTTTTATAAGCCACACTGGAAAATGTATTTTGTTTTGAAATATTTTAGCCTGAAAAACTCAGTAGCAAATCATTACACTTCAGATTGATACTGAAGTTTGTAAGACTGTATTAATTATCCCATTATGCCATCCTTAGTATTATTATTCAAGAATAATTCACCAGATTTTCTTTTTTGCTACCTAACACTATGTGGTAAATCTTTGACAAGAATAGTTTTGAACATTCTCTATAGTATTTTACTGTCACACTTTTTTGTACCCAAAATGCCATAAACATTAAAAGACAATGGACTGGTCCCATGAGTAACCAAAAGTAGAAAGAACTATAGGATGGAGTATTGGGACATATTCTAATTCCTAAATGATATGTTCTTGAAATTCCTACTTCCAACATTTAGGGGGAAAATATGTCTACTTTTTTTTTGATATTTGGTGTCCAGGCCCTTTGTCTTGTTTTGTTTTGTTTTTGTGAGAAAGTCAGAGAGAGACCATCTAACCACCAGCTCCACCAGGAGAACAGCAGTTATCAGTTGCCCCATAGGGGGCAAACAGTGAAGAAGTAGAATGGGGTTTGATGATCCATCAGAGCAGACTTGAATCCTGCTTCTACATCTATGACTACATGAGAGCCTGTTACCATCTAGGAGTGCAGGGTTCATTCAGCAAAGAATTGAAGAATGGGACACAGAGATAACAAGCAAGTAGCAGGTTTATTACAAAAGCAACAGAGACAGATTTCTACGAAGAGAAGGAGCCTAGGAGACGAGAATCCGGTGGGGGAGTTTTGGCTTGTTCATTTTATGGTCTCTGGAATTTCCTCCTTTCCTTATCTCTTCCCCTGTTCATGCTCTCCTCACTATAATTGATTGATGCTCCCTTTATTCACACATCTATTTTAGTTTTTTTGTTGGATTCCCCCACTTAGGAGCATGGGTAAGGAAGTATCTAATTAGGTCCCCTGTTTGTGTCCATGAGCACTTTCATCAACCAGGAAGTTGACATCATTAGATGACCATCTCCATACTCCATTGTTCTGAGTCTGCCCCCCCCCCCCCCGACATCCACTTGCCATGCCCTGGTTGCCTACGCTCTTCTACATCTCCCTCAAGTCTGCAAGAGCTGCTTGACCAGTTTGTTTCTTTGCAAAATGGACACTGACTTATTTCCCAGGGTTGTGGCAAGAGTGAAGGAGATTTTCTAAAAAGGACCAGCACAAGTATTGCAGTTTTCCTGAGCTCTCTTCTCAGAAGACAAAGCAGTTAGAATGGGAAGAGTGGGAACAACATAACTGGTGGGGATGTTTACCAAAACAGTGAGCAGCAGAAGAACAGGGAAGAGTCTCAGCAGAGTTTAGCTTAGGGAAGAGACTTGAAGCAACCAATTAGAAATCAGCTTTCAGGAAAATGGATTGTGGTTTACTTTGTAAAACAGAATTCAGATTTCTGTGGTTACTTATTAAAAATAAAAACTTTCAATAAGTAAGTTACAAAGCAACTTCACAAGTTATCTTTCTTGATCCTCAAATAAATTTGTGTTTTGACAGATGATAAAAACAGATGATCGCATCCCAAATGCTGCCCATTTAGCAAATAATAAAGCTAGGTGAGAACTTAATACAAACTCACTACAGCATTTCATCTTTTTATATTAAAAAATAATGACATGGGGACTGGGGATGTGGCTCAGTGGTAGAGTACTTACCTAGCATGCAAGAGCCTCTGGGTTCAATCCCCAAAACTGCAAAAGCAGACGTGAGAAAAGAAACAAAGAATGTCACAAATCTGTGAATTATGATTTGAATGCCAATAAGACAGATGATTAATTGCCCCTTGGAAACCTGAGGTTGCCCTTCCCTAGCATTGAGTTACTACTTACAACAGCCTATAATCAAGGTGTGGCACTGCTCAGTGCATTGGGTTTTATGACTACTTCTTTGCATGCAATCTGAGTGGAATTGATGTGTGTCACTTCTGAGTCAAGACGGTGAAGAAGCAAATTCTTGCCTGTCGGCTAGCAGGTAGACTGTGAAACTCTGGGGTATGGTAGAGAAGAAGGGATCCAAGACCTCTGAAGGACCTCCTAGCTCCATACACTAGGAGCCCCTACACTGGACTGGGACATCAAACAAGAACATCTGGGTCTAGCCACTGGAATGTTGGAGTTTATTGCATCAGCTAGTGTTCAAATAAAATTCAAGAGTTTTCATTGTGTATCGTGTCACAAGCCTGTTATTGGCTGAAATGTAACCACAAATCTAGCTTTCAGTTGTTTAAGGGAATAAAGATTGGGTTGGTTGAATGAAAGAAATCACAGTTTAGACATGAATTTAGCTGATTCTCTGATCTAACTTTACCTAACATGAATTTAGTTGATTGTCTGATCTAGTTTTACCTGAAATCTCTTGCTCTGGAAAAGACTATATGTAAGTTAAACATTCTCTCACAGTATCTCAGTTGTGTAAAACATTTGTAAGGTACAATCAAGGAAATAAACGATGTAGGCTGCCTGGATAGCACATGATTTAAAGATTACTCAAATGTCTATCAGTTTTTATTGGTTCTTTATAAAATCACACTACACACACACACCACACACACACACACACACACACACACACACACACTTTTCACTATGTTTTGTAAGTGAATAATTTTTAAGGAATTCTTTTCTTCCATCATCAGTATCACTTTCTGTCCTAGAGAAATGTAAAGGGAATAGAAAAACTGTGGGAGTCCCAATGTATACTACAATGACCAGAGAAAGAAACTGAGATGCATAAATCCTTTCTTATATTCCCTCCCCAGTGAGAAACTTCAATACTCAGGTGTACTATTAGTACTCAGACTAGCCTTTGGAAAAAAGACCATACATGTTAGCTTCTAATAAAATGCCAAGCTAATTGCATTATTTGGAGGAATCAAAAACTACTTCTTCATTCTCTTTATTGCTATTCAACACAAGAAAAGCTATTGACTACCTTTGGGGCAGAATAAATGCAATCATCACCATAGTAACCAAAAGTCTAACTATCCAGGGGTAGCTGAGGAAGTCACAGGAATGATTTGCTCTAAGAAAGCAATTTTTAATCATTAAACATGGAGAAAACATTTATTTGAAACCTGACAGAGGAGGTTAGGGATATCCAGAGCAAAATGGAATCTGCAAGGGTACCAGATACTCTCCTGAGTTCTGACCATAAATCTGACTATCAACTCTTGACTAAAACCATAGGATTTATTAATGTTCCTTTGTTGTTGTTGTTGTTGTTGTTGTTGTTGTTGTTTGTATTGGGGATTAAACCCAGAGGTACTTACCCACTGAACCACTTCCCCAGACCTTTTCATTTTTTGTTTTGAGATACAATCTCACTAAGTTACCTAGGGCCTGGCTAAATTGCTGGGGCTAGCTTTGAATTTGCAATCCTTCCCTCAGCCTCCCAAGCCTCTGGGATTACAGGCATGAGACATTGTGCCAGGCTATTAATGTGCCTTTTTTTATTTTATAATCAGTAACTTTAGCCTTCTCTATTTTTAATCCATCTTGCAAAGACTTTATCAATTTTATTAGTCTTTAAAATGTTTTTGGGTTTGTTAGTGTTTTCTATTCTATATTCTTATTTTATTAATGTTTGTTCTGTGAATCATTTATTTCTACTATCGATTGTCTCTTTTTCTCTTTGACCATATTTTCTTCTCCTTAAGAGATTTATTTTTTTATTAGCCATGCATACAAAAAATTATATAGATAAATTTAGACCCGGGGTGACATTCTTTTTTCAGAGAGGTTTTAATTAGTTTTTTCTAGTAGCTATGCTGTCTTCAATCACATAAATCTAATTTTAACACCTGAATTGATACCAATACAGTTTATTTTCAGATCATTCTTACAATGTCATAGCCCTTCAAAGTTTCAAGCCCTAAGTATGATGGTTAGCCAGAACTCTCCCTTACTGTAATATCGTCACAAATGTTCCTCAGATTTTGCCTGTCACCTGGATATTACAAATTCATAGATCCCTGGAGAAGCAGCAGCCCTAAATACTGTATTTATCCCTCTGGATTTTCCTTTATCTCCTAACCCTAGACTCAATTTTTCTCTTTTTATCTCTCTGGTGCCATGGAGAATTTTCCTTTTAACTTTGTCCCTCTTGATATAGCAGTTGGAAAGTTTTTTTTGTTTATTTGTTTGTTTTGTGATACTTCAGACTGAACCCAGCAGTGCTCTATTACTGAGTTATATCAATCCAGTCCTTTCTTATTTTTTATTTATTAAAAAAATTGGGGGGGGGAGGGTATTGGGGATTGACTCAGGGGTACTCAACCACTAAACCATATCCCCAGCCCTTTTTTTTTTTTTAATATTTTATTTAGAGACAGTTGCTTAGTACCTCACCATTGCTGAGTCTGGCTTTGAACTTGTGATTCTCCTGCCTCAGCCTCCCAACCAAGATCATAGGCATGCACCACCACACTCAGCTCTTAAGTTTTATTTTGAGACAGGGTCTCACTAAATTGCCCAGGCTCACCTTGAACTTGTGTTCCTCCTGCCTCAGCCTCCTGAGAAGCACATACCACCATACCTGGTGAAAAATTAGTTTAATGTCCTCATCTCTCATCTATGAAAGTGAAAGTTCCAAGCCTATGTTTATTATCTTCTCAATTGTTTAAAAAATAATGATTCCTTCTGGTACCATATGATGTGCATTTTTGTCAACAACTATTATCATGGTATTTCTCTTTAATAATAATTTAAAATTCACTGAAATTAAAATGTCTGACCTCAAGCCTTGATGGAATCATGATTGTAATGTAAATTCCACAAGGGCAGGAAATTTTGTTTAACGGGATTTAACCAGCACCTCAAACAGTAGATGGCATTTAGTAGGCTTTCGGTAAATAATTTTGCATTTAAATGAATGACAAAAAAAAAAAAAAAATGGAGTTGATTCTTTGGCATCCAAGTGAAAGATTATGAATTCTTTGTTTATTTGCTACATGATGATCCATCTTATCCCTTTCTCAAATATACAATTTGATGTAGCTTGAAAACTGCAATTAAGGGACATTTCTATGACATGTTATGTAGAGCAAGTTTTTCTTATCATTTTCTTTGGATCTCTGGTTGTCTTTTTCAGAGTATGATTTAAATAACTCCCCTGATTAGAATTTGCATGGGCAATAAGTTACAGAAAGGAAGAGGAGTGAATCCACACTGTAGATAAAATATATGTGTCTTACTAACATTTCCAGCCTAAATGCATGCCTCTGTTACCAAACGGTTCTGGAGTTTAGTATGCCTCTTTTCCTACTAGGATATGATGCCTTTCCGAATTAGGGAGGACCTAATGGGTTGTCTGGATCTTCCCTCATTGCTTTGATCAGTACCTTTGACCCACACATTGACCTCTATATTTTGTCTTAGTCCAAACTCATCTGGTCAATCCCAGCAGATAGATCCAATTGCCAATAGTCTAAAGTAGAAAATCGTCTTCTTGGTCTAAAATTAATTCAGTTTTATAATATTTCTGCCTTGCCAATAAATGGTTTAATGTGTGTTTTAAACTCCACCATCATTCCTATGTGCCAGTCAAGGACTACTGAAAATTCAAAGCTCTCCTATTGTTCTACCTCTGAATACAGGGCCCAGCTCCAGGGCAAAGGTTTAGAGTCCTTCGTTGATTTAGGCAGGAAACCTAAATGCTAAATATTGCATTTCTTTTTTTTTCTTTTAGTCATCTGTTGAATCTCAAGTAATTATTTTACCATTTCTATACAACTTTAATGTACAGCATCACTTTCTGTAGTTGTGGCTATAGCACAATTCACTTCTTAACAGAGCGGAGCTGACAAAAATTGTTGGAAGTATAAATGTTGCTATTATTTTTATAGTGGTCTGGAGAAGAAAGTAATGTGTCCATGAAACTAAAGTCCTTTTTTAATGCTGGGTTTTCTTTTTCTTCCCATCCCAATCCAATGTCCTCCCTCCAATCACATTCCTTGGGTCCCGGATCCAGTTATTTGGTTATCTGAGGAATTTTCCTGTTCAGTATGTTTTTCCCACTCTCCTCCCCAGGGACTGGTAATGTGGCAGACTTGCATCCACTCTAGATGATTCCACATTTTTTTTTTTCATTCAGCTTGAAACCAGACCACATAACTGCAATGGTTAGGGCACAGCTATGGTACCCAGTTACCTGAGCCTTTGAAGCCGAGGATTTTGCCTGCCCTGAGTAAATTCACCATGAGATATGATATGTTCATTGTTGTGAAGGGTGCCAACTTATGAATTAATTGTTTAAGACCTGGTATTGTCAGTATTTTCATAGTCAAAATTGGTGCTAACATGGAAAAGCTGTTAGGAAAGACACAGCAGCAAGTAGGTCTTCCCACAAGTACCAGTATGTTCCACGTGGATTTACATTTGCTCCCCCCGGTCAAAGATGGGGCTCTGCTGTATCATAGTCATCTGGTTCTCTTGGTTGGCTCCTCTTCTGATTTTTGAAAAGAGAATGAGGGCCTTTAGACAATTGTGGCAATGTCTGTATTACTGGATCTTTGGTGACAACCTATATGCAGGGATGGGGTAAGAGAATCAACCAGAGTGTAGGTAGCAGAGAATGATGCTCCGTCCAAACCCTGCCTCTTCTTATATGAGTTTTGGATGCAATTTTTAACTTCCCTGAGCTCCAGTCTTCCTCACTGGGAAAAATGGATGCATCAACAATACCTAACTCTTATGGAGCTGACAGGATTAAATGAGACAATCTGTATTAAGTGCTTAGCTCGGTGACTGGCCCACAGTGCACTCTCAATATCCATTACTATTATTATTATAGAAAAATCCACTTTATAAAACTGCAGATTTATTTTCAATGACTCAAATTTGTCATAGCAATTAGGAACCTGCTTAACTGGCACTTAAGCTTTTTTAGATGAAAATCTTAGCTTCAGTCAAAGAACGTGTCACAGTGCAACTTCTTGTCCTATTACATGAATACAATTTCTGTACTCCACTGTGCTGCACGGCCCTCATTGTCTGCCCACTCTGCCTGCCTGGGATGTATATGTGAACTATGCCAAGCCTCCCTCACCTCTGAATGCTTCCTCACACTGCTCCCCTGCGTTTCTCTCCCACAACATATTTGAGACTCTTATCACAGTACTCATGAACATTTTCTTCTCTTTCTTCCCTTTCCATAAGAATTCTTAATTGTGCAAACTCAGCATCAAGAGTGACTAAGATGCCTAAACAGCATGCACGCACGCATGCGCATGCATACACACACACACACACACACACACACATTCATTTGCAGTCATAGCATCTGTGGAGTCCTTTCTGAAGCATTAAAAGACTGTAAAAATGTAAGATGATTTATCAATGTGAGACCAGCCAAAAATTTCTTGAAGGCTCAAATAGAACTCTCATTCATTTTTAGATATTTTTTTTTCTTGGAAACAATAGGAAACATTATGTAGGTTTTGTCTTCCTAGGATGGATGGGCAGCTGGTGATTGAAGAGCCATTCATCGACAGTCCTGACACTGCCTCTCCCCATTGGGTCGCTGTGAGAGTCACATGCTCTGGATATCTTTGAAAAGAATCTTCTGAGGCCTGAGCATCTCATCTCAGTCTCCTGAATCCTACCAAGAACTGTGTTCAACTCTCAGTCGTCACCATGAGTAACAAATTCTTGGGCACCTGGAAACTTGTCTCCAGTGAGCACTTTGATGATTACATGAAAGCTCTAGGTAAGAAATGCTCCTTGTTCTGGGTGCAAAGATCCTTTTTAGGAAAACTGCCTAATATTTCCTTCTGACTTTGTTTCTAGGAGTCTGGGGACGGACATTTACACAGGCTGAAGTACAGTCCTGGGATTAATCTTATGTCATTCAGATAATGTACTTGTGTTTTATCCGTGTCAGTTGTACTAGAACTGAATTTAAACTACTGAAATGCCTGGAACTCACACTGATCCAAAGGCAGTTTCATACCAATAAGGTTTTCATTGGAAACCTGGAAGAAAGACATTTTAGAAGCTTAGTCAACCTTGAATTCACTGACTTTTATGATAACTTTTTTTTATAGCAACTAAGGTACATGTAAAATAAGGAGTTGAATGATAGAAAACCTCCATTTAAGCTGGGTACATGGCTATAATCCCAGCTACTTTGGAGGCTGAGGCAAGAGGATCACAAATTTGAGGCTAGCCTGGTCAATTCAGAGAGACCCAATCTTAAAAAAAATTTGTAAAGGCCTGGGTATATAGTGGTAGAACAATTGTCTACTGTGCACAAGGCTCTGGGTTCAATCCCCAGTATTAAAAATAAAACAGACAAAAATCTCTGTTTAAAATTTCGGTATTGAGGCAAACTAAAAAATTTTTCTATTTCTGTCCATTATTAAAGAATCATGTAGGATGTTCATGACCTAGTGCAGGTGCTGAGAGGAAAAAGAAACCAAGTTTGTGGTAGTGAATTCAAACTCTGTTACCCAAACATCAGACTTTCCTGATGTTAGAGCAAAAGATGGAAATCAAAAATCAGCCTTGGTTATAACTATACTTCGTACCATTTATAGAGAATGTTCCAGAAACACAATAGATAAGGAGAGTCTTTGGAAATTTCCAGAATTCTGTAAATATAGTAGAGAATGACGGTGATAACATCAGGTTGCCATGTTTGTCAAAGTGCCTGTAGCTTTATTTACCTTTTGGAAGTTCGTGTATACACTTCTGATTTTAGATAAAGGAACAAAAGCCTGTCATTGTTGCCTAGTAAACTTTGAGAACTTACGGGTATGGGTCCATATTGTGAGACTGGTTAGATTTATGGACTTAACTTCATAGCTGAAGGAAAAGGAAAATTCAAGAAGGTCTCAACGAGGAACTTTCTAATTTCATTGATTTCAAATTACAGAGTGCACAAGATCCCTTGAGGGGGCTTGGTAAATGTAGACTCACAGGCTCTGAAGATTATAGTTTGAAAAACATGGTCTTCAATCACACAAAATTATGAAAGTTTAATCAGAATTAGAAGAAAGAATACCGTCCACATTTATTAGCTACAACTTTTCACTTCTTATTTAGTATAGATAACCAAATTGTTTTTAATGTGGAAAAGTAAAGAATTTTGGCTTCCAACTGGAGTCTTATAAAACTATATTTCTTTTCATTTATTTCTTGTATGACATTTCTTCTTTTCCATGTATTTGATAATGATGGCAATAAGGCTTGAGCCCAATTTTGTTTGGTTTTTCAAATGTAGAAAAGTTTTGAAAAAATCTTTTCATTCATCTCTGGCCATTTGTAACCATACAGATCTTGAAGGTAGGTGGCTATTTTTTCTGACCAGCTAGACTTAGGAGCCACAAAATTTCAGAAATGAGGATATCAAGGATATGAAGGGAATTCTTCTCTATAGCCATAGTATATTATTAATGGGGAAAATATCGCAGAACTGCTGTGTATAGCATAGTCTCATTAAAATTGTACATATACTATTTTTTTGGAGCTACAAAACATCTTCAATGTTTCATACAAATCCTTAATTACTGACTTACATTGGAGAGTAGGATTAGGGCAAAAGAAGACAACTTGCACTCTTTTCCCTGAACATGTTTACTTTTTTAAATCTACAGGTATTAATTAAACTTAAACTTACTTTTTAAATATTTATTTGTAATAATAAACCCTAAAATATATGTATAGCAGACTTTTATTTTTATTGGGTAGGGAAACATTGTTGGAGGCCCTTAGTAGTAAGTGGGCCTACCTGCCTACCTATGCATATAACAGACAACGAGCACTGGACAGGTCACCCTAGCCTCCCCAAGTGCACTCTTTGTCAACACAATGTTATAACACTACCTTGCTTTTCAGGTGTGGGGTTAGCCACCAGGAAACTGGGAAATCTGGCCAAACCCAGTGTGATCATCAGCAAGAAAGGGGACTATATTACTATACGAACTGAAAGTGCTTTTAAAAACACAGAGATCACCTTCAAGCTGGGCCAGGAATTTGAAGAAACCACAGCTGACAATAGGAAAACCAAGGTAATCTTTAACATTTTTCTTTACTGTTGGTTCAAGCAACTGCTTGAGAGAGAGAAGGTTATGCTGCTAGTATTTAACAGAGTTGAAATGATCATGCTTCTTGAGACATCTGCTATGAAATGGTTCAGGACTGAATGAATGGCTTCTTGGATCAGCTTAAGTCCAGCAAGTCAGTGACATGCAGTTGTGTTTGCAGAGCATTGTAACCCTGGAGAGAGGCTCACTGAATCAAGTGCAGAAATGGGACGGCAAAGAGACCACCATAAAGAGAAAGGTGGTGGACGGAAAAATGGTAATGGTAAGAGTATTTCTAATTCTAAATACCAAAGTAATGCTATGTAAATAAGAGGGTTATATTATTTTCAAAATGTTCTTTGTTCTTTGGAATACAAGGGACAAAATGGCAAAGAATAAAGTCAAGATTAATGCTTGACTGATATTTAAATCATAAAAGACTCATCTGCAAAAACTGGATCAAGATTTTAGAAATAACAAAGTTGATTTGTTATTTTTAGAAATAACAATATCTACAAAGTGAGAGTAAAATTCAAGAAAGTATGAATAAATCTCTTACTGGTTTGAACTCTAAAATACATGTCTAAACTTTAATAGCAAAATGCATCCTGAAAGGCTCAATTGTAGAATATTTGTAGACATCTAAGCATTCTGCTTCCAAGAATCTATAGTAACATACACCGAACCATGTTGTCAGGCAAGCTGAGCTCCAGGGAGACCTCTTCTTAGTAGATGAGATTGATGACAAAGGTTACCTGAGATGACCTCTGATGATTTTTTTAAGGTTAAGGCTCCATGCTTAATAATTAACAAATACATCAAATGTAAACTGATTCCTGTCATGTTAGGAATGTTACTTTTAAGAGGTACTTAGCCCTTGCTTCACAACAGGTTAACATAGGGGTATATTCCAAAATGGGGGCCCAATATGGATCAATTGAATGCAGATCTCCTAGGGTGGGATCAATATGTTTAAATATTCTCCAGATAGGGTAAATCATTTTGAAAACCACTCTTTTAGAATATTTAAATGCATACAAATAATGCAAAAACCTTGCCACTTTAAAAAATTCCTTTACAGTAAAAGATCAACTTTCAGTGGTCATCATCCTAAATTACTGGATATTGGCATACTGGGATATTTTATTTCTTTCTAAATTTCATCTTATATGTTTATTTTTAATTTATAATTTTATCATAAATTTGTTGTTCTCTGTCTTGAGTTTTAGATACTTAATCTGTTTTTCTTTTCTTAAGGAATGTATGATGAAGGGCGTGGTGTGCACCAGGATTTACGAGAAGGTCTGAGAAAAACATTTACCCACTGAGTGGTTTTTAGTCACTTAATATTGGAAATAAATTGCTTCCACTGGCAAGACCCAACTACTCTCCAGTTTGCTTTCTGGTTTGAGTTTTTTTGTTTTCGTTTTTGTTTTGTTTGGGTTTTTGTCTTCACATGCCAGATTGGCAAAGCCCTTAACTGAGTCTTAATCTAAAAACCACTGCTATTTAAATATTTTCAATTTGTGTACATGTCCTTATTATATTAACTCATCTATGTTTAGCCAGACTTAAATAATTGCTAATGTCATTAATTTCTAAGAAATTCTAATCTATGGTATTCTGATTATTTAAAATAATGATTAAAAAGAAGTAATGGGATAGTAAAAGGATGTAAAAGTTTACTGATGGAGGTAGCAAACTCAAACGCCTTCTGGGACCAGAGAGTTATAGGCCCATAAGGAAGCCACAAAGAAGCAATTCAGAAAGAGCAGTTTTAAATGAAGGAGTTCTAGTTTCAACTAAAAGGAGCAGCCTTAACTCAACTTCAGCCAGTTTTTTTAAAATTAAGGGCTAGTTTATAGACAGTGAAAGGCACAGATACTGAGGACAGAGTTGAATACATTGTGACAGATGCAAGCACTCATATAACTCTCATCTAAACCAAGATACAAAACATTTCCTTAATCCCAGAAAGTTTTCTCAATCCCCTTCCCAGGCAATGCCCTACCCTGTCCCATCCCTACCAAAAGCAAGTACAGTAGTGATTTGGTTCTATCACCATAAGTCAGTTTTGCCTGTTCCTATATATGGAACCATGGTGTTTTCTGTTTGCCCTTTTAAACTTAGCATTCTTTGAAATTCATCCCTATTGTTGCATGTAATAGTGGTTTGATCCTTTTGTTCCAAATACTATTCCATTGTGTGACTATGTCATTTTATCTGTTTATCCTTCAGTTAATACAATTGGGCTGCTACCAATTTTTGGCTGCTGTGAATAAAGCTGTTACATTCTTGTACAAGACTTTTTGTGGACATATGTGTTCCGTCCTTTGGATAAATAAAGTTATTGAGTCTGGTAATTTTTGGCAGGCAAGAATGGGGACCACTGTGCCCAAGTATGAATTAAACTGTATTATATTACTGAGTAAATGAGAAAATGCATTGATGTTGGTGGGGAACAGGATGTTCACTGAGAAAGAAGGCACATATAAATATGTAATGAGGGAAGAAAAGAAAGAACCATGTAGGAATATAATGGATCTATGTAGACTCATGATTTCTAAACCATGAATATGTTATATGGTATTAGTTAGCTTTTCATTGCTATGATAAAATACCTGAGAAAAACAAATTAAAGAAGGAAATATTTATTTTGACTCACAGTTTCAGAAGTTTCAGTTCAAGTCAGCTGACTATTGTTTCTGGATCTGTGGTGAGGCAGAAAATCATGGTGAAAAGGCATGGCAGAGAAAATTTCTCACCTCGTGGCAGGCAGGAAGTAGAAAGAAAGCAAGAAAGGGACCAAGATACACTCTTCCAGGGGATAACCCCAGTGACCCATATCCTCCAACTATCCCCCCACCCATTCCTACAGTTTCTACCATCTATCAATAATGCCATCAAATCATGAAGCCATCAATGGATTAATCCACTCATGAGAGCGGAGTCCATGATCCAATCACTTTCAAAAGTCCCACCTCTAAACATTGCTGCATTGGAGACAAAGCCTTCAACATATGAGCCTTTGAGGAACATTCCAGATCCAAACTATAACAATGGGTATAAATAGAAATAATTCCACATACATATCTGCATGCATATGTGTGTGCAATGTACATATCTATTTATGTGTTTTACACATACATATACACATGCAGTTTTATCTGCCAAAAAACATTAGAAGTAAAACCTCAATAGGAATAAGCATGCCTAGGACTCAGATTCTCAACTAAAGGAACCAATGTTCCTTGGAGAAATGGTTGATTCCAAAGCAAAGGAATGAGCCTAAAATATCTTTTTACACTAGAAAAATTTTTAAGTGCTCAGAGAAATAGAGGTATTATACCCAAATATGAAGGCACTCTCATTGGCCAAATTTAGGACAATTTGAATGCAAAAATATAAGAAATCATAAATTGTAAACCATTAAGAAAAAAGTAGAACTCATACATCCATAATGATAGTAAAAGAGAGAGAGAGAGAGAAATGAAAAGATAGAACTCATACATCATAATGAGAGAGAGAGAGAGAGAGAGAGAGAAAGAGAGAGAGAGAGAGAAATGAAAAGGAGGTATTTTCTTTACAGTAAAATGGCATGTGCTTCCTGGTAAATGTGGAAGAAGTTCTGGAACCAGAGAACCATCATATTCCAAGCATCACAAAAAATATTGGCTCAGGCAAGAATTATCATGGATGCTAAAGCTAGGGTGAAATTCTGATGAGGAGCAGAGTATTAGCTTGATCTTACAATATCTCCTTGCGAACTGCCGATTTCTTTCTTTCAAGGGGGAAAAAATAATCCCGAAGCAGTGAAAACACGGAACCCCTTGACTGGGTTATCAAAGCTAACTTTGACAATAAAGGGCAGATGAACAAGATGTACCTGCAAATATGATGTGTGGAGAAGGAGATAAGGTCATTTTTGTAGTGTTTTGGCCTGGAATCCATACCTGAATCTAAATATGAGTAAACATCAAATTCCAAAAGAGGAATGTTCTATCAAAAAAAGGGGGAGGAATGCATGCAGGAGGGAGTTGACGGAATTCTTTTAAAAAAATGCTGGGACAAAGAAAGGATGTGGAAATATTCCAGATTAAATTATACTAAAAACATGTGACAACTATATCCAAAAAAAAAAAAAAAGATCCTAGAATGGATCTTGTGTTAAAGGTAAAATAAATGCTCCAAAGGATAATATTAGATCTATTAGACAGTACATGGGAGATTGGAATAAAAGTACACTGACATGTAAAAGGGTACCTTCTTTAGAAACACACACTGATATAGTTTGAGGTCATGGGCCATGTGCATGCAGTTTACTCTCAAAAACTTCAAAAAAAACTATGTGTGTATGTTTGTGTGTGTGTACATGTACATATACATAGAAAAAAATTGATAAAGCAAATGGGTAAAATTGAAGAGCTGAGGAATTTTCTTTGAATTAGTCTGATTCTTGCCACTTTTCTGTATATTTGAAAGTAGTTCCCTTTAAGGTTCTTAAAAGTTGGGGATGAAGTTCATCCTTGCATAGCGTGTGTGATGCCCTGGGTTTGATCCCGCAGCACGGCATTTGGCAAGCATTTCCCTGCCTCTCAGTTTTCTGTTGACTAGTGTCTGGATGTTATTTTTTTGATTTCTGATTTGTTTTACAAAAATCACGAGTACTTTTTAACTTTCATAATAGGAAAAGTGAAGCACTGATAATGAGGAAAATAAAATAATCATTTAAGCAGGTAGTCCAAGTTGCTTGATTTGAAAAGGAATTTCAAACAACCAGAAAAGAGACTGGGGGAACCTTAGGTCTTAGTCCATTTCTGCTGCTATAACAAAACACTGTAACCTGGATGACTTATGCACAACAGAAATTTATTTTTCACTATTCTGGCAACTGGGAAGTCCAAGATCAAGAAACTGGCAGATTTGCTGTCTGATAAGTGTCTTCCTCATTCATAGATGATGTCTTCTGTCTCAAAATACTACAATGTTTAGGGTCTTGCTAAGTTGCTGAGGCTGGCCTTGAACTTGTGATCCTCCTGGTTCAACTGAGTCACTGGTATTACAAGCATATGCCATCACACCCAGCTGGGGAAAATGCTTATGAGGATATTTAGAAGAGCTCAAGGAGAAAACTACTTGATTGGTTGAAATGGAGGTTAGTTGATGTTTTCTGACTGGTTACTTTTAGGTTTTATTTTATTTTCCACTGATTTGTGTTTTACTTTATTTAGGTAGGAATCTAGAACTCTGGAGCTATCTCAGCCTAATTACAATTACATTTTAAGTGATATTTAAAACAGGTGCATTATAATTATACATAAGAGTGAAATTCACTGAGATTTTCATACATGAACATGACATAGTTTGGATAATTTCATTCTTCTGTTCCTCCTCTTTCCCATTCCTTCCCCTCCCCCCATTATCTTTCCTTTACTTCACTGTTCTTCATCCTATTTTTATGAAATTTCTCCTTTTGATTTCTTATTTCTCTCTAGCTTCTATATATAAGAGATAATATTTGACTCTTGACTTTCTGCATCTGAGTTATTTTACTGAGCATGATGTTCTCCAGTTTCATCCATTTACTAGCAGATGACCTAATTTCAGTCTTCTCTATGGCTGAGTAAAACTTCATTGTGTATATATACAGCATTTCCTTCATCCAGTTGTCTATTGAGAGATTCCATAATTTGATTATTGTAAGTTGTGCTGCTATAAACATTGGTAGGCATGCATCACTATAGTATGCTGATTTTAATTCTTTTGGATAAATACCCAGGAGTGAGAGAGCTGGATTATATGGTAGTTCCATTCCTAGTCTTCTGAGGAATCTCATACTACTTTCCATAGTGGTTTTGCTAATTTGCCAACCCAACAGTAATGTATGAGTGTCCCTTTTTCACCACATCTCACCAGCATTTTTTATTACTTATAATTTTGATGATTACCATTTTAACTAGAGTAAGATGAAATTTCAACATATCTTTGATTTTCATTTCCCTGAATGTTAATAATGAATTTTCTGAGAAAGAAATTAGGAAAACGTCAGGCATGGTGTGCATGCCTGTAACACCAACAGCTGGGGAGGCTGAGGCAGGAGGATTGCAAGTCCAAAGCTAGCCTCAGCAAAAGCAAGGGGCTAAGCAACTCAGTGAGACCCTGTCTATAAATAAAATACAAAATAGGGCTGGGTATGTGGCTCAGTGGTCTAGTCAATCCCCAGTACCTCTACCCCCTGCAAAAAAAAATTAGGAAAACAATTCCATTCACAATATCCTCAAAAAATAAGTACATAAAATACTTAGGAATATATCTAACCAAGGAGGTAAAAGACCTGTACAATAAAATTATAGAAAAATGAAGAAATAAATTGAAAAAGACCTTTAGAAGATGGAAGATCTACCATGCTCTTGAATAGGCAGAATTAATATAGTCAATATGATCACAAAAAAAGCAATATACAGATTCAATGTAATCCTCACCAAAATACTAATGACAACCTTCATGGAACTAGAAAAAAATCATAAAATTTATAAGGAAGGATAAAAGACCAAGAATAGCCAAAGCAACCATGAGCAATAAGAATGATGCTGAAGGCATCACAATATCTGATCTCAAACTATAGCACAAAGCTATAGCAACAAAAGCAGCATGGTATTGGCATAAAATCAGACATGAAGACCAATGAAATAGAAGACCAGAGTCAAATACATATAGATATCATCAGATCATTGATAAAGATGCCAAAAACATACATTGGAGAAAAGATAACATTTTTAACAAAAATGGGAAAACTAGATATACATATGTAAAATATCACACACAAAAATAAACTCAAAGTGGATCAAAGACCTACGAATAAGACCAGATGCATTGCAATTGCTAGAAGAAAACATAGGGTCAACACTCCAACATGTTGGCACGGGCACCAACTACCTTAATAAGACTCCCTAAATTCAAGAAATAAAACCAAGAATTAATTAGTTGGGTGACTTCAAATTAAAAAGCTTCTGCATAGCAAAGGAAACAAGAGTGCAAAGAGGCAGCTACTTTTCTGACAGAAGATTAATAACCAAAATATATATAGAACTCAAAAAACAATAACCCAATCAAAATAAACGAGCAAATGAACTAAACAGACATTTCTCAAAATAAAAAAATGCAAAGTACCAACAATTATATGGAAAAAAATTCAGTGTTCTTAGCAATCAGGGAAATGAAAATCAAAACCAATTACTTTTCAACACTTTTTTTTTTTTTTTAACTCTCCAGGTGATTCCAATTGTGGCCAGTTTGAGAACCACTGTACCAGTCTTTCAACTTTAAAAATTAAGAACATGGAAGGCTGCTATTATGTTGCTACTAATTAAAATAAAGTGAAAGGTGATCAAAATCAAGAATACCAAGAGTTCTCAATGTGAAATCATGTAACAGTGGTAATAAAATTACAATCTTAAAAACAATTCAGATGTAATCAAGTCCTTTGTTAGGGAAGCAACTATTTACCTCTTATCTTTGTTATTTCCACAGGAGGCAACACAATTATTATTACTCATGATAATGCACGTGGAAAAGTGAAGGTTTAAAAATAGCAAAACGTGGATCCAGGGAGAAAACAAAGCTATAAAGTAAACTTCGAAAAATATAAATGATTTTTCAGTAGAATTTAGAAAGATCAAATTACTCAAAAAATGCAGTATAGAACTAATTTTTTAAATATTTTCCACATTTTGCTATTAAAAAAATTTAGTAATGGAATGCCAAGCTTTCAGGTCCCAGTTATCTATCTGGCTGTGAATTTTGGCAGTTTCTACTGAAATATAAAATCCTCCCCTTAACTAACTGTTGTGCAATAGTTTTAATGGGCTTGGTGGTACAGAGTGACTATTCCAGTTGCATCAAAGACTTGATGTTTTTCAGTGGAAAGAAGATCCATATGTTCTGGCTATCCAAGAAGATAGGGACAACGTTTGTAACTTTCTATGAGAGTTGAAGATTTTGACCTGAAGTCCTATATAGCTATAAAGTTGAGGTATTTGTTGGCCTAGATGTAACCAAACCAAGTAGGTAATCTGAGCAAAGATATTTGCTAATCACCAAGATTCCGTAGACTTCCCTTATATTTCTAAGTTTCTCACAGTTAGGTGGGGCCATTGATAAGTTCCAATGAGTGAAAAGGCAGCTCCTTTTCAGAGGATGAAACTATACATTGTCCAATGTACCCAATAGCATGGATTTTAGCAGCCATATGGAGTGAAGTTCCTTACCAACTGTGTCAGAAGTGTAGAATCAAACAGAAATTTATCCTTGTTCTTACTGGTATTGTTGGGTTGCTGATACTTCTAGGTTCATTTGTTTTTGCAACAACCCTGTTCTACCCTAATACAGTGCTTCAAATCTCCACAGGGAGGGACTGTATAGAAAAGGCCTAAATTATCCTGAGATTTCCTAGAAATATCTATTTTAAATTATTATTTTTTTTTGCAAAGAGATATTTAACTTTCTATCCCTCTTACCTCATTTCTACATGTGATATCACATTTATAAAAGATAACATTGTTTTCAAAACAAATGGATATATCAAGTTTTTCAAAATTCTGACCTTTTTGTCTTTCAATAAAATTTTATTCTGTCTGCATCTAGAATAAAATTTTCTTTAAAATATATATATTTTAAAAATTGATGCTTTTGCAGTGGGGGATTTTGGAAACTAGATGTGACAGGGCTGTTTCACAGACAATAAAAAGACCAAGGAATATCAAATAATATGATTTTTTTGTGGTTGGAATTTAAAACAGACATGAATTTTTTACAACCTGTCATTTGGCATTATAGTACTATTATTCTTGATCTCCTATAATTAATTTTTTCAAATTATTAATGCATCATCAATGCATGTAAATTGCATTAAGTAAATTGAATAATGCACTTTAAATTAATGATAGAGTTTAGTTTTAGTATTTCTAAAATAAATCATTGGTAGGCTTTTATTTCCTAATATAATTTAATATCTGAAAATTATTTACTGCCCAAATTTGGATTTTTTATTAAATTAAATTTAGACTTTTATTAAAATTAAATTAGATTTTTATGAAGACCTATCTCATGGATGCACCATTTTATTAATTTCAAGTCCATCTCCCTTGGCAATATTGCACCCTGTTGAGGGTAGGACCATATTGCCTAAACTGCTTTGTGTCCTAAACTTTTTGTGTCCATAAAGGCTTTCAGGAGAGTGTAAATCATAGCCAGTATGAATCAACTATCTGAATGACATCAGGGCATCTATCACACATTAAAGAGGTGATGGAAGTAGCCAGAATACCACACAGGTAGTAAAAATGTGGATTACAGACCTGTTTTACCACTTTTTACCTGTGTGGCATGAAGTCATAAACTTTAGCTTGCAATTTCCTAATTCGTCCAACAGTTCTCTATAGTTACCTCCACATAGTTAGGACATGTAGGGAGGGGTGAATGTGTACATATGAAAGTACTTCATGAAGTACAAAGCATTTTTCATACATAAAATATTATAACTGTGTCTATATTCCTAAGTACTTGTAAATATGATCCTTGTATTCAGCATACAGGAGATTTTTGTTTGTTTGTTTTGGAGGATTTTTTTTGCATACGAGTGCTCCAAATAATGAGTGTATAGCGAGACGCTTTTATTTATCAGGGTCCTGAATGATTAGTTGCAAAAAATATAGATTGAATGAATTCAATTATATTAAACAGTCTGATTCATTCCACTAGTAAAGCAAAACCAAGAATAAGATGCTGTTAAAGAGGCTATTGCTCAGTTTCTGAAGTGACAGCCTCAGCTCTTGTTGCATTTCCAGCTAGCTCATTCTTCACTGCGATCTCCATTTTTAAAAGGAGAAGCTAGGGGCTGAGGTTGTGGCTCAGTGGTAGAACGCTTGCCTAGCACTTGCGAGGCCCTGGGTTTGATCCTCAGAAACACATAAAAAATAAATAAATAAACAAATAAAATAAAGATATTTTTTAAAAAGGAGGGGCTGATCTGGCTGGTCTCTAGGATCCTAGTTGGTTCTAAATGTTATATTGTCTATTTAATATTGAAATAATTTTATGTGTTTGTGAACTTTCTATTTAATAGCTGCCTGTTTTCTTCCAGAAGCTCCATGTGGAGAGCGATATATATTTTATGGGTTTTTCTTTTTTTTCCCATCCACACCTTACCCAGTTTCCCACCAATAGATCCCCTTCCATCTTTTAAGAGGCAAAAAATTCAATGTGGAGTTCTCTGACTTGCCTCAAAGGAGGTGTATTTAATAACTTCACTGTGCCACAATCACTGTGTAGCAATTTATTTAAATCTCTAATTCTTGATCAAGAGTTCAACTGAAATTTTTATTTATGTGGGGTTTTTAAAATTTCATTAATGGAGATTGAACCCAGGGGTGCTTTACCTCTGAGTTACATGCCTGATCCTCTTTTTTATTTTTATTTTTAAATTTTGAGACAAGGTCTAAGTTACTAAGGGCCTTGCTGAGTCTGGCCTTGAACTTTCAATCCTCCTACCAAGTTGCTAAAAGTACAGGTGTGTGCCACCATGTCAGACCTTAATTTTTTTTAATATTTATTTTTTAGTTTTAAGTGGACACAAATCTTTATCTTTTTTTAATATGGTGCTGAGAATCGAACCCAGTGCCTCACACATGCTAGGCGAGCGCACTACCACTTGAGCCATATCTCCAGCCCCTTAATTTTTTAAATTTTAAAAATTTTCAGTCCAATGTTTGATTTATAGACAAGGCTATGTAAATTTTTGCTGGGAAAATGATGCAGAAATGAGTACCGCTTCACCCATTCTGACCACAGTATCCTGAACACAGAGTCCTCATCCACATCAAATTAGCAGACAGATGAGTTTTCCAGAAGTTAGTCAAGGTAAATTCTTCTCCTTGGAATTTCACCAGCAGTGGAGAACAACAAAATACCATTTTAATGGACAATCACTTCTAATGTTCCCTTCTTCCCTTTTGAAATGGTTAGGTCTGGAGTGTTAACTATAAACAGGAAATCTGTGTCCTTCTCCGTTTCTCTAGAAAATTGCATACAGAATCCAGAGATTCTACTGGAAATGATTCCACAGGAAACCAGAGGAATTCTCCTATTTAAAAATCATGAAAGACAAGTGGGGGAGTCTGTGAATGAGTAATATGATTAAGACTTATTTCTGCTTGAACAAGGAGGACAAGCTGGATCAGTTTGAGACTGTTTCCAGTGGCCCACTGTGTGTATCACACATTGGATGCATCTTGGTTTTAGCTTTTTGAAATGTTGGTATGAGTGCTAAACATTGGGGTGGGGTAAATGCAAGGAATAGTCAGAAAAGTAGAGAAGGAAGCCCTTTCAGTTCTCCTGTGATTTTTTATGAACTGTCTTTATAGCTCATTGAGTCCAGAATTCCCATGAGATCCATCAGGCTTCCTGATGATTTACAGCCATTTTGCTGATTCGGCAGGTAGACAGGTGAGGTCACTTTTAGTCAGACCTTCCACAGTCAGCAAATGTCTAAATTTAAGCCTATTTGTCTACTTTCAGTCCAAACTGTCTGGTCATCCTGGGTGAAAATGGAGGGAAGGTACTTGAAATAACTCCCAGGTGACATAAACGAACATAAATCTCTCCTAATGAGAGGTTCTCACTGGAGAAAGTAGAAGGCAATGTCATCGCGCCATAAATAAGAGCTCTCACGGTTGGCAGCATTTACTCCAGAAAGCAAAAGTATTATTCAAAGCTGCCAGGACAGAAAATAACACTTCCCACCATTCTACTTTCTTAATCTCAGAGAATACAGCAACAAAACAAAACAAAACAAAACAAAACCAAAAAAAAACACCATGCGATTTCTACCCAGTGATTGTTCTCAAGATTCTTCACAACTCCTTAAACAAGTACCCTGCTTGGTAAATCACAACCTAGATTCCATGGGCAGAGACAGATTGAACAAATAGCAGAGAAAGAAAGATGAATGGGGACAAGCCCTGCCTTCAAGGAAGGCACTCATGAAGGGTGGAGAACAGGAACCTGTTAAGGGAGGTTGATGAGAAAAAAAAAAAATCTCATGCATCGATCGATGTTGTTTTGAGGCTGGGTTTAAGGAGAATAAGTTATATGTAGCACAGATGTGGAATAGTCCTTTGCAATATCATCCATTGTTCTTTATTAAGAATCTTACCTGGATGGCACAGCAAGACTCCTTAGAGGTTCTCTTAGTGACATTCCTACAACCTCAGCATCCATAGCACCACTTAAATAAAATATTTATCTTAGGGCTGCTGCAATGGCTTAGCCATGCCTAAAGTGAAGTGCACATTCCCTGCCCTGCCTACCCGTTTGTCTCAGAGGATGCCCCAGGGACATACTGCTTACAATGGTCTCTTACATGCTATACTGGAAGTCTCTGCAGTCTCATGGCCAATCATGACCAAAGAGACGCAGCAAGGCCAGGCCTATGTGAGCCTATGGGAAAATCTTCCTGTGTTCAAAGGAGCCATCTGGCAATTTCACTTTTTTGATGAAGTGGAAATTCTTATGACACTCAGTACTGATCTTAGATATTTTTACGAACTTATGTTGGTCTGGGAAACTACTTTAAGTACAAAGGTCAAATTCTACTTTTGTCTCTTTTAAATAGTCCGCATGACTGATGAATGACATTAACTGAGAGAGTCTAAAGAAGAAACTCAAAACAAATGTCAAGACATATTCTAAAATTTTTTGAAGAATTCAATTAAAACCTACCCCTGCATCTTACCTTAAATTTACTCCTTTGGTAATAACACACTACCTTGAGAGGGTCAGTTGGGGAAACAAGATAAATTCATTTTGCAGAACAAAATAGAATAGCTGTTACTTTTCAGCCTTTTAAAAATTGTTTTCTTTTCTATCTTATTGCTAAGCATCCAACAGAGCCAAGGAAAGCCTTCTTTCTGTTAGTGCCTTAGGGTTTAAGGCAATCACTGTGCTAACAAAAACCACAGCATTGGAAAGCAGCATCTCAGAGCCTGTCTAACTCACATGATTTGGACGTCTATTGGCCACAAATCAAAGCACTTCCCCCAGTAATTCTAGATCAGACATGTGGGGGAAAATGAATTTAAAACAAATAAAAAAAATTTAATAGTTTTTTTGGGAAAAAGTTGTGAAAAATTAGATCATTTCTTCCAAGTTACAGAAAGATCAATTTCAGTAGACAATTACTCTTTTCTATCTCATTTAATCTATGAGGAAAAAAAAATCAAATAACTATTGAGCTTTTACTCAAAGGCACTATACTTAGTCCTTGTTTGTGTAATTCTATTTCATTTTCAAAATAACCTATAAAGTGGGTCCTTTTAAAAATTCCTATCTAGGGCTGGGGTTATAGTTCGGTGGCAGAGTGCTTGCCTAACATGTGTGATGCCATGGGTTGGTGCTCCAGAACTGTAAAAAAAGAAAAGAGAGAGAGAAAGAATATTTCGTATTTTACAGATAGGGCAACTGAGGCTCAGACTGGTTAAGTTATTTGAGATCACACAACCAGCCGGCAGTGGATCTTTATCTGAATCAGGTAAACTCCCTCAAAGCCATTGTCATAACCACTTACATATGCAGCAGATCACCAGGTTTCTCTCATTTGCCTATCAAATACGACTGTTAAATTAGATTTTTAGTTCCTTAAGCTGAGATATTAAAAAACTTACTTTTAGATATGGATTGTTTGACCTGTTATTCTACTTTTAGGAACTTAAAGAAAATGTGCAAAGATGTACCAGTGAGGAAAATCAAGGGAAAAACCAAAACTTTAACAAATGTGACTGTGTTGGTCTTTTGGAATATTATGCAACAGTTGAAAATAATGGCATAAGTCTGTATTCACATGAAGTGGAAGGATAGTCTCAACATGTTCCTAAGTGAAGAAAAGCTACGAAGTAACATGCACAGTTCAATCCCATTTTTAGAAATAAAATTCCTATTAATTGTAAATATGAATACATGGCAATTATAATATAATTAAATCTTTTTAGCTAGTTTTTTTTGGGGGGTACCAGAGATTGAACTCAGTAGCACTTGACCACTAAGCCACATCCCCAGTCCTATTTTGTATTTTATTTAGACATAGAGTCTCACTGAGTTGCTTAGTGCCTTGCTTTTGCTGAGGCTGGATTTGAACTTGTGATCCTCCTACCTCAGTATCCTGAGCAATTCCATACCCGGCTTCGTTTTAGCTATTTATTGACAGATGGTAAGTCACACATTTTATATGAACTAATTCATCTAAATCTCCAAACACCCTTAATGATGGATACTATTCTTTGTTCACTTTCTATGGGAAGGGAAAAGATGCTTACACTTTGAAGGATGGACTAACTTGCTCAAGAATATAAAGAAAGAATTATTTTCAGAGTGTTCATGAATAATATCAACTCTAATTATCTCTTAGTGATGGGATTTTGTAGGGATTTCATGATTTCCTGTATTTTATATATTTTTCCCACATGAGCAGAATTATTTATATATCAGGAAGATAGTTATATTTTAGAAAAAAATTTTATCTCACTTGTTTATTCTATAGATATCACAGAAAATTATTTATGCCAGATGAGCTCAGTAAAAAGAGAATTTTTAAAAAATCATTCATTTCCTCTTGACAGTGGCACTTCATAAGTAGGTGAAGGAGGGGTGCGCTGAGTTCATCCAGTACCTTCCATATTGCAGCAGAATAAAAGAGACCTTTTTCTATTTGTAATCAGGTTGAAAGAGGATTTCCTGCCACATTCAGAGTGATAAAACCATTGGAACCTGGTGTCAGATAAAGAGTGGAAAGGCAACAGCTATCCCCCAGCTTGTAAACAATTGCCAGGGGGACCTTCCACAGTGTTTTGGTGGCACAGACCACCTCTTTAACAGAGATGGCTAAAGCCGTAGAAATAGACTTAGTGAAAACTCATCATTAGACTTTTGAGTAATGATAAGACTGCTGGCCTAAGAATTGCCTGCAATTCCCTTGCACATGGATGGGATCGTTCCAGGGTAACAAAGGTTGACATGGAACCTGAAACAGATTTCAGTGCTGACACAAACTGCCAATTTGGACAGAGACTGCACATTGATTGCAAG
Organism: Callospermophilus lateralis; assembly: GCF_048772815.1. Taxonomy (NCBI): domain Eukaryota; kingdom Metazoa; phylum Chordata; class Mammalia; order Rodentia; family Sciuridae; genus Callospermophilus; species Callospermophilus lateralis. Next base: position 41,009,585 of record NC_135320.1, on the reverse strand, counting down.
TGCATCAGCCACGTTCAGCGAGGAGTTCCTTTTAAAGGATACAGGAAATTAACAATAAAGCCAAACTAGTATACTATTTCTGTTTTCTTATATTCTCCCTAATAGAATCAACAAAAGGATAGAGTTCTTATTATATAGATGGGATTCATTCAACAAAGTGAGTTCTTTTCTGATTTGAACCTAAAATATTGACTCAAAGGTCCCCATCAGTTGTTGTAGTTGAATATTTCACTGTATGTTCCCCAACAGATCACTGAGATCAAGATTCTGGTCATCCAAGTGGGGTCCCTTGGTAAGCAGAGAATCTTAAGAAAATTGTACCTCAACCAAGTACGTGCCTGGGTAGCTTTGTTACAAATCAGAACAGCGTATTTTCACAGGGTAGTTATTTCAGTAGCTAACAAAGAACCAAGACATTCTTGAATCTTTCAAAAAAAAAATGTGTAACAGCTGCACATTAGAATTTGGTCAACAAGAGTCATATATCGTAAGCCTATACTTTTATAGAATTACTAAACTATTTCGAGAATTTCACCATCTGCTTTTTGTTTGCAGTAGTTTATTATAAAGTTGTTTTCTTCTTGACTTCTCCACCTCTTTTGAGAGCCAACTTTTAGAAATAGCTATAAATCAGGGAAATCGACCTCAGTAACATGGAAAATTATTCTGAACAATGCATAATATCATGGCAAGCTACCAAATCACTGCACAAATGCCAAAAGGAAGTCATTTGGTTCTAAATGTGAATGACAAGGATGTTAGTTCACAATGTCCAATCAAGGCAAGTTCTACCAGGACTCCCAAGAGAATACCCTTTAAATACAGCTAAGGTCACAGTAACTAATGATTTTATCATCCTTGGATCACTTCCCAGTTGGCAGAATATGCCGTGATTCTTTTACAAACTGAATTTCCCTAGTCTTCTACCAGGTAGGTCAAAGACCATAGGCAGGACTGATATGTTCCTAGTGAGGCCACAGTTTTTTCTTTGTGTTTCTTACACTAGATTTATTTCCTAAGAAAGATGCTCAGTGAAGAACAAAAAACCACGTCCAGGTACAGTTTTAACAGAAAAACTTCTTCTTTTTTTCCATTTTATTTATTTTTTACTGATGTAATATAAATTATACATAATAATGGGATGCATTGTTAGATACTTGTACATGCACACACTATAGCAATATAATTTGGTCTATATTGTTCCCCAGCGTGTCCTCTTTCCCTTCTTCTCTTCCTCCCCTAGTCCCCTTTCTCTATTTTACTGGTCTTCCTTCCATGCTCATGGGATCCCCACCCTCCATCTTTTTAAAATTTTCTTTCTTTTTCCTCTCTACATGTAAGAGAAAACATACAACCCTTAATTTTCTGAGTTTGGCTTACTTTTCTTAACATAATTCTTTCAAGTAGCAGGAAGATTTCTTAACAACTGCTATTACCCCATAAGTCACTTTGCCAGCATGTACCAGGATGAAGGAACAGCAGACAGGAAGTCTCTGTCCTTATCACACTCTTCATCTGTGTTAACTTTTGCTTTCACCCCAATCTCCTTCGTTCATTACAACCCCTTGTGCAGTCTGTGGACATAGACATTATAGACATCACCTGGAAGCTTCTAGAAACCAGAATCTCAGATCCTATTCAAATTGATCTTTGCATTTGGGAAAAATCAAACAAAACAAAACACAAAAGCTGCAGGTGGTTTGTTTGTGCATCAAAGTACACTGGATATCTTCCTGAAGATATATTTTGTCCTGCAACAATTAGAGAAATTTGGGACATTGATCCTTTTTTGGTAGTTTTATTTCTGCATCTTCAAATCATCCAAGAAATTCATAATTCAATATCAATTCTTTTTCTCCAAGACAAAAATAAGACAAACAACCAACAACCAATATTTGTTTATCCTTTTACAATTTACAAAATGCTTTCATAATCACACTTGATGCTCACAGCATGCCTGAGAATTAGGTATGGGTCATTATTTTTGTTTTATAGATTAGAAAATTATGGCTGATGAAAGTTAAGTGACCTGTTCCAATCACACGCCACTAATTTTCTGACTCCAAGTGTAGTTTAGAAGTATCTCCTTTGGCTACTTTACTATGTTGCATGCACTGCCTATATGAAGAGAGAATGGGTGGGGGGAGAAAATAATAAATCAAGGACATCAAGAAGACTGGGAAAAAGTGGAAAGTTACTGTAATGAAAATGAAATATAATCTGCAGTCACCTTTTCTAAATTCTATTTTCTGATGACCAGGGACATACAATCAAGTCTATTCGATTTTCTTAAAGATATTCAGCCTCTTCCTGATTAGGAGCTAAGTATAATCATGAGCAAAGGAAGAGAGGAAAACAATTTGTACTCATCCATGTGCTCTCCTTGTCAGCAACCCTCTCAAGCATATCACAGGAAGAGCTGAGATGAGCAGTCAAGTTGGAGCCTACCACAGGAACTCTGGGAAATTTCCAGCACTTTTCCCACCCAGTCCACAGGCTTCCAAAAAGCCAATCAGAGCCAATACCGCCATCATGTTCCCTGGCTCTATTTCCTTTTACCAAGAGTCACTGTTGCTTTATGTAGATTTCTGCACTTGTTCAAATTTCCTCAAAGCTTCTTCTTCATGTCCTTTCCACATCTGGAAACTTTCAACTTGACATTTGGGGATTTCCTCATTAGGAATCAACAGACACATTTTTCTGAGAAGAGTTTCTTTAGCAAAGTCATTGTCACTAATTTCCATGTTGTGAAAGCATGTGTTCCACCATGTATGGAGCTGTATATGGCACTTATGAAAACATCAAATGCTTACTACACCTGTGGGCCAATGTTTCTGACCCCAGGGGTTCTATTATTCCAAAGAATATGCGAGTCTTTGGCAGATTGTCATTAAAGGACAAAAGTTAGAACATCTTTGAAAAAGTCAGATTTCTTCACTAAATCTCTCTAAGCTTTCCTTTCTAGAACTTCAAGATAAAAGGTGACTTGGTAATTTGGGAAGTTACTGAGTAAGTTTGGGAATTTGAACCTTCTTGATATAATCTCCAAAATGCTTTCCTCATATATTTAAAGATAGCACAAAAAAGGGGGAGTAAAGGTTCCATGCTGTATCATAAGCATCTGTTCTGTAAGTAAGAGAGGTGGAGGAAATTGAAAGCACGCAAGAGTGACATCACAGCAATGGGAGGAACATGATGGGGTTTCCAGATGTGAACCTGCACCCCTCCCCAGGGACTGGAATTGGAAGAGAGAAAGAGCTGTCCTTGAGATGGAGGAAAACAATCCTGCTTTAAATCCAGAAGAACCAGGAATGGATCCTTCTTCCAGTTATAAAGTAAACGCATGCCCAGCTAAATGCAAGAAAGATGGTGCGGGCACAAAACTAAAGTGAGATCTGTTTTAGGAGCACTCAATTAAAAACTGGCTACATCATAAGTTAAAATGAATCGTGTTCTAGTATTTTTGCACTTTACATTTCAGTAATCTGTGTTATACATTTCTGAAATAACTTATTCCTGTTTTCTGGAATGTGGAATTGGGGGAAGTCATTTATTACCATAGCGATGAGGGTAATATCCCAGGGATGGAGGATCGGAATTGAGGGAGCTGATTTGCAGGGAGGGAGCTACTATAAAGTTTAGACTTGCACAGGAAAGTGAAACAAACCTCCTTCTCAGTTATGACACTGTTATTGCCGCTGCCAAATCTACACCCCCATATAAGATGTCCACATAGAATTATACATCTTTTCCAAAGTTCTAAAAAGAATAAATAAAAGTAATCGATTTGATTTTAAGTTCAAATTGTTCTTTACATCCTTCTCTTCTCCTGGGAATTCTGTGGTCATTTCTGGGAATAGAATAACTGAATATATGTTGAACAAGAGCTACCTCCAACACAGTCCTAGAGTGACTTTCTAAGTGCCGGAAGGTAGTTGAAGATGGCATTCCAAGTTATGAAGAGTTGTGTTGCTGTTGCTGGCAACTTTTCAGTGAGGGAAAATTCTTTTCTCCCAAAAAGGATTGAGAGGAGTAGATTGAATCAAGTATCCAAAACGTGGCTTCCATGTTTCATAATGTTCCAGGATGCAGAAAATTCTGAATTTGAATCTTTGTGAACAAATCTTCTGAGTTTCAAAACACAGAAGTAAACAAGACTTTTTGAACTCAAGCTTTTGCAGGAAGCCCTGGCAGAACAGGGGGAACTGCTTAGTATTATCCTTTCCAAGAGCATCCTTAAATTCATGAAGGCCTTGAAGAATCTTCCCTCTGTCCACTGCTTAAAGGTAAAATTACAGTGGATTATATATTCATCAGTCTCTACTGGTTTCTGAGCCCACGAGGTTGCACACTTCCTACTATGTATTACCTACATAGGGTAATGTGTCCACTTATGAGGACACAAGCACAGAGAGATTAAATAACTGCATGAAGTCCTACCGCTGAAAGGCTGCAGACTCAGCTGCCAAAGATGACTCTAGAACTTCTAATCTAGAAGACTAAACTTCTATAAGACATAATTATATGTTGGGAGCTAGTTAGATTTTGTATAATCCTGTCAATCCTTTCCCCAGAGTGAAGCTGTACTTGGTCCTGATAAAAGATACTGTCTCTGTTATTTTGTCTGCAGGCTGTGGGTCACATATTGGGGAGGAAAGTTTCTTTATTTTTTACCTGCAGTCTTAATAACTATAACTAACATTTGCACAGACAATCACAACAGAGCATATCTATTTTCCCTTACTTCCTGTAAGGAAAGGACAAAGAGATGACAGAACTGGAAAATATGTCTCTCTGGCCATTATACAAGCCATATTTTGTGTCAATATATGGGCTTAGCAACTTGTATGCAACCAAGCTACAGTGGTTTCTAGGCTAAACATCAATCAGTGTGCTTAAAATACTATACAACCTCACCAAACAAGGATGCCTCTGTTCATGACTGCTGTCACAGCAAGTCCTTCAGAACAGCCGGGAAATGGGGGTAAATTGGCTGCCAACAAAATCAGTGCTGTCAATGCCAACCCACACACTGGATGAGAACAGCTGAGAGGGCTGTGTCTTTTTTCCAACCCTGATTTGAGAATTTTCTAGAATTGACTAAGTTCGTCCCAGAGAAATCATGGCACAGTAGCTTAGGAGGTGTGAGCTGAATGTCGTTTATATACTTTCTCCTAGTGTTATGGATAGATATATATTCATAGGCACTGAAATTTATACAGATCCAGGGATATTTCTTTAGGCATTAAACTACCTCTTACATACATAATGATTATCACAGAAGTGGCCTAGGGTGAGAGCCCAAAGACTTTTTTGAACCATAGAATAATAAAGTAATAGAATAATATCATTGAATATCATAAATATCACAATATGCAATATCATAATGTAATATGCCATGATATGTCATAGAAATAATATGACTGAAAGGGAGATAAAGTTTACCTAACTTCTGATAGTCATCAGTCCTTTTCATCAAATTTTTTTATAAGTTTCTCCTTTCTGGGCACAAAGTTAAGTCCTTTTAGGGGGAATATGTGCCCTTTTTCTTGGCATTGAGGTCTGAGTAGAAGGGAACTATGCTGCTGTGAAACCCTCGATGGTCTTCTTAGTTCTTTGGAATAGAAATCAAGAATCTTAGATGCGGTGGATAAACTTTGTTAAAGTTAGACCCTGGGTGACTGAAATGAATAAACATCCAACCAACACTAATGGGATATGTCTTCAGTGAGAAATATTTTTCACGATTTTTAAGAAATTATTTATGGAAGTTATATGGCATCATAGCATAATCCATACTTATGGGCATATATAGAAATTATTATATATAAATAAAGATTTAGGAACCAAGCAGTGTCAGGTGAAAAAAACTGTTTGTTGGAGGCCTAAAGGATGGCAGTCTGTATTTTTCAGTGGCAAAATATTTAGGAAATACTTACCTGAAACTAACTGAAAGCATATTGCATATTCAGTTAACTCAAGATCTTAATAAGTTTGTGGGAGGTGTTGGTTGCTTTGGGCAGCATTTGACAAGGTACTGAGCCTGAGTCCTTAAGTGTCTATCCAGATCTAAGAATCTCCAATCCACCATGAACATTTGAAAACCCTTGTTTCTTTATATAACTGAAATTTTGGGCATCTTTGTAACCAAAGCAAAAACAAGCCTATCCTGACTGAAATTCAGTTTAACTAACCACACTGTGTAGATGAATAACCTAGAAGAAATTTAGTGCATTTCCCAAGGTTTCAAAGTTATTAATGCAGCACTAACACAAACCACTCTGTTTGTGTCATAGTTGATCAGTGTGTGTCCTTTTTGGTACCAAACAGGACACTCCTCCAACAGGAAGGTCTTTCTTCCTTAAGTCCTGTTAAAATCTGAGCTAATAAGGAGTAAATACCTTTGTCCCATAGAGACTGTCCAGAGAAGACGAAGGGCTTGCTGAAGAATAGGAGGTCAAAGTCTAATATTCCACTTCAAGAAAAAAAAGGAAGATGGAAAGGAAACTCCTATGACACACAGGAAATATACTCTCATTAATTCTAAGGAAATAAACATCTGGAAATGGCAGAGGAGAAACTTGAAATCTTCATGTGATTCCCAAAGTCAACATTGAAAGCGGGAAGCTTTATATACAAAAAACAAGTCAACAGTCCAAACTAAAATTTAAACTTTGTACTTGGCAAGCACAAATCTCAGGCTCTGCTGGGTGTTGGCAAAGAACTCACGCCTCTCCAGGATTTCATGTCTTGCCTCCTATTGAGTAAAACTACAATAAAAATCTTAGGTCAAATGAGAAGAAAGATCCTACATAGCTTGGCCTGCCCTGATTTGTAGATTGGAATGAGGGAAGTCTTTCCATGAGATCAAAAGAATGTTTTCAGGGGATATTTGCCTAGTTTTCACACAGAATGTATGTTTCTCATGAGAATGTTTAACAAAGTCTCTACTAAAACATGATCCCACCATTCCAGGTGTAGAGAATGTCTTCATTTACTTAGCAGAAGAATAACAATTTAATCCAAACATGTGTCCATGGGAACTTGGAAAATGATGTTCTCAGATGAAATTTTTTTTCAGATTTATATTTTCTTCTTCAAAATGAGATGAATATGTGCTTTTTGAGAGTTAATAATGAATGGATGGATCAAAAACACACTTGAAATTGACCCCCTCAAAATCAGGAGCCCACGGGCGAGATGATTCACTTTCTCCCTCTCTTATCAAACTGCAAGAATAAAAGAAAAAAAGCTGTGAGTGAATGAATGAATGCAGAGATCACACTCTTATCCTAAAGTTTCAGTATTCATGAAACATGACAGATGACCTTATAGTCATGCTCTGATGACACCACAGTACTTCAGCCATCTTGCAATACTGATGCAACACACAGCCCAGGAGAAAGCCAGACCCTTCTCTTTCTGCATTAAATAAGACTAGTATCTTTTTGTCTCTTTAACTTAGAAATGTCTTCTTTGTCCACCACTTCTCCCTTCTATAAGGAGCACTTCTGTATCTTTTTTCACTGAAAATATTCTTCGTTACTCCGTGGATACTAGGCATGATGTCTTTGTTTTTCCCACAGCGTATGCAGTATTTGAGTTTTGCTCTCTTCTCTGATTGTAAATATGCCTGGACAGGCATGTTTGGTTTTCAAACAAAACGAAAAAAATTACTTTGTTTAAAAATAAATAGTATGATTTATGTTTTCAGGCAGGAAAACTCTCTTTTGTTAGTGCTAGCATTTCCTTTCCTGATTCCTGGATAGATTCAACACTGACGTAGTCCTGAACTGATTGCAAATCATAAAATTGTAGAAAAAGGGGACACTTTGGAAATTTTTTTCTTTTCCCAAATCTCTCTACCACTGTTTATCAGTCACCCAACAAAGTAACACTCTACCACTGATAACTTTTCCAAATTTACTACCTTTACCCACTTAGATAGCATTAAAGAGAATTCACAAGAAAATTTTAATAAATACTCTTTTCCCGGAACATAGAATTCACCAAAATAAGAGCTATTTGGCTGATTGTTTTTAATTTCTTAGACAAGGTAGTTGAGCTCTTTTCGTCATTATCATTAATTTAAACAAGAGTTGGTAAAGTAAAACCTATGAAGTAGCTGCCTGTTTTAGTTGGGCTCAGAAGCCAAGAGCAGCTTTTACACTTCTAAATGTTTTTAAAAAATCAAAAGAAAAAAATATTTTGACACACAAGAAAATTGCATGAAATTGGAATATTAGCGCTCATAAGTAAAGTTGTATTGGAACACACCCACACCTATTAATTTACATGTGATCTGTGTTTTTTTAATTTAATTTTATTTATTTTTATGGAGTATAACATCTCATTCTTCTGGTTGTACAGGATGTAGAACGACATTGGTCATGTAATTATATATGCACATAGGACAGTAATGTCCAATTCATTCTATTATCTTTTCTATTCCCATTCCCCCTCTCTTCACTCTTTTTTGTCTAATCCAAAGTAATTCTACTCTTCCCTAATTCCCCACCCTGTGTGTTTTTTTAATACTAAAATGAAAGAATTGAGAAATTTAAAAAATGATCTAAAAGGCTAAAAATATGTACTGTCTGCTCCTTTATTAAAAAATGGTCAATACCTGAGTTTTTAAAATATTTTTGATTGATATATAATAAGTGTACATATTTATGAGGCATAATGTGATGTTTTTGTTCATGTATATACATTTTATAATTCTCAAATCAGACTAATTAGCATATTACCTTAAACTTTTATCATTTCCTTGTGATGAGTATATTCAAAATTCTCTCTATTTTAAGACATATAATGCATTATTGTTAACTAATCGTGAAAGAGTGTATGAGTTCTGAAGAACTCTTCAAATTTAATTTTGGAATCCAAAAAACAGAAAAGATATATCAAATATTTGGTTATTCTCCATAGAAAGATGAAGCAAAATTTATAAAATAAACAGGTATTTGAAACAATAAGACCAAATCTAACTCAATTTCCTCCACCTTGTTCATTTTGACTAAGTTACTTTTTCTTTTATTCATCCATTAAAATTTTATTGAATAAAATTTTAAGAAATTTTAGACTCTACCCTCAAATATTCTAAGGTTTATTACAAGGACTAAATGCAATTTTCTTGAAAGAACTGTGGAAATAAAACACTATATAAAATTAGTAATTATTCTTATATTTTGATATTTGATATTCCTATATTTAGATATTTGTCTTTGGTCTGACTCAGACTTTGATAGCTCAAGAGACTTTAGAACTCTTCTGTGTCTTTTGTTAGGTAAAAAGTGTTTTATTTTAAAATATTTTTAGTTGTAGATGGACACAATCCTTTTATTTTATTTTGTTATTTTTATGTGGTGCTGAAGATAAAACCCAGTTCCTCACCCATGCTAGGCAAGCTCTCTACCACTCAGCCATAACCCCAACCCAGGAGTGTTTTATTCTACTCTTTTAGTTTAATACCTTTATTTCGATGTCATCTCAGCTATGCAATCCCCTTTCTTTAATAATGTGTTATTTATTTAGCATTTGATTGCACCCCATTACTCTGTCCATCCTTTAAACAAGAATTTAATAGACAAACCTAGCAACGATATTGATTATAACTGGCTTCCTTCTTATCTAGGCTGAAGCATGGATTTTCTTTAATACACAAATTGTTGGTAAAGTGCCTTTTTAATGGGGAAAAAAAAAACCCAGTCGAGTCTTATTGCCAGGCAGGGATGCTAGGTATCATCACTATGCAATAGCTGCTGAGCAATTTTATCTAAGAATTATCTGGGTTTTATATTACAAGCAATAGCATTTAAGTTTTATATTAAAATTTTTAATAAGAGTAGTTAAGAAAAAAGCTAAGCTTTTTAAAAATAATTTTTTATCAAAAAGCTAAGATTTTTTGGTAATCAATACTTATTCAATACTATTGTTTAAAATGTGCATTTTGTATTGATAGTGCTTTTAATTATTGAATAAGAAATCAATGAAATAATGTCATCAAGATGCTAAAATAGTAACTTTCAACAGTTGTCCTCTCATGGATACATTAATTGGGATATTCACCACACAAGAAAATACTTTCACGAGAGCTAAGGAGTCCAGGTGGGAGATCACAGCACCTTGATAGAGCACGGAAATAAAAAAGTAAGAAGAGGATGGGAAGGAAAATAGTTCACAGTACAAATGTTAACCTTCCCCAAAGTCTGTATAGTGCAGTACGTGGAAAGAAACATCTTCCATGTGGGAGAAAGAAAGTGAAATGCGTTTTTAAATTTCTCCCAGCCCCTAGCACCAGACCCATCCCAAGGAACTTTGACACCAAACTTGACCCTTACTCTTCAGGCTCTGGGCCCACCCCAGCCCCTTACTAGCCCTAGTGGAACCAGGCTTCAAGCTGGACTCTAAAAGCTGGCCCATTCATTCACATGCCCAGGAACCAGGCTGGGCAGAACCCAAGTACTGGGCAAGTCTGCCCAGGGGCTGTGACCATTGAGCCACCCAGAATCCTCTGACCAGGCTGACTAGGAAAGAGCTTTCTCTATCAAAGCCAGAATATAAATCCTGGAATAGCTGCCCATACCTTCAAATGCACAGATGCCAACATACCACAAGAATCATGAATAAATAGGGAAACCTGAGACTACTAAAGGAATAAAATAAAGCACCAGGAATTAATCCTAAAGAAATGCAGATCCACAAGCTGTCTGACAAAGAATTCAGAATAATTGTTTTAAATAAGATCAGTGAGCTATGAGAAAACACAGACAACTATGTATATGTGTTTTTATAATGTCTGAGTCCAAACATTACGTTGTATATCTCAAATATATAGTCTTCATTTGTTAATGATATCTTAATAAAGTGAGAGGAAAAAAGAAATAGCATTGTGTTTAAATGTACTTCAAATGTCATTTTTAATTCCTTTGGCTTCTTTATGAAATTAGTCATCAATTCCAATGTGTTAATTTTCTAGTTAAGATTGGGTTTCATTCCAAATTTTTACATTATTTTGAAGTGATTCTAACATGTATACAATACACAGAACCTCTGCATTTTATTTTTCTTACACAGAAAAATGTAATTGAAATTATTCATTATGGTAAAATTTGCATTCCCTAAGTAGTTTTCCAGTACCCCAAATTTATATTGTCCTTTGAATAAAAATAATGTCACTGGTGTTTTCTATTATGTGGTTTCATAATCATAGAAAGTAAGTAATTTCATACCTCTCTTCAAATTTTCAAATTTAACCTGTGTTAAAAGGTATAATAACCATGAAATGTTGCTGTTAGAATATGAAATAGTATCCTATTAGGGGAAAAGTGGGAAGATATTAAAATAAATAACTTCAAGTATATATTCAGGACTTGGCCAGTATTCTCACCTCCTCCTTTGCTAAAACCAGACCAGCTCTTTTTTTTAACTGTCAAGACCAACATAAATAAAACTGACATGGGAGGAATTAAGGTGCCAGAAATGTCCATAAGTCATACATATTTGAGTGCTGTATGTTTTAAGCTATCAAAAAAGGAGCAGAAATTATAATTTAATCAAGAGGTGTTCTCTTAAATCACACTAGTTAGACTTTACCATATTTCAGAATGTTCTTAATGCCTGCTAGAGAAGTAAACTTCTGTAAGGTTCACATCAGATTTCATTCCCTTAGATGCCCAAAATAGTATAGATTTCATTAACCTGAAGTTCCATGTATCATGCAGGAGATCCATAAGTGTGCATATTAATCAAATTAATTTTCATTGCTAAATCATAATTAGCAGTATGGATGAAGCTTATCATTGCATATTGCCTTTTTATGCAATGCTGCACCAGGTGACATTCTCAAACTATTTATTTTAAATTCAGATTTCATCTCACTCCGGCCAGAATGGCAGCTATTATGAAGACAAACAACAATAAGTGTTGGCGAGGATGTAGGGGAAAAGGCACACTCATACACTGCTGGTGGGACTGCAAATTGGTGCAGCCAATATGGAAAGCAGTATGGAGATTCCTTGGAAAATTGGGAATGGAACCACCATTTGACCCAGCTGTTCCTCTCCTCAGTCTATACCCAAAGGACTTAAAAACAGCCTACTTCAGGGACACAGCCACATCAATGTTTATAGCAGCACAATTCATAATAGCTAAACTGTGGAGCCAACCTAGATGTGAATGGATAAGAAAATGTGGCATATATACACAATGGAATTTTACTCAGCATTAAAAGAGAATAAAATCATGGCATTTGCAGGTAAACAGAGTTAGAGAAGATAATGCGAAGTGAAGTTAGGCAATCCAAAAAAAAAAACAAATTCTGAATGTTTTCTCTGATATAAGGAGGCTGATTTATAGTGAGGTAGGGAGGGGGGAACATGGGAGGAATAGATGAACTCTAGATGGGCAGAAGGGTAGAAGTGGGTATGAGGTTAGAAATGATGGTGAAATGTGATAGACATCATTATCCAAAGTACATGTATGAAGACATAAATTGGTGTGAATATACTCTTTATACAACCAGAGATATGAAAATTGTGCTCTATATGTGTAGTAAGAATTATAATGCATTTCACTGTCATATATAAATAAAAAAGAAAGAAAGAAAAATTACTGGAAAAAAAAAGAAGTCGAGTAAATGCTCTGTTCATTTTTTTCCTTTGCATTCTTTTCAGTAACTAAACCATTTTAGTTTAGAATATCAGGGTGGAGTTCATACCTGATAACATAGAGGAAAAAAATCTGTCACTCCTGGAACTTTCCGTGACCTGGGGGAGCTAGTGTAGAAGCAAGAAATTGGTTCTTGGCCAATGTTTATCTGAACAGAACCTGAAGCTTGGGAATGCTTTTTCAGGAGATAAAATGATGCTGTACAGTTTCTTTACTATCACAATCTAATAATCCCCAGATTTTATTTCCCAGGAACAAATGTTGGTGAAGCATTTCTCCTTAGGTAGGAGTAATATAAAATCCCCAAGTTAACTTTTACCAAAGCGTAATGGGGAATGAGGATATAGCTCAGTGGTAGAGAACTTGACTGGCATGCACAAAGCCCTGGGTCAGATCCCCAATAAGTCAAAATGAATAAATGACCTCTGAAAAAAAGTGAATGCTTCATCCAGGACAGTAATGATGTAAAACAAATATTGTAGAATTGGCATATCCCCTCCACTCCCCTCAGGAATCCATTGTTTTCTGCCCAAACAAGTATTATGACCACTCCAGGCCTGCTCATACATCAGGGGATGATCAAGTCTTGCTTCTTCCTAGACAGTACTCTGTGACAATGAGAGAGAGCCAAAGTGGTCATAGAGAAAACGCATCTAATTCATTCTTAACACTAATGTCAGAGTTACATTTGTTAGGTGAGTTATTTGGGGGGAAGATGACATTTCTAGCATTTTAAAATTCATTTAGCAGCCCCACATGTGAGGTGAGCTCTTGTTCCCACCAAGTTTATCTCAAGTTACACAATTCAGAGGGGAGAAGGCTATCAATGTTGATGGAAAATTTTTCTATTTCCACCTGGTGCCAAGCATAAATCTATAAAGCATGAAAGTTACGGGTACCTCTTCTTTTCCTAACATTTTAAGAAAACAGATAAATATTGCCTTCCAAATATAAAAAAGAGTATCCAATTGCTAGTCTTCAATGTTTATGGTTCCCTTCATCTCTCTCAATATTAAGTGATATCAGGAAGTACATCCATTTCCTTTTATTTTTCTTTAGCAACACCACAAATCAGTTTCTCTACTTCCCTCTGATGGCTACCCCATCCCTGCTACCTTCTGAACAAGTGGCCCATAGCTCTTTCCATATACAACATGTTTTCAGTTACAGTCGCTCTCTGTCTCCAGTTCGGGCCATTTTTCAGAGGTGAGGTCATGAAGCCTTGACTCCCTGTCCTTTTGTTGGGAAAAACATGTCCTGTGTCACGCAAGCTCCAGACGTGTCTCCGAGGCTGCTTGCCAGGAGTCATCATCATCATGGCAACAGAACTCTCCGTAACCATCGGCTCCTCCAGCGCAGTAGAACAATGACACCCCTGCAGCTGCAGATCAAGACACACCCCCAGTATTTTTTGTTATGGTTTAAAAATAGTAAAATATAAAAAGACCCCGGTGCAGTATAATTCATCAAGGTAAAGGGGAAGTTTGGGAAGGAACTAGGAATAATTGTGCAGGAGCCCCACGGAGTTCTTAAATTACTCCATCTTTCGAAGTGTTTAAATTAAGCTTTAAAAATGATAATCAGAGCATGAAATTTGCATATCCAGGATCTCACCTGCCTTCCCCACTCTTTTTTAACCACGTTCATCCCTCTACACCCCTTTCCATTGTTTTCTCTTCTTCAGCCTCAATGTCTGCTCTAGCCACAAAACCTAAGAGTTCTTGGAATTACTTTGTTTGCCTGAAAAGTGTAAGTACCCCCCAGTGAATAGTTGCTATACTCTGTTTTATATATCCCCCCAAAGACAAGCTGTCAAGAAAACCAGATGAAAAATACTTAAATAAGAATCTTTAAAAGATTTTCTAAATACTAGCATGTGGTAGTAAGGATGACCTTGGTTTTATCAATTTAAAATAAATGGATAAATACTTCGGGTTTTTAATTTAAGATAATATAAATTAATAAAATGGATTTTACTTTATTGTCTCAGTAGCTTCAAAAATTAGCCTTAAGAAAGTAAAGTGGTTGAGCTGGAGTTGTGGCTCAGTGGTAGAGTGCTTGCCTGGCATGTGTGAGGCCCTAGGTTCGATCCCCAGCACCACATACAAATAAAAAATTTAATTAATCAATTAAAAGATACATTGAAAAATACATTGATACATTGTATCAATTAAAAGATACATTGAAAACTGAAAGAAAAAAAAAAAAAGAAAGTAAGGTGGTAACTTTCAGATTTCAAGATTTATTCCTGGAAGTCTGACAGCCTAGTTCTAATAAATAAGATCAATTTCATGATTTTTCATCATATTTATGACCCATTGTCTCCATTTATTATGTTACCTAAAAATAAAATGAATTTATTTTCTATGTCTAGTTTCCCATTGCATCAGTTCAAAATAATAATAATAATAATAATAGGGTTCCTGTTAACACAATATCTGAGACAGAGCTTTTTTTTTTTTTTTTTGAGTGAATTTTTACCAGCACCATCCTGTGTCTTCTGGTAAAAATCTCTGGACATGGGCTATTTGTGAACAGCCGCCCCAAACTAAAGTCACCCATCATGTTTTCAACAGAATGATGAGAAGTTGTCGTTTTCAGAGTAGAGTCTACCACTTCACTCATTCAAACTTCTTTTACATATTTTCGTAGAGGAATGCCAATGTGTGTACTCCTGGCCTGTCGCAAGTTTGCCACGCATGGCTGCCAGGGGTTCAGTAAGAGAAACATCAGTCCTGCCTCAGGTATAGCCTGAATCCTCAACTGAAAAGGAAGTATCTATGTGGATCCAATATGATAAAAGTTTCTTGATTTCTGCCAATATCTGAAGTAATTTCCTTCAACACCACGAGAGCTGGTTGAACTATTTACTTGCTTTCTTCTCCCCACCCCACCCCCGTGGTTGGATTCTTGCCAGGGGAAGGGTTTTCTCAGCATCAGAACTTGGACTTGGTTCCGTTCCTTGTTGTTTACTCTACCCATTGTATCCCAAAAGAGTTCCAGAAAACAAAGTGGCCAAGAATAAGTGAATTCAGAAAAAGAACTCTCAGGAGCTGGCAATGAGTATGGGTGGCATTAGTGTCCTGCTTCCGAATGAGACTGAAAAAAATCAACAACCTTCTGTAGCTCAACTACCAGGGTGGTTCCAGTGTCTGGAAATTTTATAGCCCATAAATTTCATACAGTGCAAGTGGGCCTTTCCCACAGAGAGTGGGTGGCACGTAAGTGAGGCAAGGCTGACTGCCTGCCTGCAAATTATTTGAGTCAGTCTCAGGACAGTAAGGAAGGAAGGGAGAGAACCACTGTCATTCCCCTCCTCTTGGGAACTGGATTGAACAACCCTGGAGATGTCGGGGGTATGCAGACCCATAACTACATTCCCTCACTTATTGAGGCACACAGTATTTTCAAAGAGCTAATCCATTATCAATTAACATGCTTTTGGAGCAAGTGAAACAGTTGTGATTTTGTAACTATTTCTTTTTCTACTTGAGGAAAAGAAAAATACTTTGGATCAACTTTTTTTTCTGATATCTAAGTTTACCAAAATATGTATATATTTTTGTACTAGGGATTGAACCCGGGGTGCTTAACCACTGAGCCACATCCCCAGCACTTTTTATATTTTATTTGGACACAGGGTCTCCCTAAATTGCTGAGGGTCTCACTAAATTGCTGAGACTGACTTTGAACTTGCGGTCCTCCAGTCAAACAGCTGGGATTACAGGCGTGTGTCACGGCATCAGTTTATTGAAATCTTAAGGAATGGTTAACAACTGAATTTATTTACTGCAAGGAATAAACCAAACTGAGAACCAAAAGTAGATGGCTGAATTTAGGGACATTGAGGAAGTAACTTGCTGTTAATGAAGAAATTAAACAAGGGGGCTGGGGATGTAGCTCAGTTGGTAGAGTACTTGCCTTACATGGACAAGGCCATGGGTTCAATCTCCATCACCAGAAAAAAAAAAAAAAAAAAAAAGAGAGAGAGAGAGAGAGAGAGAAGAAGAAGAAGAAATTAAACAAGATTTTTCACAGATTGGTTTGAGTTATTATTTCTAGGAAATAAAACAAACAACTAATTTTATGATTTAATTTGGAGAAATATTATGGAAAAGTTCAAGGTAGCTTTCTATACAGCAGTTTGCAGGAAATATAAAAAATGAAAGTGACTTGAGAACATGGAATTTACATCTTGCCTTCAAATTGTGTTGGAATTAAGAAAGATTTGTATTTACTAATCTGCACTTGGAAGGGTAAGGGGTCCTCCTCTTGAAGGGCAGACACACAAGCGTTAGGTGACAACATTGCCAGAGTGCTGTTAGTACTTCCAGAGATCATTTGTCCTCTGCTGTCCAATGGTTGTCCTGAGAGTTTTATCACTTGGTGACTCAGTGTCGTGGCCCTGACCACAAGGTCACCTAACTTCCTTTCCCCAGGTCCTAGCTATTTGTGTCCACTGCAAATCTAGATTTTCTTTCTTAGCTACAGTCTATTTATTCTGATATTCTTGTATAATACCTTTAAAAAATAATTCTCAGATGGTACTCATATGACATGGTCATTCTTTCCTTTTCAAATATGATTATTATAAAATATATTACATATATAAAATGATATATGTTTAAAAGTACAGTTTACAGAATAATGTTTTAAATTGTACCCACCATACAGGTTAGAAACCCATAGAACACGTTCTCCTCTCACTTCAACCCACACAGGAGACAATCATGGTCCTGAGTTGCCAGTCACTCCTGGCCTTCCCTCAGATTTACATACATTTATATCCCTTGACATTCTTTATTTGTAATGTATACTTTCTGTTTTGTTTGGTGACTGCTTCTTTTATCCCTGATGCTGTGTATATGTGGTATCTGTATGTATATGTGGGTATGTAAGTCTGTATGTGTGTATATACATTTTTTAATGGTGGGGTTAGAACCCAGGGCCTCACACCTGCTAGGCAAATGCTCTACACCCCCTTCCTGGTATATTTTTGAGATTCTCCATGTTAATACATGCAACCAAAGTTAAATCAGTTTCACTGTTGTGCGTCTTCTAACATACAAATTTAACACAAGATATTTATCCATGTGTTTGATTCGTTTCCAGGCTTTTAGTTAATAAATGACACTGTTGTGATCATTTCTGTGTGTGCCTCCTGGTGCAGGTACAGGGGTTCTTCTGAGGGCTATGTCTAGCACCGAATTGCTGGGTCACAGAGTTCAAATTTACCAAGCAATGCCAACTTCTTCCAAAACAGAGAGCATCCAGTTTGGCACCAATGTATAGTCATCTTTATTGTTTCATAGCTGTGAAAACACCCACTGTTAACTGGCGTCTTAATTTCGTCAAATTGGTGAATATAAAATGATTTTAATTTACATTTCTAAGACTAATGAGGTTGAACATCTTTTCATATTTATATAGGCCAGAAAAGAAAGGCCAGGAAACAGACCCATGCCTAACATCTATGACTGGCGCACAGATTGATTATAGGTTGATTATAACAATTGATTGTCCCTGTGAAAAAATAAGAAAGAATCCCTACCTCATCATGCACAGGAATTACTATTTCAGTTGGAATGAAGACATTAGTGCAAACTATAAGATATTTAGAAGAAAATTTAGAACACTTCATTGCTAAAGACTCATTGCTAAAGGGTTTTCTTAATGAGACAGAAGAAGTACAAATATCAGCAGGAAACTGCTGATAAAGTCAACTACATTAAAATTAAATACATTATTCTGGAAAGCAGTATGGAGATTCTCCAGAAAACGTAAAATGGAACCACCATTTGACCCAGTCATCCCTCTCCTCAGTATACACCCAGAGGACTTAAAGTCAGCATACTACCGTGACACAGCCACATCAATGTTTATAGCAGCTCAAGTCACAATAGCTAAGCTTTAGAACTAACTTAGGTGCTCTTCAACAGATGAATGGATTTTAAAAAAATACAGTATATATACACACAATGGGATATTACTCAGCCTTAAAGAAGAATGAAATTATAGCACTTGCTGGTAAATGGATGGAGCTAGAGAATATAATGCTAAGTAAAATAAACCAATCCCAAATAACCAAAGTCCAAATGTTCTTTGTGATATGCAGATGCTAGTTCACAATGGGAGAAGGGGAGAAGAATAGAAATTCATTGGAACAGACAGAGAGAATGAACTAAAAAGAAGAGGGGCTAGAAACCAAAAAGACAGTAGAATGAGTTGGACATAACTTTTCTATGTTTTGTATATGAATACACAACCAGGGTAATTCCACTTCATGGGATCCTAATTAGAATAACTTATACTCCATGTATGTATAATATGTCAAGATAATATGTATCTTGATATATTATATACTGTACATATATATATAAAAAGAGCAAATAAAAAATAACATATAAAAAAACAAATACTGTGTGTGTGTGTGTGTGTGTGTAGTGGAGATTTAGTCAAGGCAGTTGCTCTACCAGTAAGCCACATCCCCAGACCTTTTTTAATTTTTATTTTGAGACAGGGTTTCACTAAGGTACCAAGACTGCCCTCAATATTTCAATCCTCCTGAGTCACTGGGATTATAGGTGTGGGTTACTGTGCACAGAAAATTAAGTACATTCTCTGACTCACTACTCTGTAATGGCCACCACATCATAAATCCATTTGCCATGTATGTTTATGTTTGTTCTGGACTCTTTCCTCAATTTTATTATTCTATTTGTTGAACCCCAGGCTAATACCATACTGTCTTCATCACAATAGACTTACAGGTGATTTATGGTAAGAAAGATCTTTTTTCTTTCTCTCCCCTTTGGTACTAGGGATTCAACCCAGGGGCAATTTACCACAGCTACACCCCCAGTCCTTTTGGTTTTGTGTTTTCAATTTTTTATCTTTGAGATAGGGTCTCACAAAGTTGCCGAAGCTGACCTCAAACTCTGTTCCTCTTGTATCAACTTTTAGTTATTGGGTTTATAGGCATATGTCACTGTGCTCAGCCAGTTCAGCATTTGTGTTCTCTAGGAGTGTTTTGATTATTCATGAAACTTTTGTATTCCATTTACATTTTAAACAGATTTAGATGGATTTTTAAGATCAGCTTGTCAAATTTCCACAAAAATAACTCTGGTGGAAATTTTATTGGAATTGCTTGGAATCTGGAGGTTAGCTTGAGAAAAGGAGAAATCTTTTTCATTTGGGGTTTCTATCAGTGTGTTTATCCATTTATTTCAGTCTTTAAAACCTTTTTCAACAGTTTATAGAGTTTTTACCTTAAAGTCCTCAATGCTGTAAATTTCCTGGGACTTTTGCAAAAAAAAATTATATATATTTTTTTCAAGTTGATTTATGTTGTAGAGAAAGTCAAGTGGCTTTTTGCATTGATTTTGTTTTAAGAAACCTTTCCAAACTATTATTCACTCTAAAACCAGAATCTTTTGTATTTTCTACATAATTTCATCTTTCATTTAATAAATATATATTAAGGGCTTCATAGTTCCAGGCACTATTCAAGTCTCAGGTAGTTCAGTAAGTGCATTTAATAAAAAAGAAAGAAAAATCCTTGTCCCAGTAGAGTTGATATTCTCAAATGAGAAACAGATGACCAAATAAAATATACAGAATATTAGATGGCAAAATTTCTTGAAAAACAAATACAAGTAGGACAGGGAAAGGAGGGGTGCTAGAAAGTAGTAGAGAAGAGAAAG
Source organism: Callospermophilus lateralis (assembly GCF_048772815.1). Lineage (NCBI taxonomy): Eukaryota > Metazoa > Chordata > Mammalia > Rodentia > Sciuridae > Callospermophilus > Callospermophilus lateralis. Next base: position 40,989,207 of record NC_135320.1, on the reverse strand, counting down.
GATTTAACCTTGAAGAGGGTGGTCAGAGAAGTTAATCCCAAGAAATTTCTGTAAAAATCTGAAGGAATAAGTCATACAAGGAACTTTGGAGGAGAGCTGCAGGTAGAGGGAACAGCCAGTGCAAAGACCCTGAGGTAGAAGCTTAGCTGTTTTCTTTGAAAGCAATAATAGAACTGTGAGGCCCAGCAGAACAGAAGAAATGAGGGCAGAGGCGTGTCTCAGGACAAGATTGTGATGGACCTTGTATACTATTACGCTTTGTCACTTCACCCTTTCTAAGATGTATATTTGTTAAAGTATTTTTCCTAAAAGTATGCATGGTGTGGGACAACCAATAGAATGTTGAAGTACAGTGGTGACAGAGGGCATTTCTGCTTTATTCTTAACCACAGAATGATTCAAGGTCACCTTTAATTATCATGGCTGAGTATCGAATTTTATCAAGTATGTTTGTTTTGGTTTTGATGATATGATCATCTATTAAAAGGTGAAATCAACTAATTTTCTAATATTAATCCAACTTTTTATGCTTTGAGTGAGCCCAATTTGGCAATGTTTTAGATATACATATATATTATATATCATACATTTATATATCATTGTTTATATATATGTATTTAGAATATAGATACATATGCAGATACATTGTTAGATTCAAATTGCTAAAAACTTTTTTAGGATCATGCACTTGAATTCGTGAATAGTATTTACCTATAATGCATTTTTCCTATACTGTTGGGGATATATTGATTCCACCAGATAGGAAGTATTCCCTCTATTTTCTCTCGATTTTTTTTTTTTTTTTTTTTTTTTTTTTTTTGGTGTCTAGTTGTACTTCTGGAAAGGTTAGTAGAACATCCTGATGAAACTATTTGAGACTGAAATTTTTCTTTCTAGAAATATCTTTCTAGAAAAATTTATGGAAGATTTATAAATACTGTTTCTATTCCTTTTAATCATTAGTAGATTATTTATTTTTTTTTCTTCATCAGGTTTTAAGTATTATGATGACTTACTTAAAAGATTTTGAAGGTTTTCAAAATTCTACAACAGTCTTCATGTCTCTGGGGATGTTTCCTAAGGACCTGATCTAGTTATACTTCATGTATGTGTATGTGGGTGAAGGGGTATACTGTTTTGATAATATTCTTTATTTTGTGTAACTAGTCTTCTAGAGTTTCTATTTTTATGAGTCCATTTTTAATAATTTATATTTTCAATGTTTACACATTTAATTCAATTTTTAAAATGTATGTTACCATTATTAAACATAATCTCACCAACAATGCTTATTTACTTCTTTAATTTTGTGGATACAGTGGCATCTTTATTTCTTATTTTATGCATTTGTAATCTCACTTTTTTCCTTGAGCATGTTAACTAATGATTTGTTTATTTTTGTAAATAACTAAAGCTTTGACATGTCAGTTTACTCATTTTTCAAATATTTTTTATTATTTTCTATTTATTATTAGTCCTTACCTTCTATTTGTCTTAAATTGGTTTCATTCTTTAATTTTTTGATTTATTAAATTGAGTATATAATTCATTTCTTCATTTTCATTTATTTTTATCTTTTAAGACAATGATTCTCCCTGAATATTTGGGAATTATTTCATTGTTTCAGATGTGTAAGGTTTCACTAATACTATTTAATAGAGAATCTTCAACGTAGGTTTCGATTTCCTCCTTTATCTAAGACTTTTATGTCAATTTTCAGACCATTAGGATTATTGGTTTAGTTTTTTGCTTTGTGGTTAATTTCTCACTTTATTAAAATACAATCAGAGAACTCTGTTTTATTGCCTTTGAGAATTAATCATGATGTTCTTGGTAGCAAGACTTTAATGGCCGATTTTTTGTAATTGTTTCCTGGAATCTTACCTCTTTTGTATCCTTACTTATTTTCTCATGCCTTGATTGATCATATGCTATAAGAGACTACTACTCTTGTGTTTCTGTTTTTCCTTAGAGTTCTAGTAGTTTCTAGCCTCTTAATTTATGTTAATTCACACATGCATGTTCTTCATTGTGGATCACAATGTCTACGACTATAAAGTTCCCTCCACTAAACTAAAGCTCCCTTGCTCTGAATTCAGGTATGACTGGCATCAATATGACGACTCTCACTTTCTTTTTGTTTACACTTGTCTGAATTGCTTTTTTGCTCTTCCTTTTATTTTCAGTCTTTCTGAATTGTCAATCACTTTTTTTTTCTGTCAATCACTTCTTAAGCACTGGACCTGACTAATGTAAATAGCAGATATTTGAAAAATAAACCACAAGGATGTTTTAGCTATGAAAAAGGCAGTCAGAATTCTTGAGAAAATTTCCATTTCAGCTTTCTTCCTTATAAGGAATCAAGAAAAATGGCCCCGTGCCACCAAAAACATACTTCCTATGCCCAAGAGGGACACAGAAGCAAAGGGTTACATGATTTTCCCACAAAGAAATGTGGAAGAAGCTCTCTTCATGAATGTGTATTTGTCTCTTTTTGAATGAAAGCATATTTCCTTTTAACCGCTGCAAAGCTGAAAATTAGTTATCAGACCAATTTGGATTTCTTGGAATATATTAACCCTTTGAGTTAAGTTAGGCTTCATATGGTCCCTTCTTGCTTAAAAATAATATATTTTTTGTAGGTAGCAAATCAAATTTTCATGGAATATGTCAAATTGTGTCATTTAATTACTATTATTTACTGTTAACTGTCCCTGGCCAATAGTTTTTTCTTAAAAGAATCATTATTGCAACTGATAGGTCACTAAAATTAATCTTGAGAAAGGTTCAAAAAACCCATCATTGCCATTATCATAATCGAATTCTACTAAATTTAAATTTTAAATTTACTCATTTAAAAATATTCATTTATGGAGCAAGTTGTGCATTGTCAAATTCTGCAACTAAATTCATTTTCTCATTTAATTCTCACAAATTTATAAGAGAGGTGCTGTCGAGCCATTCTTACAAGTGTGGGACACAGAGGCTCTTTAATTCAGAAAGGACAAAGCCATGATTTGAACCCAAGTCTATCCAGCTCCAAATCCCTTCCTCTTCCAATACACCTTTTAACTTCACTCTAGATGCAAAGTGTATAGAAATATTAGTAGAAATACTAATAGAGGGAATCAATGCTCTGGATGGCAATTTGAGATTTTATAATCTGCTGTTCTTAAATAATTCATGCTATCCACATCACATTATCTGTAAATGAAGGGAGGTGGTTCTTTCCAAGGGATGATTACAGTGGATGATGGAAAGGTAAAAATCATGGGGAACCAAGACATTTATGTTCAGCAAAGTACAAGGCAAATACGGGAGTCAAGTTAAAAAGAAGACTTATATGTATCAAATGATAGTCAATGGTGACCAGGAAAGGTGCTCTCTATTGACTATGCTAATTTCTCTTTTTGGATCTAAATAGACCTATGAATATCTGTAATACTTATTCCAAATTACTTTTCTTCCAAATAGAGGGCTTTTTTTTTTTACTGATAATTTAATGGTTCAACCATTGCCTTTATAAAAACTTTACAAGAAGAGCAAAATAACACATATTTACCTATTTGTGGAAAGCCACCAAGTAATCAGAGTGGAGTCTTATGTGGCATAGTAAAGTGGGATCAGCACTCAGAAATAATGCAAGAAGGTATTTTTAAAAGAAGATAAAGTAAAATAGAACTTACATGGACTGATGAAAAACAAAAATAAATACTAAATACATTCTCCAGTTTCCCAGAACCTAAAGCTGGCTCAGGGCTTAAGAGAGACACTCACATTCATAGCCATAGTCTCCCTCGTCATTTTGATGACAGATGCCATACTTAAACTTTACCATTCTCTCCATTTTCCTTGAAAACCAAGAAGTTTCTTTATGTTTCTAATAGTTACTGATGTCTTTAGATCCAAGGCATAGCAACATCATTATAAAAATACACAGGTTAATTCATGTCTATTGTAGTAAATTTAATCAGATAGAATTGATATCTTCATTTAGCAAATAAAAGACTGATCAAAATCTCCAGTGCTAAGAAATTTGATATAGTTCCCTTCAGCAAAGATCTTGTTCAGTCTAGTAAGTAGTGGCAGGCATCGAAGGATCATCAGGTTGTCAGAGGAAGTAGCCCTTAGTTTTCTGACTTCCATATATAGGACAGGGAAAAATAAGACATATGTCCAGGTATATTGTGGGTCCTCCCATTCTCCACCACATGAGATCTATCCTTAAAAATATCCTAAACACTGCATCAATTCTGACTTTTCTGCCTAAGGAAGCAGGTCATTGGACAGTGGTAAATGCTGTAAAATGTGTATTGATCTCGCTCTTACCATAGGACTATAGCAAGTTACTGGCCATTTTTGGTGAACCTTCTCTATGCCTCATTTCAGCTGATGATAGCTCCTTGCTTCAGAATAGCATTGAACATGGTTAATGGTTCACAAATGAAGACCAATGACAGATTAATAAGAATTAGCATTTTCTTCTATTCCTCTGTCTGGTACCATTCTCAAATTCTGGGCTATAATCCTACCTGTAACATGGACGATCTGGCCATCTGTGTGACACCCATATTTGCCTTGTAATTTGCTAAACATCAATGTCTTGATTCCCCATAATTTTTACCTTTCCATCATCCACTGTAATCATCCCTTGGAAAGAACCACCTCCCTTCATTTACAGATAATGTGATATGGATATCCCTCACCCAACCTTCCCTCCAAGATTAGATACTTGATCTATATATATTCCAGTCAGTGAACTCTACACCCTCCTCATATTGATTGGATTAAATTTAGACATAAACTAAATTATAGTCAATAAATTCATGCCATTTCCATCAGAAAAAAACTAGTGAAGAAGACTTCTTTGGGGTTGGTGTTGCTGAGAGAATATGGTCTACTGGGTGGCCACTGGCAGCCATCTTGTCTCCTTAATAGAAACCAGTGGGTGATGATAAAGCTGGGGGAAAGGATTAAAGAGCCAACAAGGGAAAAACACTTTCAATGACCTCATTTATACTTCTAAATCCAGTAGTACCTGAAAATTACCTTTGGGCTTCTCTCTTTAAAAAAGCCAATTGTTTTACATCTAGTTCACCAGAAGTAGTCCTGAGACATGGCTTATATTGCAAGTAGTGTATTTAGAGATTGATGCCAGAAATACTAATCTGGGAGTAAGGAAGTAAGGAAGGGGAAAAGAAATAGTCAATAAGGTATTCACTATCAAGCAATGTGTCATTTTTGGCAACTGGAGCTTACTTAGTCTTAGTAGGGTGCTTTGGGACCTAGGGTAGAACATGTCTCCATTCTCCTACTTGAAGATGAGGGAACTGGAGTATTTATCCACCAACTCCTGCTATTGGTTAATGAATGCTCATTCAGAGTACTTCTAATCTCTCCTGCACACGGCCAGGAAGCACCCATAGGCAGAGTGTAGAAGGCAGTAGCCAGGCCAATCAGAATGAAAATCTTAAGCACAGAGGAGATATCTGTGGAGAACAGAATAATCAATTTCCTCTTTTACTTAATTTTAATTGGGTTTCTCATTAAAACTGAAGAACCCTGATTAAAACCACATAGCAGCTAGATATAAGTTTTCTAAGGTAAAGGATTCTATATCTCTCCTTCTTTCCTTAGTTCAAGCTCTTGAGTATGAAGTACACAGAAAAAAACTCCTTAGCTGGTCTTTAAGAATATATTTTAAACACTAATCCCATCAGGTTGTTTTGTTGTTGTTTTTGTTTTGTTGTGGTAAGAAGCAAGAAAATCCCAAATAAACAGAGTTACAGTTAACCAGAAACATAAACTACTATCCCTCCAACCTCAGGCCCTTGAAACTTATGGGAAAGAGCAAAATGTTCATGTCAAAAAGCTGATATCAAGAATTTGTTCATAAAAACATCTGTTCAGATTTTTTTATGAGGTCATTACACAAGCTATTCAAATTGCTGCTGTATCTACAAAAAAAATCCATACTAACTTCAGTTCAATAACAATTTAGGGAATGCTTATCTCCAGAAGAATAAATTACATCCATTGTTTAAAAAATAGGAGAGGGACTGGGATTGTGACTCAGTGGTAGAGCGCTTGCCTAGCATATGAGTTTGATCCTCAGTGTCACATATAAATACATAAAATAAAAGTCCATTAACAACTAAAAAAATATTTTAAAAACAGGAGTGGGAGATAAAACATATAACAGGATCTTTTTTCAAAATCTATTATATTTGTAATTGACACATAGTAATTGGATATGTGTATGGGGCACAGTGTGACATTTCAATACTTGCATACAGTGTGTAATGATCAGACCAGAGTATTTGGCAGATCCACCACCTCAGACATGTGTCATCTCTGTGTTGAGAATATTCAAAAGCCTATCTGCTAGCTACTGTGAAATACTCAATTAATTCTTTTCAAACATAGTTATGGTAGTGTGCTATAGAACATGAGAAAATTTCCTCTTATCCAGTGGCACCCAGATACCCATTGTCTTTCCTCTTTCCATCTCTCCCTCCCCCATACCCTTCTCAGGCTCTGGTAGCCCCCTCTTCTGCTCAATATTTCTTTGAAATCAAACTTTTAGCTTCCACATATAAGTGAGAATGTACATTTTTGTCTTCCTGTGCCTTTTTCATTTAAATAATGTCCTCCAGGTCTGTCCATGTTACTGCAAATGACAGAATTTCATTCTATTTTATGATTGAATAGTATTTCATGGTGTATATATACATCAAATTTTATTTAACCATTGGTGCATTGGTGGACAACTAGGTTGAATCCATACATCAGCTACTGTTTGAACAGTGCTGTAGTAAACATTCCAGGGCAGATGTCTCTTTGACATTTCAATTTCAATTCCTTGGAATGTATACTCGGTAATGGGATTGCTCAATCCTGTGGTAGTTCTATTTCTAGCTTTTTTTTTTTTTTTTTTTTTAGGAACTTCCATACTGTTTTCTGAAATGGCTGTACTAATTCACCTTTCCACCAACAATGTTCAAGAGTTCCAGAGGGTATTTTTGGGGGGCGGGTCTAAAATGACTATATTTAGGCTCCTCTGTTGAGGCTTCCAGTGGGCCATGTTAGAAGTTATGTTTTTAGTATGTACCCAAGGCCCATGAATCCGATATGTGATGGTCAGTGTGTCCTCAAGGTCAGAAACACTCTAATTCAGTGTAAATTGTCAAGGTCATAAACTTTTGCTCATGAGCATGTGCCCACTGATGTAACCTGTTGACAATGCGCCTTCTTTGTTTGGCCTGCATGTAAAAAGTCCCTTTGGAAAAGACTCAAGAGCTAAATGGGGGCAAAATGAAGCTGGCTGGAGGCTACAGCTGAAGCTGGAGCCTGTTGTCACCTCCGAATAAAGCATGTCTACTATCCTAACTGTGATTTGCATCTCCTTCCACCTGCGGGGATCCTGGATCTGTTTCCTGGGTCTGATTGCCTGCAGCACAGTGTCTTCTAATGTAAGATAATAGATTGACAGGTTTAGCAGTGGACACGATAGGTAATTTTTAAACATCAGAATACATTGCATTCTGTGTTCACTCCCAAGCACACATGGACTCCCAGTCAGCAGACTTCTCCAAAGACTCAGAAGTGATTGGGATCTTGTTAAGGAAGTCAGTTCCTAAGCCAACATGATAAAAGATTTGGACCTAGTTTTCTTCTATTAGGTGCAGGGTCCTAAAGCACAAGAAGCAAAATCAAGAATCAATAAATGGGATAGAATCAAACTAAAAAGCTTCTTCACAGCAAGAATGTGAAGAGAGCGCCTACAGAACGGGAGAAAATCTTTATCACCTACACCTCAGATTGAGCATTAATCTCCAGGATATATAAAAACCTCAAAAAACTTCATACCAAAAAAAACCAAATAACCCAATCAACAAATGGGTAAGGAATTGAACATATGCTTCACAGAAGAAGAAATACTAATCATCAACAAATATATAAAAAAAATGTTCAACATCTCTAACAATTAGGGAAATGCAAACCAAAATGACACTGAGATTTCATCTCACTCCAGTCAGAATGGCAAATATCAAGAATACAAGCAATAAAAAATGTTGGCAAGGATGTGGGGGAAAAGCTACACTCATACACTGCTGGTGGGACTGCAAATTGGTGCAGCCACTCAGGAAAGCAGAATAAAGCTTCCTCAAAAAACTGGTAATGGAACCACCATTTGACCCAGGTATCCCACTTCTTGGTTTATACCAAAAGGACTTAAAATCAGCATACTACAGTGACACAGCCACATCAATGTTTATAGCAGCTCCATTCACAATAGCTAAACTGTGGAAGCAACCTAGGTGGCCTTCAACAGCTGAATAGATAAAGAAAATATGGTATATACATATAATGGAATATTACGCAGCCATAAGGAAGAATAAAATTATGGCATTTTCAGGTAAATGGATGGAACTAGAGAATATCATGCTAAGCAAAATGAGCCGATTTGGTTTTTTTGGTACCAAAAAAAAAAGAAAGACCAAATGTGTTTTTTCTGATATGTGGATGCTAATTCACAATGAGGGGGGCAGGTTAGGGAAGAATAGAGGTACTTTGGTTTAGCCAGAGAGGAGTGAAAGGAAGGGAGGTATGGAGTAGAAAGGATAATAGAATGAGTCAGACATTATTACCCTATGTGCATATATGATTACACAACCGGTGTAATTCTACATCATGTACAACCAGAAGAATGAGAAGTTATACTCCATTTATATGTGATGTGTCAAAATGCATTGTATAACTAATTTGAACCAAAAAAAAAAAAAAACAAAAACTATTTGGGGTCTTTCTACTTTTGACACACATGACTAGCTTCATGCAGGTGGAGGTCGGCCATTGACTGAGATATATAATCCTATTTTTAGACATTAGAGTAATGCCACAAGAGGTATAGCCGTGGTGATTTCAGTAAAATAAATAGTACAGATGTTGCTTCTTCTATATTCTAGGGTTCATCAAATAAACCTTACTGTCCCCATATTCACTCCCAAGGGCTCTAGCTTCAGGGAAGTCTCAGTGTCACGAAGGACTGTTTTCTCCAGAAAAACAGTTGAAGACCCTACAGCTGGATCTCCTTTCCCATGAGATTATTATGAGGCTAACAGCTGAATCTGTGTAATCAGAGATCAGCCCAGGTGTGGGTCTCAGCCACCTGTCCCACAGCCAGGGACAGAGATTGTCTCCTGTTATGAATGTTCCTAGAACATGTTTTCATGTTCACCTCTCAGCTTTTTACAAAATGGGCCTTGGCTAGAAAAATAACCTTTATTTGATTTATTTGTGGTCTCTTTTGTTTGAAATCAAGAACAATGAGGTCTAATGTATAAATAGGAGAGTTTCTCAATTTATTAATTGTGTGAATTCCCAACACTCAAAAATAACAATAAAAGGCAAATAAACAAACAAACAAAAAAAGAGAGATATCAACTTGTTGGTAATAGGATATATACAGATTAGATTTTTAAGACTTTCTAGTCACTATGTTCCTGTCCTGACTGTTGGGCTGAACCCAGTCTCTTAACATTATTTCCATGAGAAAACATGGTAAATGGACCAAATTTGGAATCCTTTTGTGTCCAGTTCCCAACATACTGGGAGCCCTGAGTTCCATCTTCTACAACTTGACTTGGTGCAGGAAGCTGAGAAGTTTGAGAGCTTCAGAGAAAACAAGAACTGGAGTCAAAATCTTGGGTGTGGCACAGAGATAATAAATGGCTGAGAAATAGATAGGAAGCAAGCGCTAAAGACTCGGGGACCTAGTCTAGCATGACAACCTCAGGTACATTTTTTTAATGCTCTGGCCTATTTTTTAACACCCTCCCCCCTCTTTTTTTTTTTCTACAGCTCTTGCTTCTTGGGTCTTGGCAGTAAACATTGTTGTTACCCAAAACACAACACTTTAAAATAAGAAGGAAGATTGTCATGTATAACTAAAAAGAAACAATGAATTTTTTTAAAAAAAGATAAGAAGGGAAGTACTTTTGGCAAAAGCTAAGTGGAAATCTTTGTATCCTTCAAATTACAAAAAAAAAAAAAAAAATAGAGGCAGACAAAAATTGGTGCAATTACACTTTGGAAAACTGGCAGTATCTACCCAAGATGACTGTTAACATTTCTTATAACCTAGCAGTTCTACCTCTGAGTACATACTCCATAGAAACGCATCAGTATATTCACCACAGTGCTCATTGGAAGCAGTATTCATAATAATTAAAGGTTAGAAACTACCCAAATGTCCATAAGGAATAGAATTGGCATATAAAAACTGTGGTATTTGAATGATGGAGACTCCATAGCAACAAGAATAAGCAACACACAACATTAGGATGAATCTTACAAAGGTAATGTTGAATGAAAGATGCCAAAAAGGGAAGACTGCGTACCAAACAATACCACTTACATAAAATACCCAAGCAGGTTCACTTCACAGATGCTACTGGGAAGTGTGATAATGTCTTCCCTTGGCATTGTGATGGCTGGAGAGGAGTCCAAGGGGGTGTTCTGGAAGAAACACTGCTTCTTGGTCTGGGTGCTGGTCACACAAATGACTGAGTTTCTACACTACCTGTGTGCACTTTTCTCTGTATGTTAGACTTAAATAAAAAGTTTGTGTGTATCATGTCTTATTTAGTTTTTACAGCCAACAACAACCAAAAGTATTGCTTTACACAACTGGTTATTATAACTCACCTCCAGGGAAACAAACCTCCCCTTGCCTATGAGCAATTAGATCTGGCCTCATCATCATTTAAATCTCCCTGATTTTCAAGCTAATTGTTCAGGAAAATACTCAAGTCAGTGGCTCTGAAGAATTCCCACGGCTCCTCTTTCCTCCACCCACATATGGACATCTTGCCCCAGGGGAATAAGGACACCTGTCAGCTCAAGTGCAGATTAACCTGCAAACACAGCTGCGTCCTCCTCCTCCATCCTCTGCCCCCAGCTGTGAATCTGCACAGTTAATGCTGACACCTGTCGGTTCACAGTCTCTCACAAGGGACTGAATCATCCCTGTTTGGGCCTGGCAAGCGCTCCAGGGATCAGCCCATCTCTGCCTACCCAACTGTTGTCCCAGGCCCCTGTAGAAGAGATGAGAACCTCGTTACCCCTCCCTGTCCTTGCAGCAAGCACAATAAAGCAAAATAATTACAAATTCTGTGTCCAATCACATGTTGCCCACAACTCAGCATTCGGCATTTATAAATGTGCTGATCTATTATCAGATGCTAATCTGGTTCTTTACTATCTAAAGAAAAATATCACAATAAATTCAATGAGCTCTCATGAGAACTGCCCAAATCAAAAAGCTTTTTGTGTCTATTTAGACTCCACAATGCCCTGTTTGATAAACTAGCTGAGCTACGCAGTGGCAGAACAACTGAATTTAGTCTCCTGGAAGCCTCGGTTTGACTTATGATGGATATGAAATAGGATAGAACTTAATTCCTAGAGAGTTCTAAGTCCCCCCCCACCCAACTCAACAGGTTCTGTTTTCCAGAAAATAAATAAATAAATAGATAGGAAAAAGCAGCATGTGCCACCACATGCTGGTTGTTTATCGTGTGTGTGAAGAATGTGAAAAACCAAGCCTTGTGGTTTATCATTTTCCTGCTGGAAAAGAGGCTACTCAGCATTTTCAAATAATTAAAAATGAACAAACCAGTAATTTTGTGCAAATAGAAGCAGCTCTATAAATATCTGTACAGGGTCTCCATTTCTGTAAATTGCCTTTGCTCTTTCTCCAGCATTTGTGTAGGGATCAGAACTTCCTGATGAGAGGCTTAGCAAATGGATTACCAAGAAGAGTAGATGACCCAGAATTAGAATGGTCAAGAAATTTTTTTTTTATTATTTCTTAAATTTTGAGACCATTTCATTTTAATTATGTTCATTTAAAGTTTAACTTATACAAGGAATTTTACTTCAACAAACACAGTTAGCTATGTGTATAATACTCTACATAGACCTACAGAAAGACTGTAAAAATGGGAGATTTGTGCAGACATCCATCACTGCTCACACCTGGACTTGCAAGAACGAACCAGTTCGAGAACACCAGGTCCATGTCCAGACACGTCAACTCCAATGCTCTTCATTTCATCCCTGTTCCTTTAGAGCATAATTATAATAATAACCCTTATTTGATGCTAAGCCAGAAAAGCTGAGGCTTTAGTTTTCCAACAAAAGCAAGATTCTATAGAAAGAGGATTTGAGAGAGGCTCCTCTTGGGATCAGACACAGTGTGAGGAAACAGGGGAGGGTACTGAGGACATTTTACCTCCTGTGCATCTTCCCCCAAGCACCCTCTTGATTCCCAACCTCTTCACCCCTCCCAGAAGGGCTTTTCAATTGACAGATCCTTGTAGGTTCATCTCACCTGGGTCTTGAGGACCAGTTCTGATCTTAGTCAAAATTTCAGTACCTTCAGTCCAGTCCCACAAAGTCCTATATGATCTGTCCCTCATATGCCCTTCCCTTTGCCTTATGATCTCATCCCTTCTTAATACTTCCCTCAGGTCATATAAGCTTCCTTGCTTCTTAAAAAAAAAAAAAAAAAAAAAAAAAAAAATTGAGGTGCTTGGGATTGAATCCAGTGCCTTCTAGAAAACTTCTGATCCGCAGTAGCTTCAGAGCCTTTGCACCAACCTGCAAATGTCTCTGTGTTTGCCCCACTACCTTTTAGTGCATGTGTCACCTTACTGATATCCTTGACCCCCTGATTTAAAATCACAACTTCACAATTCCTTCCATTGCTCACTGTCTTCCTTTCTTACTTTATTTTTCTTTGAGGTTTTTAACATCATCTAGCCCACTGTATATTTTACTTGCCTCTTTTCTTCATGCCCTGGCTCACTTTAATATGAACTACATGAGACCTGGAATCTTTGTTCGCTTCATTCCTGGCATCGGTAGTATACTTGGCAAAGAGAAGCCATTCAATCAATTGCTGAATGAGTGCATGATTTATTATGTGAACCTGGCAGATGGGTTTCTGTCGTGTTCCCTAAGCCTGGATTTGTTGTGGCAGTTTAGTATCAGTACCTAAACCCCAGCCCCAGTCCTGCTCTCTTTGACTTAGATCCTGACCTTCAATCCCTACCTAAGTTTGTCTCTCACTGTCTCCTAGTCAATTTTTCCCTAGTGCTGACTGCATGAATTTTTGAGCATTCAATTCCTGGATATTCCCATCATTATAGTGGACTTGTATGTACAACTATTTATTACCAGAACTTCATTGAGTCAACAAATAATTGTTAAGCGACTTCCACATACTGGGAACTGAGCAACTTGCTAGGGTCAAAAAGATACCTGAAGCTGCTTCTTGCCTTAGCACCCAGTTTTGTCTTTCAGCTTAGATTTTTGTTGTTGTTGTTGTTGTTCCTGAACAGCTCTGTCCATCTCTAAAGATGAGGGCCCACTTTTAGGATCAAGTTTTTCCCAGTGTGCCCCACAGCATTGTAGTTAACAAGTCATGTCTGACAGTATAAGATTAGAGGCCAATCCTGTATAATGTATTCTGCAAAGAACACAGGAACAGCCTCTTGTGTTGCTTTTTATACCTACTGACTGTCTCCTTCAGTTATTTTCAGAAATACCACTTTTGTTTTAAACAAACTTGAAATATGATACTTAACAAACCATTCTTTCCTTCATTTTCTCCTTTTAGGACGCTCTTCACTTAGCAACTTAGGCAACACCAAACTTGTTCAAACAGCCAAAGGGCTTTAGCTCTTATAAATCTGATACTCCCCCTTTGGCTTCTAAGTGGAAAAATGTGTACCTTGTTAGGTTACCCTGTTTTGTTTGTACAAGTTACTGCTCTAATGGTACTTTAATTACTGAAAGTCATTACTTTCTAAAAAAGAGCCCCATTTACAGAAGTATTATGAAATGTACCCTATTTCATAAGCCTAATCCAATGGGAAGGTCTTGTAACAGCCCAACTCCATTTCTTATCAGGTTATTGCCAAAACGATCAACATCTTGAGTTCACAAGTCCTCCACAACCAACCACTTCAATCAAATGCAAATGTCATCAACCTCTCTTTGCTTGATTTTCTTAGGAAAAATATCCTGTTCTTCAACATTACCTGCATACTGGATGAGTGTACCTACTGGTCCAACGGTGAACTCTTCAATCACAGTTTTCCCTCCTGCCACGGGTGACCTTGTCAAACACAGCTCGCACAACCCAAAGAAAACTGTGTTGGATTTTTCAGCCTCTCAACCTGCAGTCTGCCAACCACAAATAAGGAAAGCTCTTTATTACCACATTAGAGCCAGGAATTAGCTTTCTTCTCATGTGAAGATCCAAGCTGAATCCAATTATCATAAATAATTGTTTTCCTTACTTTAATAAATGCAAAGGTTATGCTGAAGGCTAAGGAAAGGCACCAAAAGTGTTGGTGTTTATTTAATTGAAATAAAATTTATTTTAAAAAATTTTTATTTATTTTTTCTAGTTATGCATGACAGTAGAATGTATTTTGACATATCATACTTACATGGAGTATAACTTCCCATTTTGGTCGTACAAGATGTGGAGTTACACTGACCAGGTATTCATATATAAGCATAGGAAAGTTATGTCTGATTCATTCTATTGCCTTTCCTATTTCCATCCCATCTCCCTTCCCCCCCACTCATCCCTGTCCAATCCCGTGAACCTCCACTCCTCTCTCCCCACTGTTAGCCTCTTGTGAGTCAGCATGTGAGTATCAGAAAGAACATTCACCTTTTGTTTTTTGTTTTTTGGGTTTGGTTTTTTTTTTTTTTTTTTTTTTTTTGGCTTATTTCACTTAACATGATAGTCTCTAGTTCCACCCAGTTATTGGAAAATACTATAATTTTATTCTTCTTTATGGCTAATATTCCATTGTGTGTATGTACCATTTAATCATCTTTAAGGATCATTCAATAAACATCACTTTCTTCTTCCAGTCATGTGGATTGTTCCATGAGTATTGTTTTCTTTCTGGATGCTTCAATGCTTTCATCTTTTTTTTTTTTTTTTTTAAGAGAGAGTGTGAGAGAGAGAGAATTTTTTTTAACATTTATTTTTTAATTTTCGGCGGACACAACATCTTTGTTTGTATGTGGTGCTGAGGATCGAACCTGGGCCGCACACATGCCAGGCGAGCGCGCTACCGCTTGAGCCACATCCCCAGCCCAATGCTTTCATCTTTAATGACTGCTTTTCCTTGATTACTTTTCCAGACATGTTGACCTCATTTAACCCTCAACAGATCCTCCTTTCCCATCATTGCTAATATCTTGATAGAGCAGTAAAAATCACCACTGCTTTAATTCCTCATCTCATAGTTGCTTCATAACACCTTGTAGTTCTAATTCTGTGGTCACCAATTAGCCATACTTTCCAGAGTCACCAACGAATTTTTAAATGTCAAAAGCGTTCTACGCGGTCACTACACTTCTTCAGCATTAGACACATTTTCCCTCCATTGTCTTTCAGCTTTGCTTCTCTTGGTTTCAATTACTGCAGACTGTTGGTTTTTGGTTTGGTTTTTAATCGTACAGTCCCCTCTTTAATCTTTCTTCATTGTCCTTTCTTCATTCCTCCTTAAATTGACTTTTGTCAAGCTTCAATCATTAGTCTTCTTGTCCCTTTATCTGGCATGCTCTGCATTGGTGATTTTATTTAAGGCTTTGACCCTCACTTCTAAAGAAAATCATTCTTGACTTTGTTCCTAGAACTGACATTTCTTCTGAGCTCTAGACCCACATTCCAATCACTTGCTATTCATCCCTGGGCAACCATCAGAGCTGGTAGCATTAATAGGATCTACACCAGATTCATCATTTTTCCCAGAAACTGTGTCTATTCTCCACTTACTGTTATGATTAATGTCACCTGAGTATACACGTCACTCAGAGAATGTGTAATGACATCAATTCGCCTCTATCCTTTATCATTCAATTAGTAGTTAAATCCTATTAGCTCTATCCATGCTATGGCCCCAAATTATCTCGTCCATCCTGTGCTGCCAGCTGTCTTCTCATGAAGGCCCTTCTCTGCTCCCTCTTGCACATTGCAGTACCTGCCATGCAGGGTGCCCTTGCTCCAGTTGCCCCTCCCTCATCCACCTGCACACCTTGAGTAGAAATTTTATAGCAATAATCCGGAATGGCTCCCTCTACTGGATGAACTTCAAACTCTGGCCTCCTTTTCAAGCCATGGCCTCCCTCCCTCACATGCAGGGTAAACTCTAACCACACTTTTTACTTATGATTCTCAAATGCACCGTCAAGCCTCTATGGCTTTTAAAAAATCCTATTCAATTATCTAGCATATTGTCCTTCCTTTCCAATTTTGTCTGCTGACATCTATTTACTGGTCCAAGTCCAGCTTAAATTTACTTCCTCTTCATATTATTATTCCCTGATTCCATCATTACTATCTGATTAGCAGAGCCATTGCCCCTCGTCCATATTCCCACAGAGCGTTATAGACCCTGAATACCTTCAGTATGCAAACTCCATCATGCCGGGAACCTGAGTCAGTGCTTGGCATGTAGCAAGTCCTCAATGAGATCATTCACCTTGCAGATATTTGTTGAGTGCTTGGCATACTCTGGGCACTGTTTAAAATATTGACAATATAATGATGGAAAAAAAATAGACACATGCCCACCTAAATAAATTTCCTAGTTTGGGGGATTTATAATAGACAACAACAATAGTAAATAAACAGCAAGGGTTTCGTTAACTTCATTGCATTCCCTCTGCCTTGTATAATCTTTGTTGACCCCCAAAGTTACTTCTTAATGTGTAATTACTAGTTTCCTGAACTATAAATTTATACAGAATTGAATGAGTCTAAATATTATTAGGAAAATCAATATTATTAATATATATCTTGCCCTTTTTTTAGTGAGGGAGGAAAAAGGAAGAAGGGCTAGAGGAATATGATAAGTAACTGAATACTATGGTGATGTATATACGTATAAGCAAGTTTTTCTGAGACAGTTGGAGGAATGAAAGTAAAAGGAGCAGTAGTTGAGACCAAAGTCTTTTGAAAACTTTCCTGATGGTCCCAGAAATCACAGATTTTGTGCCCATTGTCCTGTAACGTTATTAAGTTTTCCAGTAGCTGCCTGGACTCTTCCAGGCACAGTTGGGTCTGCAATTGCTTTGTTAGGCAAACAACAAAAGACAGCCACTCCGTTCTATTGGAAATGAGGGCAGCATTAATTAATTTAGAAAAGGGAGGACATGAGGCAACTCTTAGTGGTACTCCAGCTTCATTGTAAGCAATGGTGAAATTTTCTGTAAAATCCTCCCTTAAGAACAAAACGTGTTATAATCTGCTTCACAGGGCTAATCTTCATAGCATCTGTTCCTTAATTTTAAAGGGGCAATTCACTCTTCCATTTATCTTATCTGAAAACATCTCACTGTTATTATGAAACCCATATTGCTAAAAAAAAAAAAAAAAAAAAAGCCGAGATAAATAATGTGGTCAGAAGGTGATTTAAATATGCCAAACTATAATCAGACTTAGAGTCACACCAAATAACCCGCTGACATTCCCAGGCGTGACAGGAGGGCTCAAGTGGCACTTTTTCTGAGAGCCTTTTTCTTGTACAAGTTGGAAGGTTCCAAAACATGACTAGCTTGTCTGCTCCTGACTGTTAATGAGGAATTGGAATTGAGAACCATCCAGAACCTCTTTGTAGCCCTTTCCTGGTCCCCAGGGCCCCTTCCAGTTGGTTAGATCCTCTCCTGGCATGATGAATAGCGTTGGTAACACTTCCTGACAAATGCCCCAGTTAAGTCTCTTCCAAGAAATCTAAACACTAGTCCTCTGTCATCCTCCCAGCTCCATTTCTTTCCACACTTGAGGTTTCTTTGTTGTAGACACAATTTCTTTGAACACAAGAGATTAGAAAAACTGTATGTTGTAGGGAAAGGGAACAGAGAGTAACTTAAATATAAAAATAAGAATTTTCAAACTGAAATCAATTAAGAAACTAGAAAAGTTATTTCAAATGACTAAAAGGTGAGTGTTAAAATTGTTTCCTTAGGATGTGCCAGGTACTGACTAAATACTTTATAGCTATTGTTTCATTTAACCCTCCAACCAATCTATCTAGGAAGTAGTCTAATATTATTCCCGCTGTACAGCTGTGGAAAGAGATCCAGAGATACCAAGTAACTTTCTCAAGGAAAGTTAGCTAGTAAGGAAAGTTAGCTAGTAAGATCTAGAGATACCAAGTAACTTTCTCAAGGAAAGTTAGCTAGTAAGGAAAGTTAGCTAGTAAGATCTAGAGATACCAAGTAACTTTCTCAAGGAAAGTTAGCTAGTAAGGAAAGTTAGCTAGTAAGATCTAGAGACACCAAGTAACTTTCTCAAGGAAAGTTAGCTAGTAAGGAAAGTTAGCTAGTAAGATCTAGAGATACAAAGTAACTTTCTCAAGGAAAGTTAGCTAGTAAGTGGATTTAGCTCTGGATGGTGCCAAAGGCTTGGTTTAACCGGCTTTGGCATTAACAATTTTGGGTATTACTCAGATTAATCTTAGAATCAACAATATTTCAATATTATAGATAAGCAATTGCAAGGATGTCTTGAATTCTCTTATCATATTTATTAGCCGCAGAATGATGTCCAATAAAAAATTATGTTCTCTGCAAAAGCACTTTGAAACCACTGATTTTAGCAAGAAACTCTCAATGTCCACAGTACATTTCTACAGGTAACATTTTGGGGTTCTAGGGCAGAGCCAACACCACTTACTTTGCTATGCTCTATCCACCTTCTCCAGAATCACCTGAGTCTGGAAGAATCCAGAATGCATGGGGGAACTCAGATGTTGCCCCCAACCAGTTAGTCACTTTGGAGATGGGCATACTGATGACCCCTGACCCATTAGGAACTTGTGTTGCAAGAAATGTATTACTAAAGTAGAGTTACAACCACCAAACGAGGAATTTCCAAATAATTCATAGAAGAAAATCCTTAAGATGAGTACATCTGGAACATTTACCATGTCTTAAATGCTAAGCACTTTGCAAACACCTCACTTCATTCTTGTAAAATCTCTAAGATCTATGTTTATTATTCCCATTTTATAGATTAAAAAATTGAGCCTTGAAGAGGTTCAAGAATTTGCCAGAAACACTTAGAATCATAAGTATTAGAACTTAGACTTAAACCTGAATCTACATATCTACAAAGCATGCACTCTTCTTTTTGAAAAATCATGAACGTATATAATTGTGGGGTATGCAGTGATTTATGATATATGTATACAATGTGGAATGATTTAATTAAGTTGATTAGTATATCCATCACCTTAAATGTTTGTCATTTTTTCCTCCTCACTCATTGCAACATTGTACCTTTTGACCAACATCCCACCATCCCCAACCTCTTTCACCTCCATTGTATTCTCCAATTCCTTGAGTTTAATTGTTTGAAATTCCAAATATAAGTGACACGTGTGGGCTTTGTCTTTTTGTGTCTTCTTTTGCTTAACATAATGCCCTCCAATTTCATCTATGTTGTTACAAATGACAACCCTTCTTTCTTCTTTAAAGCTGAATAGTATTCCATTGTGTGTATAGACCACGTTTTCTTTATTCATTCATCCACTGATGGACACTTAGTTTAATTCCGTAACTGGGCCCTGCACATATTTATATCCTTGACACTATGTGACTGCTCGTTCATGAACATACACTCTAACATGATCCATGAGTGGTGTGAAAAAGGGACTCTGTAAAGCACCAGCAATTGGACAGGTTGTAAGTGGGTACGTGGGAACATGCCATACATGTGAGAATTACCTATAATATGGGTCAAAACTGACAGAAAATATTTTTTAAACTCTATTCTAGAGGCAAAACAAAAGACTAAGAAATATAATCAGCTCTTAGCTCCTTCATTTAATTCCTGAAAATTTGGGGGGAAATAATTCACCTCTGTTTAATCAATTCACAATTTAGGGAAAATATTTGACATGTGTCTTTCTCATAGGAATGTTTTAAGAAAAACTAAGATGTGAAACAATTATTGTAACCATTTCTTACTTAATATGTTTATTGGCATCTGGTCATGTTAAGGAATTTAAACTTTATTTTTTAAGCAATAAATTTTTCCTGGAGATTTCCAAGGAGAAGCATAACATGACCACATTATCACATGGGGAGGGGGTAAAAATTCACAGGAAGAAACACATAGGATGGGAAAAAAGTAAAAAAAAAAAAAAAATTAAAGTGCATTGACATGAGCCCAGGGTGATAAAGTGTCTCTGAACACAGGAGGTGGGTGTGATGGAGGAGGAAGGACCTGGGGGAGAAAGGACCTGGGAGAGAGGTCAAGAGGCAGTAGGGGCAGCCTCACCTCATTGCTGTCTCAGCATCTCAGAAAGGTTACCAGGATGTGACGGTTTGAAATTCCATCCAGGAGACTAAAGATTTGATGGCAGTGTCCTGTATTATAATCTGAAATGGGTGTGTGTTCATGCTCCTCCTAAGAGCAAACAGATAATCTCTGATTAAGTCTTTTGTTCAAGATACATTCTAGCTCTATGTAAATAAACAATTCTTTTGAATGTTTTAGGCAGCATCTGCAATGGGGAACACCAGGGGTATAAGGGAGTTCCTAAGGCTAAGGGAACACACTGGTTGCCAAGAAGGTATGCATACAAAGCTTCTCATTCCTTCTTTTCCTTCCATCTCTTACAAGGAACCAGCTGAGGATTGGAAAGCTAGCTGTAAAACTTGCATTGCTGTTTGGCCTTGCTGTGTCAATTTGAGTGAATTCACCAAGTCACAATTTGCTTTTTTCACTTGTGATATTGGAATAATCATAGGAATAGCCTCAGATTTCTTAGTACATCAAATGAATACAATTCGTGTACAATCAGTGTTTATATTTTGGTGTCAAAGACACTTGCTCCACTACTATTAACAATACTGTATCTGAAGAATGAAATTTGCTATGAATGACAGCAGATGAACAACTATGAAGGTCAAAGGGGACATGGCCCCCCGTAAAAACATGCTTGAACTTCCTTTTGCTTTTTCCCAGATTATACTCATTTACTTATAAAGATACAGGAAGACTCATTTAACTAGGACTTAATTATTCAAAATATTGGTTCAGATTTCAGAAAGAACTTTGAATCTCTTGAAATAGAACTTATAAGAAAATGTTAAGTAACATATCACAGCACTGAATCAGCACTGAGAATGAAGAGCAATGTTTGGAAAGGAGGTCTTCAATTCCTGTGGAAATGCAACAAGGATAGTATTTTTTTATGTTAAATTTGCCAATTGTATTGCCCATTCAACAAGAATGCTCTATTTTATTATGCAGGCAGATTCTTTAATTCTATTTTGTCATCTATTACAATAATATCTTTATTTGCTTTATTCTTGTTTAATAGGGTTGGGGATTCAAAGTCAAATGGCTCACATTGCCTCACACAGTGACTCACATAGTGAGAACTCGGTTTGTGGTGGGGTCATGTTTGGGGGCCAGGGACTCCGTGTGCCTTCAGCAATACAACACCCACTGTTCTTCTTCCCCTCGTGGCTGTTTTCCTCAGCTACCCTATTTTTCATTCATATTCCCAGACGGCACTGCTGCAACGAAGGACACTCTCTGTTTCCATTAGCTTTTCATTTCTGTGACTAAAATGCCTGACAAGAACCACTTAAAGGAGGAAAGATTTATTGGGGTTCATAGTTACAGTGGTCTCAGTCCATGGTTGGCCAGCCCATTGCCTCAAGCCTGAGGTGAGGCATCATGGCGGAAGGGCTTGACAGAGAAAAACTGTTCATCTCATAACAGCTAGAAAGAGAAGAGGTCCAGGATAAGATGTCCTTAAGGGCACAACCCCAATGACCTACTTCCTCCTACCATGTCCCACCTACCTATAGTCTCTGCCTCCTCCCACTGGTCCATTCAGTTATCAATGAATTAAAATAAGGTCAGAGCCCCTCATGATCCACCTTTGAACTTTGCTGCATTTACATATCCTTCTATCATCCAAATCCAAATCCTGGGATTAGTCCTTGTAGATTCCTCCTTCTCTCTCACTCTGAATCCTATCAAGTATTGACTGTTATTTGACCAATAAGTTGTTTTCTTCTAATATGTTTAGAATCTCTTTTCTTTCCTGTAACTGTACTAGTTGAAGCCCATACTCTCTTGCCCCAATAACTGCAGCAGCAGCCTAATTTTTGGTCTGCCTGCTTCTCATCTTCTACTTCTCAAGTCTACTCTCCTCAGGCAATCAGAGGATGTTCTAGAAAGTCAGATCCCTTCCATACTTATGATCTCTGAGTGGCTCTTGTTATCTGTGATTGGAATTAATTAAAAGTTTATATAATGGGGCACTACTTTAGAATCTGCTGAGTGATTTATAATGATCAGAGGAGTTTAGGGAATTTGAACCTATTGATTAACATCTAAAATTCCCTTGCAGGATACAAAGGTTCTCAACAACCTCATTCTTACTTTTGTCTCTAGTTTGATTGTGCTATTTACTGCCTTTAGTATCCTTCCCAAATGTGGTCTTCCCCCACTTTCTATCCCCCATCACCAACCTCTTAGTTGGATTCAGTTTTCTCCGTCATACAGTACTCAGAGCATTCCTATTCCTCTATCACTGTGCTGAAATCATGGTCAATAACTAAGTTTTTGCTCAACTGACCTTGTGTTTGTCTTATTACCTCAAATCCCAGACAGATGCATATCTTTGATTGGCCTAAGTCATGAGCCTACATTCTAGTTTAGTGGTTCTTAAAGTGTGATCTCCAATCGGCACCATCAATATCACTTGGGAACTTGTTGGAAATTCAAATTTTCAAACCTTCAGCAATAAGGATGGGGAATGGGGCCCAATAATCTATGTTAAAAAAAACTTTCCATGTACTCCTGATGTATACTAAGGTTTGATAGCTACTGTCATAGCTACAACAGGGCAGGAGGAAACAGTATTTGGCCTCCTTATATCCATAGTGGGACCAGTGCCCATTTGCTAGGGGATTACCAAAAGAGAGAAAGGATGTTCAGATATTGAATAGCAAAGAAACAAAAGAGAGAAAGGACGTTCAGATGATAAATAGCAAAAACCCAAAAGAAGCATTTATCTACTGTTCATTTTTTACAATCCTCAATTTCAGGAAGACTAGGAGTTTACCTAATATAATGATAACACATTCTAGCTAATAACATCTACTAGATAGTAAATATTAGGACAATTCAAACTGGCTCAACTTCACTACCTCCCACATTTCACTACCTCTCCTGTCAACAGTAAATACCTGATATCTATTTCAATTTCATCAATGTGAACATGACCTCACATATTAAAATCAGATTCAAAAGTCATTTTGATTACTGAGTTATTTTAATATTACCCATTAATTAAAAGTTTGTCTACAACACAGATGTATATGGGTGCAGTTTTTCCTGAAAACTGATTCTTAGTATTTATAAGATTGTCATCAAATATTTGATTTTGATTCAGTTAACTGATATCTCACAATACACAGTGGTCCCATTTGACTTCACCAATCCCCAAATGAATGAGATCATTTACACAACTCTGTTTACTTTGGTGTACAGCAAACCATCTTCTGTCTTCAAAACAATAACATTATCATTGTTTCTATTATTAGGTGATATTTGTTGGCCCTATCCATGCATTAGGCACCATTTTCAGCTCTTTACATATATTTATGTAAATACCTTTTCTATAAAGATCTCCTAGAATAAAAAAGTCTCAGAGCTGCCATTTTAGAGAATACTCTATTAAATGCCCATTGTTTTAGCAAATTGTGGATCCCTGTCACCTTACAAGGGCAGAAGTGTCTCAGGTGTTTCTGCTCCACTTCATCATTCTGAATTCTCCATCATATCTTGACATGTGGATCCTTCCAGAAGAGAGTACCCACTCTAAGGAAATTTGCTTTTCTGGAGGAGCCCATGGAATTTGTATAATTTTGCCACCACGGAAGCTGACCTGAGATTGGAGGATCTACTTCCAAGATGGCTTACTCACATGGCTGTTGGTCCTTGTCCACATGGGCCTCTCCACTGAGGAGCTTGTACTTCCTCACAGCCTGGTAGTTGAGTCTTAAGAGAGAGGGACAAGAAGTGGAAACTGAGAGTTTCTTAAAGCCTTGGCCCTTGACACAGTAACATCTCTCTTGTATTCTGTTGATCAGGAAGTTATAGAAACCTGATACAAGGGAAAGGAATGTGGATTTCACCTTCTAATGGGAGAAGTGTCATAATGTTGGGGTATGTTTTGAAATTGTTTGAATTAGCATTTCTCTCAAGATACAACGAACACCTTTTTATAAATCATTACTATTGCCTATGTTTTACTGTTTATGTTCTTTGCCTCATTTTTCTTACTTGTTTGACATCTTTGTATTTATTTCAAAGAGATGTTTATATAAGAGGAGTCAAGATTTCCCTTTGTGATGAGTTACAAATAGTATTTTCCCAGTTTGTTGTTTGTCTGTCTTTTGAATTGGCTTGTAATATTTTTACCCCTACATAGAAGTTTTTGTTATTTTTTTAAAATACAGTTGATACAATCATTTGTAAAATTGCTTCTGAACATGAGTTTATAATTAGAAAGGTCTTCCTCCTTTATAGGAGTTTACTCATGTTTTTGTCTCTTTGTTGCTTTTTTTTTACATTTAAAACATTAATTCATTCAGAGTAATGGATGTTGATATATACATGAAATATATTAATTTTTCAAAATGAACTTGAAAATCCCTCCACTGGATCTCACCATTCTATTAAAAAATTAAAAATCAGTTAGCCTTGGGATCATGCTAAATTTACAAATTGTCTCAGGGAGAATTGACACTCATATGATGAATGCCCTATTAACAAACCTGGTACATTTTCCCATTTCTTCAAGTCCAATTTGTATTCTCAGAAGTATTTAAATATTGTTCCCATATATGCTTTTCATATTACTTTTTAATTTTTTCTTATTTATTATTTTTATTGCTTCTACACATGTAATCTGTTCCTCTATCCTTTCTCCTATTGTATACAGGGACTTTGATTTATCATAATTAATTTTGTGCCCCCTTCCCATTATATTATTGATTTTCTTTATTGCTTAATTTTATAAGCTATGGTTCTTGCATTTTTTAGGTATGAAATCATACATTCAGTTAAGATAATCTTAACTCCTTCTTTTCTATGCCTGAACCACTAACATCTTTTAGTTTTTAAAATTTTATTACTTGCTATTTCTACCCAATGTTGCATACTAATGATGAAAGTTAACATTGATTTTTTTCTAACATCAACAGAAAAGTTTTCCCATAAAAAATGATGCTGGCCAAGAGTCGGAGGAAAGAGATTGGGGAGTTATTGTATAAAGGGTACAAAGTATCAATATACAATGATGTAAAAGATATGGAGATGGGTAATATTGATGTTGCACATCACTGGGAATGTATTAATTTCGCTGGTCAGAGCTCTTTTCAGCATTGTTAATGAGGATCAAATGCTTTTTCTCCTTCGATCTATCAAATAATGGATTATAGTTCATAAGATTGTCTTAGCTTACATTTCTAGACTATATCCTAATTTTAAAAAAAATTATTTATATATAACAGTGGAATGCATTACAATTCTTATTTCACATATAGAGCACAATTTTTGATAAAGGAGATTGCTCTCCACATTTACCTTTTAGTGGATCTTTGTCACTTCTTTGATATCAGTGTTTTGCTTTTCTTTTACCCTCATTTTTAAGGTTATTTATATAAGGTTAAACCCTCAAAAAATAATTTTTAAAAATCTTTTTATTTCCTCTTTTTGTGTTTGTGAACATACATACCTCCTTCGTGTGATGGAGAACTTTATAAGCTCATTTCCACAATCATTAAGGTTAAGTTATTTCTACTTCTATTTTTAGTTTTGCACACTAAAGTTGGGGGGGCAGGGGTTACTTACTGGGAATTAAACCCAGGGCCTTGTGCATGCTAGGCAAGTACTCTGCCATAGAGCTATTTCCAGTTTTTGACAGAAAATTTTCCATTAAAATATTAAGCTTCTGAGCTTTATTTAATTCTTCCAACAAAACTCTGCATGGTAGATTTATTCAGATGACAGTTCTATCCTCTTATGAATATTAAAGTCTACTTTAACTAGATTTAAGGAAAATTCTTTCCTAAAACATCTCAGTGATTTTTTTCCTAAGTATTTTTACTGTTAAAGAAGGTCTCAAGCTCCTGATCATGTTTCCCTGAGAGGGCATAAGATGCAATGCATGCTATAAACAGCTCTTTACGGAAACATAAGGATTTCATTTAATTAGAAAGATCATCAATAAAAGTCCCTGAATTCAATCAACTTGAAAGTTATTTGCTTTAATGGAGGTTTTCAGTACACTAATTAAATATTCCACTCAACTTGGATATTAATCATTCAGATGTGTAATTCCTAGCTTTCCTCTCAGAAACTCCTATAAACACATTCTTTATTTTCCACTAGGCTTGTATTTACTGGGGTCAGTAGAACCTATTTTATTTGCTTGAACTGTCTATTACATCTACATAGAGAGGAAAATGGCATCTCTTTACTTTAGGAACATAGAGGCACCAAGAATTACTGCTTTTGCTTTCATCTTGAGTCTTGTAGTATTCAGTTATTTGTTTTCAAAAAAAAAAAAAAATGTAACACATGAGAAACTGGCTCTGGAAGGTCTAGTGGTTTTTCTCTGGGCCACACAGTTTTTGTGTGTGGTGAGGGAGGAGGGGAGATCATTATTAATGGCTGAGCTCAGCCTGGTCCAGGCTTCTTGACTCCTCTCCTGGTTTAGTAGTGGAAACAAATGCCTGAGGTGAACGCCAGGAGATCAGTGATCATGGAAACAAAAACAAAATGCCTGACAAGTAAAAACAGAGCAATGACCACTTGAAAGTAGAGCAATTCTGAAGACCTTGCAAGGTAGGCTATACTCAAGGAGGGCCTTGAAGGCAGCAGACCTTGGCAGGAGAATAGATGGCTCCCAGCAGAGGAGACCACCTGAGCCAAGATCCACATGCAGGAAACCTAGGAGCAAAACCTAGGACTAAACCAGGAACTGATAGGGCTGAAGCGGGGAGTGTATGTCAGAAACAGGAAAAGAAAATGAGGAGAGAAGATTGAGGAAAGACCACAGAGAGTTTTCAATAACAGGCTGGAGAAATAAACTTATCTGTGTAATGAGAGGCATTAGACACATTCCGCTCAAGAGAAGAGCTGGAAGAAGGGTCTCAGTGGGTGGAAGGAAAGAAAACATAAAACTTGTACTGCTTGAGGTTTTACCCTGTGCACTTATTACAATTTAGAGGAAAAAATACAACAAAAAAAATGAGTCATTAAATCCATATCAGTGATCCCTAACACCACCAAAACACACCCACAACCACCAACAACAAACAATTTATCTAAGTAGAAAATCATCAGAAATGAAAAGTCAGAATCCATGTTTATGAATAGGGCAAACTCCCTGGAGCCATCTAACTCTAAGATACTCTAGCTATGTTTTCTTTCTGGATATGACACAAATGAAGAAGGAAGCAAGTTAGATTGGGAGCTCTAAAGCTATCGATATGATTTGCTAAATTCCTAACAGGCAGTTATTAAGTGTCCAGAGAGAGAAAGTGAGGTGACTTAATATGTATGGTGACACACAAACCTATTAGTACATTTTTTAAAAAATTTTTGGTTGTTGATGGACCTTTATTTTATTCATTTATTTATATGTAGTTCTAAGAATCAAACTCAGTGCCTCACACATGCTAGGCAAGTGCTCTACCACTGAGCCACAACCCCAGCCCCCTATTAATACATTTTTTAAAGATTCAAAAAAGCTGTTAGAATAGGGTCAAGAGAGAGGAAAAGGTTATGAGAGATAATTATTTAAACACCTCCACCAGAAATGTTACTTTCTTGAATTTTTGCATGCAAATTCAGTGAATACACCAGCAAGTTATTCATTACTATTTGAAAAGTAGCTAGAAAAGGTATCTAGCGGAAAGAGCAGAAACTGAGAAACACTGAGAAGAAAGCATACTGTCATGAAGAGGTCTTTATCCAATTGAACTGGAGAAGCTCTGGGACCAGGATACTGATGATGAAATGCTGTCCCCCAGCGCCCCCACCCCCCAAAATCCAGTTAATAGAGATTTTATTTCAGTATCATCGATTTAATCTGTGCTTAATTGGCACAGCCAAGAACACAATTGACAGAAAAAGGAGACAACCTAGAGGATGGGAGAAATAAAGGGTTAATACCAAAGTATATAAAGGATTCATACAACTTAATATTAAGAAAACAACTGATTTAAAAATGTGGAAAGATTCAAATAGACTTTTCTTAAAAGAAGACATACAAAGGGCCAACAGAGAAAATGCTCGCAGCCACAGAGAAATACAAATACTATCACCTTCCACCTGGTAGGATGGCTGTTGTCAAAAAGTTCAAAGATAAGTGTTGGTGTTATGGTTTAGATATGAAGTATCCCCAAAAAGCTCATGTGGTTGACAATGCAAGAAGGTTTAGAGGTGAAGTGATTGGGTTATAAGAAGAGCCTTAAACCAGTCAGTGAATTAATCCCTTGATATGGATTAACTGAGTGGTCACTGAAAGCAGTGGGGTGCATCCTTGGGGGTGTGCCTTTGGGATTCAGATATCATGTGCTCCCCAAAAGCTCATATGTGAGACAGTGCAAGAAAGTTCAGAGGTGAAATGATTGGACTATGAGAATCTTAACCTGATAAGTGCATTAATCCCCTGATAGGGATTAACTGGACAGAAACTGTAGGCAGGTAGGTTATGGCTGGAGGAAACAGGTCCCTGGGGACATGCCTTTGGGCTTTATATTTTGTCGTTGTGAGGAGAGCACCCCCCCACACACATCCTTTCCCTCTCTCTCTCTCTCTCCCTCTCTCCTTCTTGGTGCTATGTCATGAACCACTTTCCTCCACCACACTCTTCCACCATGATGTTCTGCCTCACCTGGAGCCCCAAGGAATGGAGTCAGAGTTCTATGGACTGAGAACTCTAAAACCATGGGTCCCCAGATAAGCTTTTCCTCCTCTAATTTTTCTTATTAGGTCTGTTGGTGTCAGCAACAAAAAAAAAAAAAAAAAAAGATGACTAAAAAAGTTGATTAAAAATGAAGATAAAAGGGAACTCTTGCACACCACTGGGCAGATTTAAATTAGTACAGTCATTATGAAAACCAGTATGATGGTTCCTCAAAAAGTTAAAAATAGAACTACCATATGATCCAGCAAGCCCACTACTCTGTATGGATCCAAAAGAAATGAAATCTGTGTGTGGAAGAGTCATCTGCACTCCATGTTTATCCCAGCATCATTCACTGTAGCCAAGGTAAGTGTCTACCAATGGAATGAATACATAAAATGTGGTTTATGGTTGCAATAGAATACTATTCAGCTTTACAAAATAAAGAAATCCTGTCATTTGCAATACTGTAGATGTTAAATGAAGTAAGCCAGGCACAGAAGACAAATTCTGCATGATCCCACTTAAAAAGTGAAATCTAAAGGAGTTTGATCCATAGAAATAGAGTGTAGAATGGTGGCTATCAGAGGATGACTCAGGAGCTGGTGGTCGTGGGCCATTGGTTAATGGATAAAAAAAAAATCTCAGTTTGTTCAAGGGATATATAGTGCATTATGGTGTCTATACTTAGTAACACATACAGGACACCAAATGTAGAAAATCACAATAGATCTACACCAAAGCACATTATAATGAAAAATGCCTAGCATACAGAATAAGAAGAAAATCTAAAAGCCACAAGAGAAAAGAATCAGATTACATATAGGGGGAAACCAAATAGAATAGCTGCAGATTTCTCAGACCTTCAAAGCTAGAAGAGCCTAGAATAATATAAAACAATCTGAAAGAAAATAGATCCCAACCAACAATCTTACATTCAACAAAATTAAGCATTAGATTTGATGATAAAATAAAAACCTCCAATGATAATCAATAGTTAAAAGAATTTACAACTAGAAAGTCTGCACTACAGAATATCCTCCACAAAATATTCCATGAGATGGAAATGAAAAACAGTAATGTAAATCAGCAAAGAGGGGTATTGCACTAAAGGAAAACCCAATCAAAGGAGAAAGTAAGTCAAGTTAAAAACCAAAAAATAAACAAAATAACCAGGAATACAAATCATGTCTCAATAATGACCCTAAATGTTAATGGCCTAAACTCATCAATCAAAAGATTGGCAGATTGAATTTTTTTAAAAAAACCAACAATATGCTGCCTTCAAGAGATTAATTTCATAGGAAAAGACATCCACAGACTAAAGGTGAAAGGTTGGGAAAAAACATACCACTCACATGGACTATATAAGCAAGCAGGGGTTTCCATCCTCATAACAAACAAAGTAGACTTCAAAGTTAATCAAAAGTTAATCAAAGGGGATAAAGAAGGACACTACATACTGCTCAAGGGAACCATACACCAACAGGACTTAACAATTATAAATATATATGCCCCGAACAATGGAGTAGCTATGTTCATCAGACAAAGTCTTCTCAATTTCAAGAGTCAAACCCACCACAACACAATAATACTCAGTGACTTTAACACATCTCTTTCACCAATGGATAGATCTTCCAAACAAAAGCTAAACAAAAAAACTATAGAACTCAATAATATAATCAATAATTTAGACTTAACAGACATATATAGAATGTTTCACCCATCAATGAGTGAATACAACTTCTTCTCAGCAGAACATGAATCCTTCTCTAAAATAGACCATATATTATGCCACAAAGAAACTCTTAGCAAATACAAAAAAGTAGAGATACTACCCTGCCTTCTATCAGATCATAATGGAATGAAATTAGAAATCAACAATAAAATAAAAAATAGAAGTTACTCCAACACCTGGAGACTAAATAATATGCTATTGAATTAATAGTGGATTGCAGAAAACATCAAATAAGAGAATAAAAATTCTTAGAGGTAAATGAGAACAATGATAAAACATATCAAAATCTCTGGGACACTACGAAGACAGTACTAAGAGGAAAGTTCATTGGATGGAGTTCATTTCTTAAAAGAAGAAAAAGTCAACAAATAAATGACCTAACATTACACCTCAAAGCCCTAGAAAAAGAAGAACAAATCAACAGCAAAAGTAGTAGAAAATAGGAAATAATTAAAATCAGAGCTGAAATCAATGAAGTTGAAACAAAAGAAACAATTGGAAAAATTGACAGAACAAAAAGTTGGTTTCTTTAAAAAAAGAAACAAAATTGATAAATCCTTAGCCATACTAACGAAAAGAAGGAGAGAGAAAACTCAAATTACTAAAATCCATCATGAAAAAGAAAACATCGCAACAGACACTATAGAAATACAGAAGATAATTAGAAATTACTTAGAAAATTTGTACTCTAATAAAATAGAAAATATCAAAGACATCGACAAATTTCTAGAGTCTTATCATTTACCCAAACTAAGTCAGGAGGATTTACACAAGTTAAAAAGATCAATTTCAAGCAATGAAATAGAAGATGCCATCAGAATCCTACCAACAAAGAAAAGCCCAGGACCAGAGAGATTCACAGCAGAGTTCTACAAGAACTTCAAAGAAGAATTAATACCAATGTTCCTCATATTATTCCATGAAATAGAAAAATAGGAAACACTTCCAGACTCATTCATGAGTCCAATATCACCCTGATTCCAAAACCAGATGGAGACACATCCAGGAAAGAAAACTTCAGACCAATATCTAATAATAATAATAATAAAAAAAGTTTAGTTCGATTGATTACTACTCCTTGTTTAAGTAAGAAATTGTACTTTCAAATAAGCTAGCACTCATTTTTGGTAGTTTATGCACTAGCATTTGTCATCTTTTAAATGATTTCAGCACGCTGCCAGACTGTTCCTTGTGTGAATTCTTTCAAGCATTGAAAGGTTGCCAAAGCATATCCTGATGTCACGAAATAATTAAGGTACAGATATGCAGTAGACAGTTTCCAAAAGGAAAAGGATGGTAGGGAGAGGCATAAAGGAGGGCAGAAAGGAGAGAAGGGGGGAATGATTGGGGGAGAGAGAGAGAGAGAAAGAGAGGGATGACTGAGGAAGGAGGCAGAGAGAGAAACAGGAAGAGGATGAACAAACCAACAACAAATCCTATAGAATCACTTGTTTTGGTTTGGTTTGCTTTATTTTCCTATCCTGGTAATATATGTTAAGAAAGTGGCAATATATCTTAAAAAATTGTTATTTCATAAATTACCCTATAACAATAACCCTTCATAAAGTTTTCAAATTTAATGAGGAAATTTTCAGGAAAGGTGGGTGCTCACAGCAGGGAAATTGACAGAGATGCCCTTTAACAGAACTGAGTGCACCGCCTGAACTGAGCTGCTCTTTGCTTAGCTCAATGATGGGGGCTTCAAAGCAATGACAGGAATTGGTATTGACTTTCTGGGTGAACTTTTCAAGCAGAAGGTCATTCTGGGGAAGATATGGAGATGAAAGGTCATGGACAGGTTGTAGTGGTCTTGTTTGTACAATAAATCATAGTGATTATTTTCTTCATCATCCAATCAAAGCAAGAAAAATGTACCTTTGCCAATAGTCAGATGAAATAGTTTCAAAGTCCTCTTTTAAAATAATAAGAAAATACTGAAAAGAAGATGCCAATGGAAAAACAGGCAGCACTAGATATGATGTATAATTGATAGCCTTTAAATGTACTGGCATCAGCCTAAATAGCCAGATTTGTAGATTTCACTGAAAGAATTTTAGCTCTTGCCACCAAACTATGAAAAATTGAAAGTACAGGAAATAAGCCAGGCGCATTGGTTCACACCTGTAACCCCAGCAGCTCCAGAGGCCAAGGCAGGAGGATCATGAGTTTAAAGCCAGCCTCAGCAATGATAAGGTGCTTAACAACTTAGTGAGACCCTGTCTCTAAATAAAATACAAAATAAGGCTGGGGATGTGACTCAGTGTTTGAGTGGCCCTGAGTTCAATCCCCAGTACCAAAAAAAAAAAAAAAAAAAAAGTACAGAGCAAAGAAATGGTTTGACTTTGATTCTCCTATCTGATATACTACCATTTGCTCTTGGTAAACCGGATACAGCAGGTCAAAAATGGACAAGCAGAGTTTTAATAGCTACTTTTGTATTTCTGAGATTGGATTATTATTATGTTTTGCATTTATATTTAAATAATTAGATATGCATGATTCAAGGTTGACTGGATTTTGCATTCCTGAATAGAATGATATTTGAAGGTCAATTTTAATTTTTCAAAGATGTTATTTTTATAAGGGGACAATTTTTTCCCCTCATTTTTGATAGTTCAGGAATTTCTCCCAAGTTTTAAATTAATACATTTTCCATTAGTCAATAATTTACAGTATTTTAAATTACTTGCATCCCTTTGTGAGAAACTGACAAAACCTTTTGTGTCCACAGGTGACTATTATTCAATAGTGGTAGAAATGGAAATTATTTTCTCAAGAGGTTTATAACTAATTTATGACTGTTTCTGGCTGACCTCCCTGAATTATAGTAAACTCATCTGTAAAATAAAATAATTTGGATGGACCATTTTAAGGCTAATTTTGCTATTAATATTTTTTAAACATTTATACAGCTTAAACAGACTATATATATATATATATATATACATATATATATATATATATATGAGCATATATGCAGAATATACACATTCTTCTCTAACCTGCTAACCTACTTGGGGCAGCCCTTGAGATTTCCTATCAATTTTTATGTTGGGCCATTATCATTTCTTCCTAGAGTCATATAATTTAAATGTTATTATCAAATTTCCAATTCTTGGCCATGTAGGGTTTCTCCTATGGGTGATCCATGGGTTGGCGAGTGGCAGATGAGTTTTGATTATCCAAAGTGTCTCTGTCCACTGAAGGAAAGATTTTCTCGCTCTGTTCTGTATTTGTTAAAGAAGGAATATCGATGCTTCAGAAGGTGCAGAGAACTAGCCAGTGTTCAGGGTCGTTGCAGGGCCACTCAGTCAACACATACAGAATGTGTCAGTCTGCTTGAGGTTCAATTTCATCATTTATTGAAAGTTAAATAACTAAAGGTGAATATTCCAAAAGGAGTAAACAAGGGGTGAACACAATACTTCAGTAATATTAGTGTATTATTAAAAAGGAAACCTCGTTATGTTGAGTTGACTCCATGAAGTGCACCCCCTCTGGTTCCCATCTCCACAGCCAGAGCTCTTGGGCATCTTTGGATCACTTCTCAACTCACATCAAACCAACCACTAGAAGGAGGAGGCAACATTGACACTTCAAGCTGGTAAGTAGAGAGTAAAAGGAAGAATTTTGTTACGAAACCCAGTCTCATACTTACTTCTGAACTGTGATATTGTAAATATTGTAGTCCATCCCCCAATAGGTATTCTTCTTTATTTCATGCTAACTGAATCTCCATGCTTTCAGGTGGACAAATGGCTCTGGATGTCAAAACTGCATTTCCCAGTCTTTCTTGCTGGTTGATTTGGTCTTTTGATTGTGTTCTGTTCAGTGAGATGTAGGTAGAAATTTTCTTTGGCAGCTTCTCTGATAATGTTTATGAATAAGCTGGGACACACCTGTGACCCCTCTCCCTTTCTTCCTCCTTTCTTCACCTGGAACACAGATGTTATGACTCTATCATCAGGATAGGGACACACACATGTGAAGTTAGATGGTGCGCTAGGACAAGGCCATTTCCCTGTGTCATGGGTCAGTGCTCTCATGTCAACCCTGCCCTGCCCACATGTGGCTTCACATTAAAGAAGTAAAATTCTGTCTCATTTAAACCATTGATGTCCTAGAACTTTGTAATAGGAAGTAAAACCCAACTTTAAAAATTACAGGTGGTGAGTCAAAATATAAATGAAATTTTGTAAAAAGTTTATGTACAGAGTTCAGTTTCTTATCTATAGGCTCAAGACTTAGAAGCTCAACTCTGTCATCCCACAATTCATCCCTGTGGTCTTTTGGATACAATTCTGTTCTGGATCATTCTTTGGTCTGATGTTCTACCTTAATTTCCATTAAGTTCTGCAGAGCAGCTAATTGTTAAACTTAATGCCCCCGAGGTTCTAGAATATCTCTAAGTAATTCAAATCAAGACTCCTATACTTATCTCAGGAAATGTCTCCTTTAGGTGATCCTATATATGAACATAACACCTGGGAGAGAGTGCTTATCCTGGATGTGGAGGTAGCCTCAAGTCCAGAGCTTAACAATTCCACTGATACATTTAATTGATTGATCATTCTAAGACACTGTCCTACTGACTACATAGTAGGACACAATAGAGCAGTCATTCTGCTCTATTCTCCAAGGGCTTAACTATTCAGAAGGTGATGGAATTTTCCACAATTTCTATCAGTTTAGATCTGTCCAACTCTTACTGTTGGACATTGTTTTCCATTTCCTAAATGTATCAGAAAATTCCATTGTTTATATTGATTTCCTTTGTTCACCCTAGGGATTTGGAGAAAAATAGAATAGTTTGCAATCAATTAAAAGCCCTCTTCCTAATAAATGTCCTATTTTTATGTCTCAGGTTGACAGAAGAGGGAAGCTTCCTTGAGTATGTCAGGATATCCTCTCTTCTCCTGGTTTCTTGTTCTTGCTTGTGGATTTAATTTAATATTGTTAGTCTAAGCACAACTCACAGCACCTCTCATTTGCAGCCTGTAATGAATCAAAATGTTTTCTTATTTCTCCTCTTAGGCAAAACTGTCTCATTTCTTGTCTTGCAGTCATTAAGTGTAGTATTATTTTTTCAATTTTATTTTCCACACTAATAATATTGTCCACTTCTATTTTCAAAAACTCACTTGCTTTTTTTTTTTTTTTTTGGTGGTGCTGGGGATTGAACCCAGGGCCCTATGCATAGTAGGCAAGCCCTCTACCAACTAAGCTATATCCCCAGGCCTCACTTCCTTTTTTCTTGATATTCATTTGCTATTTTGCTTCACTATGTATTAAATGCAAACATTAGGTAACATAATAAAATCATTAAAAATTAAAGTTTGTTTTTGCTGTGAAAGCCAGTGTGTGTGTGTGTGTGTGTGTGTGTGTGTGAGAGAGAGAGAGAGAGAGAGTACATGTGCGAGCACGCCCATGTTCTTCTAATTAAGGCAAAAAATTGTCTACTTTCTATGCATCTGTATTGCACATTTTACAAAGGAAAGCAACTTTTCTAATTTTCCTCATACCTTTTGCCTGATATCACTTAGAATTAAGTTCTGCAGAGCAGCTAATTGTTAAACTTTATGCCCCTGAGGTACTAGAATAAGCCCAGAAAAATGTGATTCTATTGTTTATCCCTATGTACCTACTGATGCATAGGTCAATAATTAGTAAAGTGTTCTGGGGAATTTATCAACTTATTGGAAGAAAAACTGCTGCTCTTCTTTGCCTCTAGGGAATAGCATAAGACATGTCACTTGAAACTCAGAAAGTTCTCATAGATCCACAGAAAAGATAAATCATATATATCCTTTGGCATTTTTTTGTGAAGAAAATTTTAGTTGGAGTAATTGGTGAACAAAGACCACATAAAATTCAGCAAAGAAAACCTAAGGTAAAAGGCAAGTTTTGAGTAAGACAACAGAAACTGCTTAATACCATGTGCTGATTGACAAGCACATGAGATTTACCAGGATCAGGACACCATTCAAGAAAAATGATAGATTTCCTGCACAGACGGCCAACCAGCCTCAGGTCCAGGAAAGTCAAGATAAAAGGCACAAAAGTTTATTCTAAAGACAAGGACAGGATGCAGGGTCTGGAGGTAAATGAGGTGGCTCTGAATTTGCTAATGGCTCAGGCTCACGTTTTCAGCTCTAGTTTATAATTCCACCTGAATTCAGGTTCTGCAACCACAGGTTTAAATGATGCCACAAAAAGAGTAAATTGAGCCCCAATCCCAATGAATCAATCTGTGATATCACACACATTTCAATGTGTATTTTGATTTTAGAAGATTTTAGCCTTATTCTATTTTTGTTGTTGATTTCAAAACCTAGCTCAACTATCAATTCTACATGAAGAGTTCCCTTGTCTCTTATATGAAGTTTTTCCCCTCTCTGGAAATAAATAGCTCTTGGCTCATAATTTCATTATAGTGAACAGAAAATCCACAGATGAGAAGACATTGGCAAATTTATATCTGATAAGGGATATACATTCTGAATATACAGATCTCTTAAACATCAACAGTAAAATTAACCTAATTTTAAAATGAGCAAAGAGCTGAATAAACATTTCTCCAAAGAAGATATACAAGTGGCCAATGACAAGGTATTCTACACCACTAGTCTTTAGGGAAACTGAGGCAACATAATTTTGCATCCACTAAAATGGCCATAATCAAAATGAGGGATAATAATAAGTATTGGAGAGAATGTGGAACCTTTATACACGGCTAGTGGGAATGCAAACTGATACAGCAGCTTTGGAAAATAATTGGACAGTTCCTCAGGGAGTTAACCATAGTAACCATCTGACAAACAATCCCACTCCTCGGTATTACCTAAGAGAAATAAAAATGTATGCCCACATAAACCTGTACACAAATGATTATATAGCATTATTCAGAGTAGCCAAAACATGGAGACACCCAAACTGTCCACCAACTGATGAGTGGAAAAACAAATGTTGTATATTCATATAATGGGATATTATTTGGCCCTACAAAGGAATGAAGTACTGACACTAGCTACAACATGAATGAACATGAAAATGCTATATTAAGTGAAAAGCCACACACAAAAGTCCATGTTGTGATTCTACTTTTATGAGATGTCCAGAATAGGCAAATCCGTAGTGATAGGAAATAGATGGGCTGGGTATGATGGTGCACATCTGTAATCTCAGCAGTTTGGGAGGCTGAGGCAGGAGGATCGCAAATTCAAAGCCACCCTTATCAACTTAGTGAGGCCCTAAGCAACTTAGGAAGACTCTGTTTCTAAAAATAAAAAAGGAGGAATTTTGGAAAGGGTAAAGGGGAAGAAGAGGAAGGGAGGGGGCATGGAGACAGGAAAGATGATGGAATGAGATGGACATCATTACCCCAGGTACATATATGAAGACACGAATGGTGTGACTCTACTTTGTGTACAATCAGAGACATGAAAAATTGTGTTCCATCTGTGTACTATGAACTAAAATACATTCTGCTTTCATGTAAAACAAATTAGAACAAATTAATTAATTATTTATTTTTTTTAAAAAAGAGCTGGTGATGTGGCTTAGTGGTTGAGCGCCCCTGGGTTCAATCCCTGGTACCAAAAACAGAAAGAAAGAAAATAGATTGGAGACAAAAAGTAGATTGTCAAGGGCCTGGGAAGGGGAAAGAGGGAGTGAGTGACTACAAGTGGGAAGAGGATTTCTTTGGGGGATTGTGCAAATGTTCTGTTATTATATAGTGGTAATTGCTGTCTATTATTAGTGGTTAGATAGTGATGACAATGATGACATCTTTGTTAATATATTAGTATTAACAATTACCAATAAATTGTAAACAAAAATATCTGAAATATATATATATCTTCATCTCCCTAGCTAGAGAGACATTCAATCTGAGAGAGATATGAGATGGGGAATGGGAAAAATAATTTGATATGATATCATGCTGTCCAGAGCAGAAAGGAAAATAATCTTCCCAGTTTCCTTTCCCTTCCTTCCCAAGCCCATTCTTTCTGAGGCTGCAGGGAGAAAGGGGAAGCTACAGGTGAGTGGCAAGCATGTTTGAGGGGACAACAATCTCTTATACCCTGATCTGTTCCAGGTGGATCTTGGCAGTTCCAAAAATTAACAGGAAAGAGGAGGAGGGGGATATACTAGCTGGGTTAAAAAGCATCCGGGACTCATTCAACACATCCTCCCACAAATAACCTCCTCACAGTCCACCCCAACCAAAGCTTGCCAGTCAAAACCACTCCAAGTGCATCCCTCTTGCTCTGATGATGATCCTTCCAGCAGGAGGCCTTGAACTAGACCAGAGCGCGTGTCCTTGAGGGCTGTTTTGAGGTTACAAGACTCAAGACCCTCCCACTTTCCTCCTTAGTCATGCAGGGCTACTGACCTTATTCCAAAGAGCAACTGCTCTAGGCTGCCTGATTTATATCTAATAGAACTAAGGGCCTTACAAGGGAAAAATGGAGAAAGTGCTAAGCAGCCAGAGAACACCGGCAGCTGATTGTGCACAATGTGAAGCTGTAGCCACTGCCAATAGATTAATACCAATGTCTAATCCTCCTACCAACTGGATGGCAGGACCTGACCCTTCACCGGTGCCAAGAATGGAAATCGTTCCTGCCCATCTGCTATTTGCCTCAGCTGCTGTAACATACAGAGATGCAAAACTCTTCCCATTTAGGAAGCAAAGTGGGAGCAAACCTCTTTGGAGATCTAAGGCAGGGATATAATTTTTGTCTTGCATTTCACAGCTTGGGAACTGTACTAACCAGGTGGCCTTTGAAATCGGCAATCTTGACTCTCTGCCTCCCTTGGGCAACTTACATTATTAAGCTCTTGACTTCAGACCCCTCCTTTGTAAAATGATAATACTATCTAATTCAAAAAGTTGTTTGGGTTACATGAAGACAACTATTGCAGAGTACCTAACACCGTTCTGGCTCACTGTCTATTTAGAACAAATGTTGCCTTATTGATGTTCTTGGGCTTATTTCCAACTGCAGAGTCCTATAGGAAGGGGGCAGTCCAATTCACTAAAAAATCAATTCTTGAAATGAACAGTTTGCAGAATGACCAAAATTTATGTGCTACACATTTTAGCAGTCCCAATAATATTTTGGTTTTTGATGACATTCAAATATAGTCTTTTGAATATTGACCAAGCTTGATGAGCTGCCTGATAAAATAACCCTAATAGAATATTAAGATGGTAGTAAATTATAAATTCACTGAACATATTTATATGAAGCACTTTTTCCATCCCCAAATGTAACTTTAGGGTTTTTCAGAAACTTTATAATATTTTTTTTTCCAAAACTAAAGCACATTTAGCACATTTCACCAATTTCTCAAGTAACATGTCAGCCTTAATTTACATTTTAGCAAGTTAATTTTAATTTAATTAATTTAAATTTTAAAACAGAAAATTCAAATTTTAAATACAGTTCATTTACAATTAAAATTAAATTGAATATTTATTAAATTAGCATTTTAAATTTAATTTAAAAAGCACTTGATATAAGTCAGAATTATCCTAGAATTCTGTCAAAGATAAATGTTGACATTTTGATTTCTAACAAGAAATTTAGAAACAGGAAAAAAAGGTAGCAGTTTCCAGAAAGTTTCAACAT
This sequence comes from Callospermophilus lateralis, assembly GCF_048772815.1. Lineage (NCBI taxonomy): Eukaryota > Metazoa > Chordata > Mammalia > Rodentia > Sciuridae > Callospermophilus > Callospermophilus lateralis. Next base: position 40,948,780 of record NC_135320.1, on the reverse strand, counting down.
TTAAAACTGCTTATGGACAGGAGCTAAAGGTGTTTAGAAGGGAATACTTTAATGATCTAGATCTTTTGTACTTCACTTTTTAAAAATTTTTTACTCATGGTCAATGTCAAATTGTAAAGAAAAGATTTAAAAAGCCAGTCCGAGCACCTGCGATCAGACATGCAAAGGGCTTAGAGACAGTGCTTGATAAATAGCAGGTGCTTAATAATAATGGTAACAACCTCCCTTCCTATAAAAACTATCCTTATAGATTATTTTGCTCCTCACTTATGATGTATCTCGCCTTTACACTTTTTTTTTCCCCTCAAAAAACCTGATGTCCTCAAAATGAGAACAGAAACACTGGAATCACACATTGCTGTACATGACTGAGTGCTCATTGTTTTTTTGCTTATCTGAATCATTGCTACTTTTATATCCCACTACTGACTTTCTTACTGACACACAGATAAGATTAAACTTGCTTTATTTATTAGGAAAAAAATTCCTTTACTTATTTTGACAACTCTACAAAAACTAACTTATGGTTTATTTTTCATAATTGCTCCCACTTGACTGAGTTTTTATGATTTATAATTACTAGCAATGGCAAACTTATTACATTCGTCAGGACATTTAAAAAAAAAAAATAGCTGCCAAGTGCCCAGGAAGCTGATTCTCTGCAAATAAAATTTCCTGCTACAACATACAATGCTAGAGGTCAGATTTTTTTTTATAACATCAATATAAATTTAGTTGCTAGTCCTACAAGAGTACAAGAGTTTTTTGGATATGCAGATTAGAATTTGACTCATAGCTGAAAGCAGAAGCTATTATTTGTTAAATAATTATTTTCTAAAGTAAACTTATTTAAATAAAGCAACACCAAAAAAAAAATTTTAAAAAAAAGAGTACAAGAGTTTCTTTTAAAAAAAAAATTGTTTTCCTATGTATCTTTTCAGCCTTTTAATTGGACACTTAACTATGACCTCTGGCCTAGATATAAGGGACTCCATGAGGAAAGCACATTGGTCTGTATTTCATCTGTGAACTGTTTCCCAATCCAATATCAATGTCTCCGTCCCTGATGTGCCCAGAGCCAACTGTGTTAAGTAATGTGTACCAAAGGCTGTGGTCATGAGATTGCTCTCTAAGGCTTCATACACACTCTACAAATGATTTCCCAATATTTACCACCTCCATGCAGAAAGCCTGGAAGATTATAAAATGATTAGAAATTTTTGCTCAGAGAACAAACAGCAGAATACCATTTCAGAATATGGAGAATAGAAATGGTTGTTTTTGAGATGCCATGTGAAAACTGTTGAGACAGAAGCCTTCTTGTTGGGCAGAAGCAAAATTTAAAAGAGGGAGGGAGGGAGGGAGGGAGGGAGGGAGAGAGAGAGAGAGAGAGAGAGAGAGAGAGAGAGAGAGAGACCTCAACCAATAAAAAAAAAGTGAGAGGAGGGTTAGGAGCCTGGCAGAGAGAACAAGCTGGTTCCAGCCTTTCGTACTCAATACTTCTCTGCCCCGAAGCTTCTTCTTGATGTTTTCTGCCTCAGCTTTTGTGGAGTTATGTGGCTCTTCTACTTTATCATAAACCCAAGTGGATCAGAAAAGGAGCCCTAGAAGGGCAGCCCTTTAACTGTTCAAAGTCCAGAGTAAAGGGAATGCCATTTTCTTTCCTTTTTTTTTTAAATTATTTTTTATATATATTTAGTTGTTCATGGACCTTTTTTTAATTCATTTACTTATATGCGGTGCCAAGAATCAAAACTAGTGCCTTACACATGCTAGGCAAGTGCTCTACCACTGAGCCACAACCCCAGCCCTGGGAATGTTATTTTCTACATATTAATCTCTTGAGATTATTTCTATTTAGCTGGTTTTCAGAATGGATTTGAAGTTGCTGCTTAAATACCTCCAACAAAGGTACATTGAGGTTAACCTTTCTTACCTAGTGACACCCAAAGTAGAGCCAACTGTTACAGTTATTTGCGTTCTGACAATTGTTTCAGTACAGAAGTGTGAAGTGATAGTCACTTGAACGTTTGGAATCTCGTCATTGACCTTTCCATTCCCTTCTCTCTCTCTCTCTCTCTCTCTCTCTCTCTTGGAATTAATGTTAATTCATAATGTAAAAATATTTAAAGAATCTGTTGGATAATTCAACAGCTCTTGTTGAATATTGGTTATTCTTTGTTATAGTTTGACTATGAGGTATTCCCCAAAAGCTCCTGCATTGATACAGAAATATTCAGAGGTAAAAAGATTATAGATTATGAGAGCTGTAACCTCCTGGATCTATCCTAGTTTGATTGAACTGACAGAGTGGTAATTCTAAGAAAGTAGGGCATGGCGGGAGAAGGTGGGTCACTAGGAGTGTGCCCCCGAGGGGATGCATCTTCCTTTGGCTCCTTTCCTCTTTCTTTCATCTTCTAGGCCACCAGAAGTTTCCTTCTACCAGTCCTTCCACCATGATGTTCTAACTAACATTGGGTCCAGGGCAATAGAGTCAGTTCATTGTGTACTGAACCTCTAAAACAATGAGTCAAAACGAACTCTTTCCTCTGACTCTTTTTTTTTTGTCAGGTATTTGGATCACAGCAACATAAAACTGATTGTTACATATTTTATAAGTATTTAATACCTTTTGCCTAATAACCCCAAAACCCTTTTTTTATCACAATATAAATACATAACACTTTTCTGTCAGCCTAATAGAATAGAGATTTCCAACTTAAAAATATAAAGATGACAAGTCATAATAAATCCTTGGCAAGCCACTGTATCTCTTTGGTTATTGCTCTGATGAAACTTCCCTCCTCAGACTTATGTAAGATCACCAAGTGGGCCACAAGAAGAGGAAGAAAGTGTGGCTCCATTTTTGAATGCCCTCCCTAGCCAATAGAGCTGTGGGGTTTCCCTGCCCCTGTCCTCTGGCATACTCCTGCTGACTGGATTCATAACTAATAAGATTCAGACCCTTAAACCTAAAGAGGCTGGGAGCTATTTTAGCATACACTAAACAAGACTAAAAATATTTCCTGCTATTTTATTTACATTACGATGAAATTGAATAAAAGAAGATCAGGATCTAGATATAGGAGCATATTTAAATATTATCCTTTAAGTTATTTGCTTAGTTTCTAAGGCGTGTTAATCCCCCTCTGTTTTATCTGTGGATGTGGGAGGTCTGTGTCCAGAGCTAACAGGGAGTGCTTTGTGAGCGCCTGCCTTGTCAGCAATGAGGAAGTGCTCTGCCTCCTGGCTCTAACTGGGTAGGCAGAGCCTGGATGTGGTCAGGACCAGGTTTTGTTTGCATCAGGCCATTTCTCAGCCTCACTATTGACCTACAAAGCAACTTTTTGCTGCCATGGGACAAGTCTGTGCCTTGTTGGCTGGCTAGTACCTGGTGCCCAGAAACCTCCATTCACCATCCACTGTGGTCATCATCACACCACTATTACTATCCGGTGGGACAAACGGGTGTGAATGCATCAGCACATTCCTGGAGGAAACCAGTACATTTAAAAGATCATGGAGGATTTGCTTTTATAGCTCTCAAGCCAATCCTAACAGCCATAGTGTTTGCACAGTCAGGGGAAGAGAAAAAGAACAAATTACCTTCCCTATAGAGGGAAAGTGTCTGCTTTGCTGTAAAAGCAATTAAGAAAGCAGTCAGGGCCCTTTGGAAGCTGATGCTTTTTGAAATAGAGAATTTCCAAACACAAAATGCTACTGATGGCAAGAGTCATTTCTTCTTGCACCCTGGTGCATATTTGATGTGGCATTTTTCCAGGGGAAGGCCTGAGGCACACTCAGAGGCCAAAGCTTGCCAAACAATAATTTAATATATCCAGCCTCTCCCCCCCATCCCCTGATCCTCCAGACCTTGAAAAGAAAAGGGTGCAGCGGGTTTTTCATCCATTACCAGCTGTAGAAGATGAGCATTTGTTATTTGAGGCAGCTGTGTCTTACCCCTTTTTAAATCAACAGAAGTAGAACACCATGCAGAGCAGGGACCAGGTGGAGGCAAATGCATCTCTCAGCATTGAATGTTTTGCATGAAATAACCCAGAGTACTGCCCTGACCCCAAAGAAAAAGTCATGCTTTTTTAAATAAAGTGATAACATCTAAAAGGTATTGCCTTTGGTGTCATCAGGGGACTAGTTCCAAGTCCATCTGTTCCTTCCATCCCCCCTCAGATAACCAAAATCCCCACATACTCAAGTTGTTTATATAAAATGACATAGTAACTTATGCACATCCCCTCCTGCACACTTTACAGCACATCTAGATTACTTGCAATCCCTAAAACAATGTAAATACATATGAATAGTTGGTATGCTATATTTTTAGGGAATAATGACTAGAAAAAAATCTGTACATATTCAGTACGGATGCAATTTTTTCACAGATCTTTAATCCTTGGTTGACTGAATTCACAAATGCAGACCCCAGAGATATGAAGGTCCAATTGATATTCCGATTTTCCTTCTAAGTGTTCTGGACCACTTTAGGTAGCTTTTAGGGGGCAGCTATGAGCCTGGCCCTCTGGTTCCCTTTATTTATTTATTTATTGGTACTGGGGATTGAACCCAGGGTTGCTTAACCACTGAGTCACATCCCAACCCTTTCTTTTATTTATTATTATTATTATTATTATTATTATTATTATTATTATTATTATTTAGAAACAGGTTATCACAGAATTGCTTAGAGCCTTGCTAAGTTGCAGGGGCTGGCTTTGAACTCTCCATCCTCCTGCCTAAGTCTCCCAAGAGGCTGGGATTATGGGCTTGTGCCACTGTGCCCAGCCTCTGGCTCCTTTTCCTGACCAGCGGTTTCCTTCTGCTTCACCTGTCTGTTTCTGGAGGAGGGAAGAGGAGAATAGTCATGGAGTCTGCTGTTTGCTGAAAGTTGTCCCTTGACCTTATCCAGTCCCTCCTCCTTTCCTTTCCCTATCTTTCTTCCTGGAATCCTCCTCTACTCTTCCTTACTGATGGCTACCCCAGAAGATAGGCAGAGCAGTTGAGCATAATATTGCTGTTAAAGGCACTCAATGTTTCAGAGTTCTAGTTAAATGCTTTTAAAAATACTGGTTTGGAAACAAAAATGAAAGGCAAATTTGGGGGTAATCTCAACTTATTGAAGTGGCTTCCTAAGTAATACTGTAAAGGGTGACGCGTGAACTTCAGAACCAGGCAGAATCCAGTCCTACCCTCACTGTATATAGCTATGACCTTGAGAAATTCAGGGAGCATTCTATATCCTTGATCTTCTAAAATATAAAATGAGATTGTTTTGAGAACTAAATGAGAGATTCTGTATAAAGCTTTTATGTTCCTGGCACACAATAATTGTTTAATAAATGTTAGCTATTATTAAATTTCTAATCTATAACAACCTCCAACAGTATACTATTAAAGAACTTAAAAAACATTAATGATAGCAAAATCCTCAAGACTTCGGAAAACTAAGATTGAAATAAAAACTCTAAATAAAATTTTTGTGTTAAATAGTATCAATATTTTCCTGGGAAAGAACTTTATGCATTACAGATGAAACTGGGAGTTTAGCAGAATTAATAAGGGTCCGACCTCAGAACATAATATCTGCAACCACCTCCCCACCACTATCCCCGGAACCCAGGGGCACTTTGTGACTAAGCCACATCCCCAGCCCTTTTTTGTTTTGAAACAGTCTTGCTAAATTGCTTAAAGCCTTGCTAAGTTGCTGAGGCTGGCTTTGAACTTGGAAACCTCCTGCCTCAGCCTCCCAAAGTCTCTGGGATTACAGGTGTGCACAACACCTGCAGTCTAGACATTGCCAGTTGAGCCCAGAAAATCCCTGACTCCCTCACAGATGAAGTTCTTGTTTACTACTGGGACAGTACAGAACATGCCTTTTGGTCCCCATAAAAAGATACTACAAACTACAAAATATTGCTCTTGATGAATAAGCATCCTCCCTATTGAATTGTGTTCTCCCCAAACACGTTTTAACCTTAACCACCTTCTTCAGAATATGAGCTTGTTTGGAAATAGGGTCTTGACAAAGGTAATCAAGTTATGAGATGGTGAGACTTGGGCCTTATCCAATATGATTTGTGCCTTTATCTAAAGGGGAAATTTGGACATAGGAATAGATGCAGAGAAAACATCGTGTGAGCATGAAGGTAATATAGAGGCAATGTATTCACAAGCCAAGAAATGCCAAAATTACCAGGATCCTAACAGAAGCCAGGAATGAAGCCTGAACAGATTCACCTTCACAGTTCTCAGAAGCCCACTTTAATCTTGGGCTTCTAAGCTACAGAATTTGGAGGGAAAAAAAAATGATGTGTTATTTAAACCAACCAGTTTATGGCCCTTTGTTATGGCAGCTCTAGCAAACTAATACACTCCCTTAAAATTCCACCTGTTTTCCTAAACTATTCCAGCTGCTTCACTGACAGCATCTGATGTCTCATTGCCACTTCTTTATAGATTGCTATTTCTTATCCTCTGAGGTACTCGTTAGCTTTTCTGCTGTTATTGTTCTGTTGGTTCCACCCTGTCAAATCTTTAGAATGATTGACAAGCAGTCATTTTGTATTTCACTAGTTAAGACTAGAATCAATTCACCCTAGAAAGTAAATGCGGGAGCCAGTTTTAAAAAGTACAGTTCTCTGTATTCAGTGAAGGCTGCAAAGGCAGTGGGAACCACCCTGTGGCCCAACCTTGAATGCCTGCTCAGTTTGAAGTTGGTTACACTGTCCCACTAATACCAGCCTTTAGACTTCACCTTGATCACCATTCCAGATGGTGACATGAATCCTCTGTTTGGTGCTTTCTCCAATAAGAAGATGAGTATTATAGAAGAGGTTTACCAGATTCTTGATCCTTCAGCATCTAAAAACTCACTCAAATGAGTGCCCTAGATTCCCCTTGGGGGATGTCCCTGATTCTAACATCGCATTTTGGAAATTCCCCAATCTTGATCACTTTCACCCAGGACTAAGGACCCAAATTTTTTCTGGCCCCTTACTTTAGTCAAAGAGTGGGCAGGAAATTAAAACTCAGCCAGTAAGGACTCCTGCCTAAGACTCTGAATTCTGAGAAAGAGAAAAAAAAAAAACATCTCTCTGGATTTGGAGCCATCCCCAAAACCAGATGATTTCTGCATCACAGGTCTTGATGCCAAGCTTCTGAAGCTGCCTATAACTGAGCTGCCTGGTAACTGCCAATTTTCCACCGCGAGTGCCCCCAGCTTCCTTTTAATGTTTGAACCCCAAATATTTGGTATGTTTCTAATATATTTTGATTTTGTTTTCTCTTTTTTTCTCTTTCCTCCTTTCTTTCTTTTTCTCTCTCTTTTTTTCCTTTATTTGCCTTAGGATAATCAGAGCTGGTTTCTGTGGCTTACAACCAAGAAACCTAATATATTCAGGGACTACTAAAGCGACATGGCCAGACTAGGGTGCAGCTTCACCTTGTATGAGCAGGAGGATATTAGGGAAATCTCACAGTCACTTCAAGTCTGTTGGCTCATGCAGAGCGTAAGACTAATATGTACTGTTTAAAGAAGAAACTGAGGCTACTTAAACTTAACAAAGTCTACAGGAGCAAAAAATTTTTTAAAAAGTTCTAGAAGCAGGCATTGTGATTCCAGACCAAAGATAGTTCAAAATGCCAACCCTGCCCCATCTCACCTGCCCCATCTACAGATTGTATTTATAGTCAGAAAAAAAAAAAAAAAAGAACTTCAAATACAGAAACAACCTGATTGGATACAGTTGGCATTTGTCTAGATGGTCATGTTTTTCTCTCTTTCAGCCTCTGGCTGGAATTTCAGCTGCTGATTGGCTGAAACTCAGTTGCTTGGTTACAAATGTTAGGTTTCAATTTGCACACCAAGCTAGGTTCACAGTATACAGAGGCTGCTTTGGGCCAATTTGTCAATTAAGTAGGAAGACAGGCTTAAAACCAAACTTAATTTCAGTTTAACACTGACTTCCTTAACTTTGAGGCTTATTGTGGTAATTGCCAATCAATGAGAAAACCATTTGTTACTATTAAGCATAATGCAAATGCAATGGCACATTGCTAATATTAAAGATGATGATCACATTCCAGGGCAGTCTATTAAGAATATTATACAGGAGAAATATATAGAGGTAAGATGAAAAACTTAATTTACTTTTAAAAATTATATAATAGATTTTCTTCTTGAATGCTGGAATAAAATGTTCGCAAATCACATTGTATGTTAAGGCACAAAAAGACTCATTCCTTAAAGGATACATTCAGTATTATATAAATAACTCCTCCTGGTTTCCTTGTTTGATAATTGTGGATTTCTTTGTTTCAGATTTTCTTAAGGGGAAATCTTTCCATATATGTTACAATTAATTTGTGAGTCCACTCATGTCATATTTTATAGTAATACCAGAAATGCAATATCTGTAAGACTGTTTTATTCATACCTAATAGTTTGACCATGTTTAAATAAACATCTTATTGAATTATACACTTAGAAAAGTATACAAACCATAAAGGTACTTTGTAGAGGATTAGCATGAAAAGAACACATCCATAAAACACCAACAAAATTAAGAAATTGAATATTACTAGGAATCAAGTGAAAATAACTTTGCACCCTGTCCCAAGCTGTATCTCCCTCACCTCTCAAAAAGAGCAACTGTCCTGAATTGTAACACTACAGAATAATTTTTCCTATTCTGTATAAACATAAAAATAAATGAAGCTATATACTATGTATTATTTTGTATATGGGTTCTATAGCTCACCGTTATGTTTCTGAAGTCCACCAGGAGAGTATTTTGCTAGAGGTATTTGCTTTGTTGGTGCATTATTCCACTGTATAAAAAAAAAATCACAATTTGTTTATTCATCAATTCTTTACTGAAGTTTGAAATGTTTTCAGCTTGAGCCTATTCAGATGGTATCATCTTAAACATTCTTGAATATCTTTTGGTGTACATGTGCATTTCTGTTAGTTGCCTCAGAATATAAATGTCATAGAGAATGAATCTGATCAAATTTTGTAGATATAAAACAATTTTTCCAAAGAGTTGTGGATCACTACCAATGCTCTGAATCCTTATCAACACTTGGAATTATCAGTTATTTTAAATTGTCACTATTCATGGGGGAGTTAGTGTTATCTCCATGTAGTTTTAATTTACATCCCTTAATTCTAGGAATATAGGCACAGAAAAGAAATATCACATTCATATTCATTACTTTTATTCAAGTATACATAAAGAGACAAACTCTACCTAAAACAAGCTCAAAAAATTACAACATTCCTCTCAAAATGAACACATATATATGAATTTACATATGTGTACGACACCAAGTATATAGTAAGTGAGTCTTTCAAATTGCTCCCATACAGAAAGCAATGTTTATGAAAAGCTAGGTGCTACAGTTTGAATCTTAAATGTCCCCTCAAAGCGCAAAGCTTTGGTCTCCAGGATGGTGCTATTGGGAGGTGGTGAAACCTCTGGGAGGTGGGGCCCGGTGAGAGGTCTCTAGATCATAGAGGGCAATGCCATTGAAGGGGATGAGGAGATGCATCTCCACCTGAGTCTCTTGTTTCAAGGCCATGAGATGAGCAGTTTTGCCCCACAAGTGCTCCCTGCCATGATGTGTTCTGATACCACAGGCCTGAAACAGCAGGTTCAACCAGCCATGAAGAGGAAACTTCAAACCTGTGAGCCAAAATAGCATTTTCCCTTTAGAAGTTGATGATCTCAAGTATTGTGTTATAGTAATGAGAGGCTAACAAATACAATTAGTAATAGAAATTGACTAATTCGAAGCTTATCTATGTTATTAAAATTTGTAATTACTGGATTTAGGACTATATAGTACCAAGAAAAAAAAAAAGTGATTTCTCTCCCTTTGAGTACTTATTTTAGAAAACCTATCATAATTTCTCTGCCTTTTTGAAATATTTGTAACTCTTTAAATAATGAATAAGACTCATACCAATTTTATAACCCATAAATGTTTCTCAAGGACATGGAAACCAGCTCTGAAATATAATCATCAAGGAAGCGAGAGCCTCTATCTCTTAGGCTTTAGTGGGATGGGTGTGGTACAGGAAGACAGAAAACTCAGACATTTGTTTCTGAATTGCAAAGCTACCTCCTGCCATGAAGATATAAGACATTCAGTTTTCCTTGGGCTAACAACAATGAGCAAACGCAGGTGGCTAGCCCAACAGCAGGTGAAATTTGGATCAACTATGTGTGATAAATGGTGCCAAAGTGTCTTTTAGCTTGCAAACAAGTTGTTTCTTGAAAACATGTGGAATGGGCTGTCTCTGGTTGGCTATATTAAAAGATGAGATTTCTTTCTGCCTTTGCAAACTCTAGTAAATTGCACAGTGTGTATCGCATTCTAGTTAAGGCTTATTCAATAGTAATTCAGTTTTCTTCTCTGTGCGGAGATTTTCAGGGTTGGTGCAGGAGATTGTTTATTAATCTCTATTCCTCCCACACTTGCATGCCACCTCCTGTATAGCACAGTCTTTCTTTATTTTTTCACTAATTTAGTCTTGCAGGAATACATCTAAAACACATCCACAACCCTAAGGTTCCATGTGTCTGGGAAATATGATTTTTAGTTTCCCAGTCCTTATGATATATATTTCATCCAAAAGAATAAAGTTCTAAAATTCTAGACAATTCCTAAATAAAACACTACAAAAATTATAAAAATGAGGCATTGTCTAAATGCATTTCAATCTCTCCTTTAAATCCTATAAGATCCCTAGTGTTTAAATTTTTCTAACCACCAAGCTGCAAAAAATACCTGCCTTGGGTTCACACCTTAGCCAGCAGTTAACGGTAACTACCAGTTTTGAGTACCTGTCATTAACAGGGCTTAAGATATTTATTTTTAGCCATCACGACCCTGAAAGTTGTTCATAATTATTTGGGTTTTACTCATGAAGAAAGTAAGGTTCAAACAGATTACATGTCCTGTCCCAGACCCTACAACTAGGAAGCTGAAGATTCAAAATTTAAATGTAGGTGTTCTGACCCGTTTCTCTACTAGTTTCATGATTTTTTCACCTTCAGGGCCCTAGATAAATCCAGTGGATTTTTCTCCTGCCATATCACACAGAGTCTCGTTGTTATTACTAGAGTTAGGAAAAACATACATGAAACATGTATGATATGAAACATACATGAACTTCCCATTCTTGGGGTAGAACATGATGGATGTGGAGTTAACACAGGTTGGGTATCCATATATGACATAGGGAGGTTATGTCTGATTCGTTCTACCATCTTTCCCATTCCCATCCCTCCTCCCTTTCCCCCATTCTCCCCTGTCCAACCCAGTGAACCCCCACTCCTCCTTTCTGCCCCCCCCCACCCCTGGCCTATTGTGAGTCAGCATCCCCATATCAGAGAGAACATTTGACCTTTGGTTTTTTGGAGTTGTCTTATTTCACTTAGCATGATAGTCTCCAGTTCCATCCATTTACCAGAAAATGCCATAATTTCATTCTTCTTTATGGCTGAGTAACATTCCATTGTGTGTATATACCACATTTTCTTTATCCATTCATCTGTTGAAGGGCATTTAGGTTGGTTCCATAGCTTAACTATTGTGAATTGAGTGAGCACTTGTGATTTGATGATGACTGAACTTAACACATGAGGTAGTGTTTAATATTGAGAAATTACTTCTTAAGTGGAGCCAAAGCTTGCCTCCAGTACCTTTCATTCATTGGTGGTAAGTGTGACCCCTGGGAGCAGAAGTGAATAAGCAGTCATATTCTGTCTTCCATGTGACCAGTTGTTGAATATCTAGGGGTGATGATTAAGTGTCCTCTGCATCTTTCCCTCTCTGGGATAATACTTCACAGCCCCTTCCATTTGCAGCTGTAGTTTGTTGCTATCCTTCCAAAGAATATGGGGCCTGGAAAAGAACACAATACTCCAATGTGCTGTGCCAGTGTGGAGAATTGAGAGTACTAACCTGCTTTGGTCTGGGTAAAATTTATAGCCTAGCATGCATTAGCCTTAAACAGTCTTATTACCCTATTTACCCACAGGATATTTGTGTCTGCCAACTCTCCTCTCCCCACATGCACAAGTCTTTTATATGCAAATCATTACTTGGCCAGTTATCCTCAATTCTATATATGGAAATATTTAAAAAAAATATTGAAGGGCTGGGGTTGTGGCTCAATGGTATAGCATTTGCCTAGCACATGTGAGGCACTGGGTTAGACCTTCATCACTGCAAAAAATAAATAAATAAACAAACAAAATAAAAGCATTGTGTCCACTTACAAATAAAAAAATTAAAAAGAAAAGTATTGAAATCTCACTTTTTCCATTTTATTTTATGACATTTAACCATTATCTCAGTGGTTCCAATCTTGATCTTATTATTTAATACATAGCAAGCTTTAGGGATTGGCTAGGATTAATTCTGGTTGTGAATAATGTAACACTTAGATATTGTGACTTAAAAAAAAAAGAAACTTATTTCTATCTTATGTGAACAAGGATCAGAGGTAGGCTCTTCAGGACTAGAGTGTGACAAGTCTTGATCATCAGGATCCCTGGTCCCTTCCACTGGGTTCTTTCCACTTATATACCCCTTCCACTTCATAGTCCAGGATGGAAATGATCTCCAGCTGTCACATCCATTTCCCAGCCAACAGGAAGCCAGAAAGAACCAAGAACCAGTCCATTTAAGGTGGCCCTGTCCTCCTCCCACCAAAAGTTTCACTTCCATAAAATCTTTTGGTCTATACTGCTATTAGTAAGAACTTAGCTATGTGGCCACATCTAGATGCAAGGAAGGCTAAAAATTTTGACCTCTATTTTGGGAAGCTATGTGTCAGACCAAAGAGAACACTTTGTCATCAAGAGGATAAAAGTAGATGTGAGGGACAACTAGTGGCCCTTACCACATTCTCCCAGACTTGAGTTCTTAGGAACACAAGAACCTTTGTTCTATAATTTCATTCACATAATTGACAAAAATCTTTAAAGGACCCAGGCATGGCACATTCAGCAAGGAAAAACCCCTCCTATGTCTAGCACTGAAAAATGCTTTAACTACATCACTCATTCAACAATAGTAAGGCTGGAGACAGATGTAGGACAGGACTGGGAACGTCAAAGCTGTCACCATATCTTCTATAAATGAGCAATCAGAGAACAAGAGAGGATAGACACGTCCCTGGAATAGACATTCCCTTTTTCAATTTCCATTCTTCTTTCTCTTTAATACTATACCCTGTAAAGTTTACCTGATTCCTTTCTGCTAGAATAAGGTGGTTAAAATCCAACTCTCTTCTAGCTTGTTATCTCTACAATTGCAGTTCACTGTTTTAGATTTATGACCCTCTATGAGGTAAGAATATTCTCAGGACGTTGTAGATGCCAAACTGAGTAAAAGATAAACTCTTCATGAGGTTCACTAATACAGCTCTTCTCAAACACTGGTGTGATCAAAAACTTGCCTGCAGGAACTTGTCAAAATGAAGGTTCTGACTTAATTGGTCTGGAGTGAAGAAAAAATAATAATAAAGTAGGCAGAAGCAAAATCAAAAAGTGTTTACTAGGAGAGTTCTGAAAATAAAGAACAAATAGCACAGTTTTGGCCTTCCTAGTAAGAAAAAAAAACAGATTTAATGTGCTTTGATTATCAAATTATCAGTTTCTCATAGAAAACAGCAGGAATATCCACAAGAGAAACTTGGAGGTTAGAAATGAGTCTTGATTTAGAAGGGAAAATTTTGTACCTAAACCCAAAAAAGACCTTTTTCTGATGGGGTCTCACCACTAGCAGGCCCTACTTGAGTGGTTTCAAGTATGTCAGATCAAATACGAGTAACTGTAGTACTTAACCTACCAGCCCTGTAAAGTCAGTACTAACACTGATGAGCCCATCTGTGTGACAGTGCCATAACATTTAACCATGCACCCCAGACCGGGTCCCTGAAACAACAGAAACTTCTTTTGTCACAATTGTGGAGACTGGAAATCTGAGACCAAGGTGTCAGCAGAGTTGGTTGCCCTCCGTCTTTACCTGGTCTTCCCTCTGCCTGCTGTCTATATCCTAATCTTTTGTTCCAAGGACAACATCATGTTGATTTGGGCTCAATCTAACAAACTCATTTAATTTAATTATCTCTTTAAAAATCTACGTCCAAATACATTCGCATTCTGAGGTACCAAAGATTAGGTCTTCAATATATGATGTCTCCTGGGGATGGAGGGAGGTGACTGTCAAAGTGCAATTCAGACCACAAGTGCTTTGAGAAATTCAGATGTGCATGAAGCACAATTGAACGCTATGTGGTTAAGAGGGCATGGAAATCAGAAAAATCTGAATTCAGAGCTTGTCCTTGCTACTGCACAGCAGCTGGCTTTGAGATCTTAGGTGTGTTACATAATCCCTCTGAATCTTAGATCACTCATCTGTGAAAGCAGGTGAAACAGATTTCAAAGGCCACAAATCCTTGACAGTTCTACCATGAAGAGATGGAATCCATCCTCACCCTGCCTAAATCTGGGCTGGCCTGTGACTTGCTTTGACTACCACGCTTCCAGGAAGTGATCTGTGAGTTCTGAGTCTCATGTTCAGGCAGCCATGCAGGCTCCATGTTTGCCCTCTTGGTATTCAGCAGCCATGAGGCCTAGCCCAGGCAGACCTGCTGGAAAGAGTGACCACATAGAGCAGAAAAGAGCCATCCCAGCAAGGCTCCCTAGACCAGGAGTCTCTAGCCAATCCACTTTTGGACTGAAGCCATGTGAGTGACCCTAAGCAAGATTCAGCAGAAGAACTGCCAAGATGAGCTCAGACCAAACTGCTGACCACAGAATTTAGAGTACAGTGGTCCTTCCCTATCACTGGGGGATATGTTCTATCCCCCAGTGGATGTCTGAAACCATGGATAATAGAAAACCCTGTTTTTTTCCTGTACATCCATATGCAAACCTTAATGCCTTTTCCATCTTATTTGAGAACTTATGCACAGGTGGGCCATAACTTTTGCACTTTGAAATGCAGCAGCAGAACTAGCACAAATTTATTTTTATTCTTCACAATACCATAAATAGCACATTCATTCTTTAAAAAATATATATACTTTTTAGTTGTAGGTGAACACAATATCTTTTTATTTATTTATTTTTAAATGCGGTGCTGAGGATCAAACTCAGTGCCTCACGCATGCTAGGCGAAAGTTCTACCCCTCAGCCATACCTCCAGCCCCAGCACATTCATATTTACTATAGATCTTAGTAACCTCAGCATATTTTTTTTTCATTTTTTTTTTATTATGTCAAGAACTCTCACCTTCTCACTTAAAGGAAGCCCTTTACAGCTTCTCTTTGACACACCCAAAATATCAACATCATTACTCCTGTGCTTTGGGGTCCATATTAAGGGAACACAAGCATCATGATATCATGTATTTGATAAGAGGTAACTACTAAGTAACTACCGGGTGGTTGGTTAGTGTATACAGTGTGGATAATCTGGGCAAAAGGAAGGTTTACATCCAGATGATACAGAACAGGACAGCATGAGAATGGTCCTCAGAATGGCATGCAATTTAAAACTCGTGAATTGTTTATTTCTGGAACTTTCCACTTAATATTTTTGTACCATCATTGACTGAGGGTAACTATAACCATGGAAAATGAAACAGCAAGGCCAGGGGCTATTGAAAAGAAAATGATTGACATACTATAGAAAACCAATAGAGTATGTAACACTAATGCCATGAGCTACTAAAAGACTGAAAACCATAACAGTAATACAACTAGTCCAGGGCCTGGCATTGACTGTGGGCTCAATAAATATTAAATGTAGTATTATTTTTCAACCAATTGTATATTTTCAAAGTTGTTGAGTTGAAAATTAAATGTGTTTTATAATACTAACATATAGGTGTTATACTTAACAAAATAGGGTTAGAAATAAAAGCTAACATTGAAATCTTAGGGTGTCTAAAGATAATTAGGTTTCTTATAGAAGAGCAATGAATTAAATTGTAGAGGAATTGTTTGCAATCACTTGATCTAGCCCTTGTTTGCAAATAATTCACTGAAGTCAATATTTAATGTTGGTTTTAGAGTTTCTAAGGGAAAAATACTCCAAGATTTTCCTTCATGGCTTTTCCTCCATTAAGCACAAATTCTCCTCCCTCATTCCTAGACAAATTCCCTGGTAAAGAAATTTATTATCTGGCTGCTTGTTTAACTAAAATACCAGAGTGCATTGCTACTGTGCAAACACTAGAGGTTCTTTCTATGTTAATGTCACCCTGGTTTTGTGAAGAGAGATGAAAGGCCATAATGTGGAGTGCCCTGACTTGATAAATTAAATTATCTCAGGAAAAATTTCTTTCACAACACACGGTGATATTGATAGATATTTTTAGTTCTGTTTGTTTGCTTACTTGTTATTTTAACCTTCACCTCGTTTTATATGTGAGAAAATTGACATTCAAGGAAATTGATTACTTTTTCTAGAATAACAGAGATACACATAGTAGAGTTGGTATTCTAATCCTCCATAGGAAAGTGACTACAAATGGAGTATTCTTTTTACTATTTCATGCTAATTAGGATGGTATTGAAAGCAGAGCTGTTCACTTAACTCGATGGGACCATGTGCCCTTTGGGGGCCCTTCCAAAGATGACAGAACATAAAACAGATACACAGAATTTCTGGTATTCAGATTTCTTAGGAGAAGAGTGATGAGGAAGCTTTGTAAAATGGCTTTGGAGGAGGGTGAAAAATGCAAAGATGGAAAGACCATTGAGAAACACTGACTTCATTGTTTTCCCCCTCCTCCTCCTCCTCCTCTTTTTTCTTCTTCTTCTTTTAATGAAAATCTGTATGTTAATGCCCTTAAAGCCTTGCAGACATTTCAGTTCTTTAAAGAATTTCCCTTTTTGACCACATTAAGGGCTATTGGGTAAGAATGAGGGACGGGAGGGACAAATGATATCCCCCTCTCTACTGTTTCGCTTTCCATGGATTCAGCTACCTGTGGCCGGTCTGAAAATATTAAATGGAAAATTCCAGAAGTAAACCATGTATAAGTTTTTAAATTGCATAGCTTTGACTGTGGGCTCAATAAATATTAAATGTAGTATTATTCTGAGTAGTGTGAGGAAATCCCTGGCTGTCCTGCCCCAACCAGCCTGGGATGTGAGGTATCCCTCTGTACAGCGTTTTCAGGCTGTTTACATTCCTATTCCTCACCCCTTAGCCATCTCCCATTATCATCAGAATGTGGTATTTGTAAGTAAAGCTTAATACTATCAGCAATATCCAGGAATCCACTAGAAGTCTTGAAATGAACCCCCACAGGAGACTGCTTTATTTTGCAAACATGGAACTGGTGAGGAGAGAAGTGTAGGCAGAGCAATCCTGAGAGGTGTACCAAGGACTCTTTCTTAGGCTCTGGTTTCAGTCAGATTTTTCACTGCTGTGAGTAAAAGTCCTAACAAGAATAATTTTAGAAGAGGAAAAGTTTATTTGGGGATTCACAATTTCAGAAGTCTCAGCTCATAGACAGCTGGCTCCATTCCTCAGAGCTGAGAGGAAGAGTATGGCGGAGAAAAGCAACTAATGTGAGGATCAAGAAGCAGAGAGACTCCATTCACCAGATACAAATATATACCCGAAAGGCAGGCCCTCAGGGATCCACCTACTCCAGCCACATCTACCCACCTTCAGTTACCATTCAGTTAATTCCATCAGGGGATTAATTCACTGATTGGGTTAAGGCTCTCAAAACCCAATCATTTCTCCTCTAAACCTTCTTGCATCATCTCACATGTGAGACAGAGCTGAGACTTTGAAATTGTGAGTTCCCAAATAAACTTTTCCTCCTCTAAAATTATTCTTGTTAGGACTTCTACTCACAGCAGTGAAAAATCTGACTGAAACCAGAGCCTAAGAAAGAGTCCTTGGTACACCTCTCAGGATTGCTCTTGCTTCACTTCTCTCCTCACCAGTCCAATGTTTGCAAAAATATTGGGAGCTTTAGAGACACCTCACATCCAAATCCTAACAGCTCTATTCTATATATTTCAATTTTATTTCTTACATACTAATAGATATTTTGCCACTTATCTCCATTTCTTCTTTCTTTCCTTATCTGCTTCCAGATGATCCCTATGTTTCATTTTAATACAAGTTATTTAAAAAATCACTGATTTGGAAAAAAAAAATACTGATTCTAAGAGGCAGGCACAGTGTAAACCAGTGCTAATATTTTTTTTCTTTCTTAGTATACATAATCCTGACAACTTCTTCATTTGGAAGTCCTAGATGGGTCTCAGAATCCATAGTTCTCCAGAAGAGGTGAAGCTATTCCCACGCCTGTCAGGAGTGTGACCGGGTTAACAGCGGATGCAGAAGCCAGACAGAGACCAACCTGTCCCGCTGAGGCCAGGGCTAGGAAGCAGTCACAGGAGCAGGTGGCACCAAGGTCCAAATGGAGTCGTGTAGCTCAGGAACATTGCATTGCTACCCAGAGTCCACAATACATGGCCACATGCTACCTCCAGGCTACGTTGGGACTTAATTTGCTTGTAGTTTCACTCAATATCTAATTTTCTAATTTAACACTTAAAAAAAATTAAACAGTAATTCTCATCAAGAGATTTCAAAATTCCTAATTCCCTGTGAAATCATGGGCCACCTGGGTCCATGAAGGACTTTTCTAGGCATTATCCTGTGTGGTGTTCAGGGGGAAACAAAGTAGATAAAGGCATTGGAAGTCCTAAGTTCCTGTGAACTCCCCTGAGTCAGGAGTTTGTGTGCCAGATTTGTCAGAAAAAGACTCTAAGGACTGTGCTGATCAAATTATTTTCTCAATAAAATAAAAGTTGAATTCCTTCTGAGACATCAACAGTTAAGAATAATGTCTTTTTCACATAAATGTCTTTTCCAGGGCCACAATTTTTTTCTTTATCTAAAACCAAGACAGAAAAGTTAATTTAGTATTTGAAAGGCAAATTTCAGTCTCCTTCACCATTTCACTAAGGAATAACCATTTGAGGAGTCCAAATTTTAGTTAGAGATTTATGTTCCACTTCACCCTTCCTGGGCCGCTGGCTGTTTTTGAAGGTTGTTGGTTATAGACACATACATGACAATGGTGGCAGCATGCATCAGCGATAGGTTCACCTCCCTGGACTGGTGCCCTGGCTGTATTTTTTGCACTTTGACAATTTCACAAACTTTCTTTTTCACTTAGCTATGGATTTTAAATTATTTATTTTTCTTCTTTATCCAGCATATTTAGGTGATTGCAAGTGAAATCACCAACCTGGAAGCTTTTCAGAATATCTAGCCACCCTAGCACTATCACTAAGCTAGAAACCAAGGTTTGGGGATTGCTTATATCACCGGAGACAAAATGGCAAGATGGTGGCAGAGATTCAGAACATGGGACTACACAGAGAGTGAACTGTGTGGGCCCTGGGTAAGCAGCAGAAGCTGATCAGCTTCCATATTCCTTATGCAGTGCACACACTTCTCCAATCTGCTGATGCCCCTCCTCTAACTAGTGTGGATCACAAGGTTGAAACCACATTGGCAATTAATAATGTTATTCCACTTAACCCTAGAGTTTTTTGAAATAAGATTATAAAGTCCTGTGTCACACATGGACTTAAGTCTACAATATTTATTAGACAAAATTATATACTATATGTATGCTATATAGATAGATATGGATATGGATATAGATGTAGATATAGATATAGATATGTATGATATATGATATGCATAGACATGCCATTGGAACCACAGTATTGTACAGGCCAGTGGAAATATACTAAGTGGATTTTGTTATGTTCCTTGTTGTTTCCAGAATGTGAGGGGGGGGAATTCTCATGGTAACAAACTCTTGTAAACTGATCAATCTGATTTAACCCACTACATCCCCAACCCCATCCAACTTCTGGGGAGCATACTTCAACAACTTCCCGGTTCCTGGGATATCTGTTCCTAGACTTGAGAGTGCTGAGGTTCACTGAATTTCATCACAGTTCCACTTCTACTGCAAACATGACTAAAGAGCTATGGTTTATTCTTGAAATTGAGCAACATTTTCAAACTATACTGTCAGACTTCTGGCCAAAGGGAAAGGTCAAAATGAACAATCATGGATAAATTTTGGAGGGATATACAATGTTGGGGCCAAAGGCTTTCTATAGATTCTTTTCTTATATTTTTTTATTCAAAGAAGTCTTGAGAATTTGCTATTTCCATCCTTCCTGGGTTGCTTGGTCAAAAAGATCAAGAAGTCTTAGTTTCCCATAGACATCTACAAAATAGGACAATCTTTTGGGGTGCTGACATATAGATTTTGGATAAAGAATATTGAAATGTGTAGGGCTAGAAATTATGTAACAAGCCTCCATCATCAGAATCTGTCTCATTCCAGAATGGATCCTGCTCTTAAATCAAGGTTATACTCTTCCAAGATCCAAGGGGGTGGACCACATTTTCATTGTTTCGTATACATGAGACCAAGGATGCAGAGGGTGCAAAGATATAGTTTGCTGGTGTGTTCGGACTGAAAATAAGTCCCAAAGGACAGGTGGCATTCATGGTAAAGAGATGTCTAGGAAGAAAACTGTTCTTCTAATATGAGGGTTGAAAGGTGGTGAGGAAGTGGTTTACGATTAAACCATTGAATACTGCTTTGTTCACTTATGGTTGCTATTCTGAAATTAGTTTAGAAATTTCTGAGAGCTCCTGGAATAGATCACCTGGCTAAGCAGGAAGTCACAACTTGGAATATAATTGGCAAATGGTAAAAGGTAACTTTTTTAGATAAGAGTGTAATTACTAAGACTCCTTTTGGCTATAAGTGCAAGTCAAGCATTCCCAATCCAAAATGTTAAAATCCTTACTACTCCAATTTTGAAAGTTTTTGAACACAATCAGGACTCTACAAGTGGAAAATTACACACCTGACCTCATTTGACAGGTCACAGTCAAACCTCAGACACATACACAATTCATTTTGTATCCCCGGAAGGAGAAAGAATGTTCCCAGCCCTCTTTAGCTATAATTTATCTTTTCTGAATGTGCCCAGATTTCCTTTCAAAGCACAACCCTCAAAGAATATCTCATTATGTATATGAAAATATTCCAAAATTCGATAAAATGTGAAATTCAAAACACTTCTGGTCCTAAGCATTTCAGATAAGGGATTTTCAACCCTGTAATGGAAATCCATTGAAGTCAACTTAAAAAAAAAAATAAGAGGTAATACATGCTAAAGATGTCACTTTATTTTTCTTCCTATTATCTTTAATTGATATTGTATTATATATTGTTTATTTGTTTGTATAATAAGTAAGGCATGAATATTGTCCTTTATTTTTTAACCACTATATTCCTGAACCTAGAAAAGGCACCTGGTATACAATAAATACTCATCGTAATACTGAGGTGTATATAAATTTTCATTTACATTACTCAAAGATGGGAATATAATGAATACATAAGAAAGACGAGAATCCAATAAAAAATATACACATTTACATCTGTGCTATTTATTTAATGTAGAATATTTACTAAAACAACATACTTTTAATTTTTAGAACTTACTCTTTCCTAATGCCTTCTCTATAGGCCATTTCACTTTTGTTTTTGCTGACGATAACAGGAAGAGAAATGTGTGAAGCACTGTATTGATCCCACTAGATGTAGTTTAATAGCCCAAGGAAACTAAAGAAACATCACTGTTTTCTCAGCATAGAAGTTACTTTCTAAAAGGCAACTGAGTGAAAAAATGTTAACAGTGGCAATTGAATTAAACTGACAATTTTTTTATGCATTTTTGTAAAATTTCTCACATTCTAGGACAAGGCAAACTGGAATATACTGTTATCTTAATTTTGACCCATGTACAACTGGAAGAATGGATTTTGTATTTCACTCCCACATTATGGCTCCTTAGGGTAAGTTCAGGGTATGGTGAAGAAAAACAAAATTAAATGAAACTTGGCACTTGGTGATTCAAACAAATAAGAAAGAGTAAAATTAAAGTCATTTTACTATTATAGAAATTAGGAAAGCATGAAGATTTTAGAATAAAATCTTAGAAAAATCTCAGAATCACAACTTGTTAAATTTGATTTATGAAAACAATATTTCTGCAATAGGGGTTTGCTTCCCATCACCCTTTTAGTTCCTGCCTAGAAAACTTTTAGTCTTTCCTTGGGCAATAACAGCTTCCATCTTTTCTTTGGAGAGCTGGGTGTTAACCCATTCAAATGTAAAACTGCCAGTTAGAGTCCCTGCTACTACAAGATGTGGAGGACACATGACTCAGGCTTAACCAATCAGAAGGCTTCTTGGCTGTAGCCCGGGATTGATTCTGTGGCTCATCACAAGAGAAAATTGGCCAGAATCTGACTTTGAAATTTTTAATACAGCAAAATGGGATACGCCTGTAGCTGGCTATACTCTCATCTTCACAACAGGAATAAGCCATCTTGTTGCAGCAGAAGAGAATAAAGTTATAAAGCAGGACAAAACAGAGACAAGGCTTAATCATGGTGGCATTACGTCTTCAGATCCCACATCTAAAGTCCCCCACGTTGCCAGATACTTAGACCTTCTTCTTGGCTTTCAGAACTACCCCTAAATGGCTTCAGTAAAACTGTTTCAGCTTTCTTAAGTGGATTTACGTCACCTGCAATATTAATTAATTGTAGCAGAGATAGCTATCTTCCCAAAAATGTATGCATTTCCTTCCACAGTAGGAACTGTTACCAGGACACTGTAGCCCAGTCAGGAGCCACAGTTGCCCAAACTCAGTACATTCAGGTGGGGCCATACATGACATGTTCTTGCTAATAAAAATGAGAAGTATATGTATCACTGCCAGGTTAAGGTTGGTGAGAGATGGTTTGCCTATTTCAGTGTCTTTTTTTCTTCTACTCATTTGGTACAGACAAGCAGTGTTGGGGATGGTGAGCATAGAATGGGACTAACACCTTTGGTCAGTTATTGGAGGAAAGTAGCCCACTGAATAGGAGTATCTCTTCAGGAGTTCACATGATTGAGAAATAACATCAAATTCAAACAATTACATATTTGAGGAGTTATATGTTATGACAACTACTTCTATCCCAAGTAATATATTATTATGATCTCCATTTTAATTTTTCATAGCAATTATAATTGTCTTTGAGTCTAGGAATGGGCATGAAAGATATTCTAGAAATGGTACTTTCTGAATCAAACCTGGAAATATGAAAAGAATTTGATTGGTGATAAAGGAAGGGGATAGAAATCTAATGGAAGAGAAGAGCATGTCCAAAACATGGGCACCAAGCAAAAGCATCGGGTATGTGGAGAGTAGCAATTTATGTATTTTTAATAAGATAATGAGAAAGTTAATGGGACATGGGTTCAAATAGCATATGGGAGCAGATCATAATAGGCCATGCATCAAAATAAATTCTGTGGAAAGCTGGGTTCTCATGACTAGTAATTACATCATCTTTGAGGATAGAAAGAGCAAAAAGTTCTTTCTGGAATTTTTGCTAGGAATCTTGACATATGGGCCAGAAGATGCACATTTATCCAAATGATTGATGGAATTAGAAATTAGTCTAGTTTTCAAAGACACTAGGTTCCAAGTTGGATCTGAATCTAAGGGTGCTCAATTGCCAGCAGCTTGGAATAAAGTTCTGCGTAGTAAGAGTTCTTTGTATGGGATGGTAACAAACTAGTCAAAATGAATCATCTTTTCTTGGGATGTACTGATAGAAAATGTTCCCAAGTAAAGAAATCACTTAAGTTATAGCTATATCCAAAATAGTGTAATTTTATGGCCTTTATCTATGTATTTATGAGATAATCCAGATATTGAAGTCCCAGGACCCAAGGCAAGTTTACAACAACAATGTGAAACAATATCCTTGGTGACCTTGTTTTACATTGTTTGCCCTTGCTAAACTTCCATTATCAGGAGACTATCTGGATGTCCCACTTCCATGCAACCTTAGAAACAGACACACCCAGCTTTTTATGCCACACTAAGGAGTTAATATTTTATCTTAGATGGTCCTACCTGCTCCTATCACAAGGTAACAGCCATACCATCAATTTCCCAGGAAATATGACCATTGCGTTTTTAGTCTGGGTTTATTCATTGCCTAGTAAATAGCCTTGGACACTGAACAATTTTACATTAAGTAAAAGAAAATAAATGGATTGGAGGAAATTAACTGAAAAAAATTGTTTTATAGCACATGTGAAAGTAACACTTTAAAATAGTCCATCTGTCAATAGGACACAGATTCTTGGGAAACTCTATGGATCAACTTAGCTGGGCGTAGATCATTAGCTTTGCAGTTATAAATCTTACTGTTGGTCAGAAAGTGGTCATTGAGGCAAAAAGAATACTGTCAATAAATGTGATAAAGTCAAATAGAAGAGGTGAACACAGGGAATAGTTGACTTGTCAAGCAAGTACCTTATGTCATTTGGTGATCAACGTTTCTCATTCTGTTTTACACAAATTGTCACTTGTTATTTTACAAAGTTTCCAATCAACTTTACTTGTAAATTTTTAGTTTAAATACAATTGATCAAGTTTCTTTCTTTATTAAAATATTTATTTATTCTAATTTGTTATACATGATGGCAGAATGCAATTCATTTCATATTACACATATAGAGCACAATTTTTCAAGTCACTGATTGTACACAAAGTATTTTCACACCATTCGTGTCTTCATACATGTACTTAGGGTAATGATGTCTAACTCATTCCACCAGCATTCTTACCCCCCTTGCCCCCTCCTTTCCCCTCCCTCCCCTTTGCTCTATCTAAAGTTCCTCCATTTCTCCTATGCTCCTTCCCATCGCAATTATGAGTCAGCATCCTCATATCAAAGAAAACATTCGGCCTTTGGTTTTGGGGGATTGGCTAGCTTCACTTAGCATTATGTTCTCCAACTCCATCTATTTACCTGCAAATGTCATGATTTTATTCTCTTTTAATGCTGAATAATGTTCCATTGTGTATATATACCACAGTTTCCCTATCCATTCATCTACTGAAGGGCATCTGATTTGGTTCCACAATTTAGCTATTGTGAATTGTGCCGCTATAAACATTGATGTGGCTGTGTTCCTGTAGTATGCCGTTTTTAAGTCCTTTGGGTATAAACCAAGGAGTGGGATAGCTAGATCAAATTGTGATTCCATTCCCATTTTCCCAAGGAATCTCCATATTGCTTTGCAGATTTGTTGTACCAATTTGCAGTCCCACCAGCAATGTATTACTGAATTGCAGGATTCTTCAGTCTGTAATATGCTAAGCAGTAAATGAACAATTAAGAAAGTTTTAAGTGGGCAACTGTATCTCTCTTAACTTATTAGATCTTCCACTTGTTTTTTTTTTTTTTTTTTTTTCTTGGTTTGGTTTTGTTTTTGGTGAAATATCTCAAACATTGTATAGTGTCACCAGTTTAACTAATTTCCATGTACTATCATTGTGACTAATGAATTCATTTTTAATTCAATGTTTCAAAAATTACATATGAAAATTCAGCTTTTTTGTCAATCATAGTTCAATAAACTGGAAGAAATAAAATAAAATAAATATATTTTTTTAATTCTTAAAGTTTAGCCAAAAGAATTATTTATTATTATAATCAGGTGAAAATTCTTACTCAAAAGAAATTCTGCATCTGTATTTATCATGGAAACCCCATTCAGAATGAAGCAAAGAGTTGTGTTTACTAAAGGGATCTGCATGATTCTTTACTTGGGAATTGGATGAGCATCAAGAGACATGACCTTTCTAGACCTTTTGATCATACAAGGACAACTGTTCATCCCAGAAAATAAAGTGATAAAACAAAGATGTATTTTACAATACAAGCATTTTGAAAATACCAAAATTTCCCCGCTTTTACATCTAAATAACTAATTCCCTTTTCATCTTAGCAAGAACAGTAATAAAATATTCTTTATTTTGAATTTTCTTTATTCAAATTAAGATTAACCTGCAAAATCACTATAATGAGAACAATAAAATATCTTCTTTACCATTGTGCCAATAACAGACTGATCTTTTTCAACATGAGATCTCCACCAAGAAAGCTTACTAAGAAAAGATTCTTGTAACCTTAAGCATAGTGTAAGGAACATTCTAATATATTTTATTTGGAATTCCAGAGCAGATTTATGAATTTATCCCAAGAACAGTAATAAATACAAGGAGGACATAGCAAGCCTAGGAGTCCAGAAGATGCTTGTCCAAGGTCTATTTGCACAAGGAGCAAACAAATCCAGGTATCTCTTTCCAAACGTAAAATGAAAGGTTAGAATTGTTCATTCTAAGGATTCTTCTAGCTCTAAAAATCTATGATTTGAAAATAAATGTTAATGTGTCCATCCCTTCAGTTGAAATACAAATCTGTAGAACAAGAGTGGATTTGGGTGTCCCACATGTCTCCCTATTACAAAGTAAAATGATTCCTGAAGAATTTTTTGGTGAGTTCTTATGCACTAAAAGAAGCTGCCTATTAATCCACTGGAGGTGAACCTAACTAGAACCTCTAGAAGCAGGGTCCAGAAGGAGATCTAGGAACAATGAGTCCTGCAGAGTTCAAATCTACACAGATTTATCACAAAGATTTCCACTTTGGTTTTCCATGAATTTAAGACTTTTTTTTTTGAAGTTTCTATTCTGAGTAAGAATTATATGCAAATGTGAACTAATGTGGACCCACATAATACAAGATTTTACATGCAAAGCCAAGATTTCCAGGGACACATTTTAAAAGAAAGCTTATTTTTACACCTTTGATCCATTTATGTGAATACTTGTGACACCTAGTGGTGAGAAACTGGGAAGTGAGATATTTGAGGAAGAGGAAGTGGGAATGGTCTGAGGGAGAAAAGGCTATAGATAAAATAAGAACTTCTTTTGAGCAAAAAGACTTGTACATAGGTGTGTAGTTCTGAGATCTCTAACTTAAGATGAAACAATTAGAAGAAAACAGGATATATATATATATATATATATATATATATATATATATATATATATATATATAATTTGGAAATAGGTCATTCACAGAAAATAGGAAGGAAAGTCATTCACATGTATTCTTCCCACCCAACAGCAAGAGAAAACAGTCATTGGAAAACTTTGATGGTCTACCGCAGCTCAGGCCAAGCCCTCGTGGATCATTAGGACAGCTGAACCAAGAGGACCAGTTCATCAATCTCTCTTTATTCCCTATATACTGACACAGTCTTAGAAAAATGTTTTCAGAAAAGACTGAGAATGCTTTCTG
The DNA here is from genome assembly GCF_048772815.1 of Callospermophilus lateralis. Lineage (NCBI taxonomy): Eukaryota > Metazoa > Chordata > Mammalia > Rodentia > Sciuridae > Callospermophilus > Callospermophilus lateralis. The sequence goes on along the minus strand of NC_135320.1, from coordinate 40,921,435 downwards.
TAGTGATATTAGAACAACCAGGAAGATATTGTTCATGTGGGATTTCATTTTTAAAGTGAACTCTCAATTATTCATCATAAATATAATTTGCAAAATCTCTGAAGAGATGTAGATCCTTTTAAATACACACAATAGATTACCTCATCTCTTAGAAAATGGTGAGAATCAGAAAGCTATTATGATTAAAAGGAGGCCACACATGGTGGTGCATGCTTGTAATACCACTGTCTTGGGAAGCTGAGGCAAGAGAATTGAGAGTTCAAGACCTGCCTCAGCAACTTAGTGAGGCCCTAAGCAACTCAATGAGACCCTGCCTCTAAATAAAATACAAAAAAGGGCTAGGGATGGGATGTTGCTTGGTGGTTAAGCACCCGTGGGCTCAATCTCTAGTACCAAAAAATTAAAAAAAAAATACACACACACACACACCACACACACACACACATATCCTAATCATATATATTGCATTACATTGTATAGCGCTTTTGTAGTGCGGCCATGTTGACAGTATTATTTCTGCCTATCCAAGATCATGGGAGATCTTTCCATCTTCTAAAGTCTTCTTGATTTTTTTCCTTAGTGTTCTGTAGTTTTCATTGTAGAGGTATTTCACAAGTTGTTTTTTGTTTGTTTGTTTGTTTGTTTGTTTGTTGAGGCTATTTTGAATGGATAGTTTTTCTCATCTCTCTTTGTTTCATCATTGGTGTATAGGAATACAATTTATTTATAGGTGTTAATTTTATATCCTGCAATTTTACATCCTACTACTTTGCTGAATTTGTTTAATGAAGTTTTCTGGTGAGTTTTTTGGATCTTCTAAATATAAAATCATGTTGGTGGCAAGTATGGATAATTTAAGCTTTTCTTTTCCTATTTGTATCCCTTTAATTTATTTCTTTTGCTTAATTGCTCTGCCTAGAGTTTTAAGGACAATGTTGAATAGAAGTGGTGAAAGAGGGCATCTCTGTCTTCCAGCTTTTACAGGGAATGTTTTCAATTTGTCTCCATTTAGAACGGTGTTGGCCTTGAATTTAATATGTAGCTTTTACAATGTTTAGGTATGCTCTTATTATCCCTAGTTTTTCTAGCATTTTGAACATGAAGGAGTGCTGTATTTTTTCAAATGCTTTTTCTGCATCTGTTGAGATTATCATGTGATTCTTGTCCTCAAGTCTATTTATGTGATGAATTACATTTATTGATTTCTGTATGTATTTCTGTATGCAAGCCAAGCTTGCATCCCTGGGATGATCATGGTGTGCTGTCTTTTTGATACGCTTTTATATGTGATTTTCCACAATTTTATTGAGAATTTTTGTATCTATGTTCAACAGGCTTATTGGTCTGAAGTTTTCTTTCCTTGATGTGTCTTTGTCTGGTTTTGGTATCAAAGGGTAATTCTAGCTTCATAGAATGAGTTTGGAAGGGTTCCCTCCTTTTCTGTTTCATGGAAAATTTTGAGGAGGATTGGTGTTAGTTCTTCTTTTATGGTCTGGCAGAATTCAGCTGAGAATCCATCTGGTCCTGGGCTTTTGTTCTAATGACATTCTTCATAGAAATAGTCACGAATTTCATGTGGAAAAATAAGAGGCCCAAAATAGCTAAAGTAATCCTTAGCAAGAAAAGTAAAGCAGGAGGCATCACAATACCAGATCTTAAATTATACTACAGAGCTACAGTAATAAAAACAGCATGGTATTGGCACCAAAACAGACATTAAAACCAATGGAACAGAATAGAAGACACAGAAACAAACCCACATAAATACAGTTATCTCATACTATACAAAGACCAGAAAGATACATTGGAGAAGAGAAAGCCCCTTCAACAAATGGTGCTGGGAAAACTGGAAATCCATATGTAGGAGAATGAAATTGAACTCCTTTCTCTCACCCTGCATAAAACTTAACTCAAAGTGGATCAAGGATCTAGGCATTAGACCAGAGACCCTGCGCTTACTAGAAGAAAATGTAGGCCCAATTCTCCATTGTGTTGGCTTAGGAAATAACTTTCTCAACAAGCCTCCTAAAGTGCAAGAAACAAAATCAAGAATCAAAAAATTGGCTAGTATGAAACTAAAAAGCTTCTTCACAGAAAAGGAAACAATCAAGAATGTAAAGATAAAACCTACAGAATGGGAGAAAATCTGTATCTTAGAGCATTAATCTCCAAGTACTCAAAAACTTAACACCAAACAAAGCAAATAACCCAATCAATAAATGGTCAAAGGAACAGAACAGACACTCCACAGAAGAAGAAACATGAATGGTCAACAAATATATGAGAAAATGTTCAACATCTCTAGCAATTACAGAAATGCAAATTAAAACCACACTGAGATTTCACCTCAATCCAGGCAGAATGGCAATTATCAAGACAACAATGTTGACAACGATGTAGGTAAAAAGGTACACCCATACATTGCTGTTTAACTACTCTGCAAAGCAGTATGGTGATTCCTCAGAAAACTTGGAATGGAATCACCATTTGACCCAATTATCTCACTCCTCACTATACACCCAAAGGACTTAAAATCAGCATACTACAGTGACATGGCCACATCAAGGTGTACAGCAGCTCAATTCAAAATAGCTAAGCTATTTTGAACTAATATGGTGCCCTTCAACAGATGAATGGATGAAGAAAATGTGGTATATATACACAATGGAATACTACTCAGATATAATGAAGAATGAAATTATGGCATTTGCCAGTAAATGGACGGAACTGGAGATTATCATGGTAAGTAAAATAAACCAATCCCAAAGAACCAAAGGCCAAATGTGTCATCTGATATGTGGATGCTAACACCCGATGGGGACGGGGGAGGTAGAAGTTCCTTAGATTAGACAAAGGGGAATGAAGGGAAGGGAGAGGGAATGGAAATAAGGAAGACAGTAGAAGGAATCAGACATAAGTTTCCTATGTTCATATATAAATACACAAGAGTGTATATATTCACGATAGTATAACTCCACAAGAATGGGATCCTAATTAGAATAAGTTATACTCCATTATGTATAATATATCAAAATATATCTACTGTCATGTATATCTAAAAAGAACAAATAAAAAGGGACCAAATGCATGAAGATCAAATGGAATTGAAAAAGTAATATACTAGAAGGGGTTGCAACAAGAACCACTGCTAACAGAGACAGGCTTTTTAATAATATTCTTAAGGGTCATTGCAAATGAGTAGTTCTTTTGGTTCCCACCCCAGCTTTTTGGCATTTCCCATTAAGGTCCATTCTAAAAACTTTTCAATCATTATTGGTTTGGGAGGAATTGACAGTTTAGTATTTCAAAGGTTGGAAGGGATTAGGCTTAAGGACTTAAGAATTAACAAAACTAACCATTTATTTTTAATATTTGTGCACATTTCAGGAAAGGATCAAAAATAAGGGTGAAGTCTCTTTAAGGTTCGTCTCAGCCTTGAAAATCTAAAATTCTATGTTCATTTCTCCTGGATTTTTTTTTTTTTTTAACTAAATGACCCTTTCAAATCCCTCAATTTGGAGATTAGGATTGATTTGATCCATGACCCAGGAGAACAGGAAGGATGACAAAAGAGACATGAAGAGGGGGGGTGGGGGTGGGGACAAGGAGATCTGGGAATAAAACAAATGTTCAGTTCACTGTTTTCACCACTTCTAAACTAACCTGGTGAGGAAGCAATGAGGTCTGCATGGCTTAGAAAGAATAATAAATACAAAACAGGAGCCAACAGATTAGTACTACTATACACATGCACATGCCTGAAGAAAATCAATATACCTTTTTTTTTCTTTAAGTACTTTTTTATTTTTAATTGTAGCTCCTCCTTAGATTTATTCAAGTGGCTCCCTCGCTGGGCATTCCAGCACTCTTTGCCAGTGGATGGCCTATTGTGGGTTGTATGTTTACAGTAGTACTTCTCCAGGAAGCGCTAAAGTAAATCCTGTGACTGCGAAGTTCCTTGTACTTGAGGGGCACAGTTTATTTGGTTTCTGCTTTATTTATCTAACTTATAAACTACAGTGTGAGTGCCTGCACGCACACCACACAAACAGGTCAGGAGAGCTGCTACTCCACACCAGCGGATGATTCAGTGTAAGCGGATTAAAAATAAAAGGGCACAGCTCTGAGGCTTAATCTGCTAGTGTTTATTTTTCCCCCCAAATAATAAATTTACCACCAAACTCAAGATTCAAGAGCTGCATGCTGATCTCGTGCTTCAAAGCATTTTCTTTCTTAAGTCTGAAGATAACTTTCAAAGGCAGTGAAAAGATTAACTGAAGAGAGCAGAGCACATAGCAACTAAAGAACAATGATCTTCCATTTTTAATTAAATTCTCACTGTATTAGCCTGGCTTTTGTTGAAGCTTATTTCAGAGTTTTGATCCATACGCTTGACTAGCAGAGAAGTATATTTTAAAACTGGAAATGAAATATATAGTATATATGCTGTACTATAACATATGAATTCTACTCAAAATTATTCTTATGTTTGCTTAGATATCATCTGTTTTCATGTTAGTATATTGCATCATAAACTTAGGGCAGGGAGCATTGGTAATCCAGTGAGAGTTACCTCAAATAAATACTACTCTGTACCAATACTTTCATACCTGCCACACCTATCACCCATGACCTATCACCACAATCTCCTCAGCTAGGGAGAGCCTCGCCTGCCTGACTTTATGCCAGGCTATGTACTCTTGTCAACCTCTTGTAGTCACCAAGCCTGTCATGGATCCCCACCCTGAACAAAGTGGGCCCTGTGTCTTCTCTGGAATGGCTCGCCCTTTTGCTACCTATTAGTTAAACAACCTGCCAGGAACTCCCATCATTTTTATGCCACTTTCTCTGAGGCTGCTTTTCCAAAAAGAAATGCCACATAAGTGCTGAACTTCTGCTGATCTCAGAACCAGAACCAGTCCTTTCAGAACATATTCTTTTTTAAAAATTTCTTATTTGTTTTAATTAGTAAACATGGTGGTAGAATGCATTTATGCACTTTGATATATCATACATAGATGGGATATAATTTCTCATTTTTCTGAGTGTACATGTTGCAGAATTATATTGGTCATGCAGTCACATATATACATACAGTAATAATGTCTCTTTCATTCTACTATCTTTCCTATCCCCACATCCCCTCTCCTCCCCTCCCATCATTTCCCTCTGCCTAATCTAAGGTAACACTTTTCTTCCCTAGTGCCCCCCTGCCCCAAATTATTGTGAATTAGCATCTGCATATTAGAGAAAACATTTGGACTTTCTTTTTGTGGGATTGGTTTATTTCATTTAGGCTGATATTCTCCAACTCCAGCCCTGGCAAACGCCATAATTTCACTCTTCTTTAAAGCTGAGCAATTTTCCATTGAGTATATATACCACATTTTCTTTATCCATTCATCAATTGAGGGACACCTAGGCTGGTTCCATAGTCTAGCTATTGTGAATTGAGTTGCTATAAACATTGGTATGGCTGCATTACTGTAGTATGTTGAATTCAGCAAAGAACATATTCTTATCTTTGTGAATTTAGCATGGTTCAACTCCATTGTTGAACACTTATAGAAAATACACTGATTCCTGGATGAAATTAGAGTGCCCTGAATTCCCACCTCTACTGTGAGTGATAACAATATTTTTGTTCGTAAATGGTTATTATTTTCCTGGGAGAGTGTTTATTTTAAAGGATTGGGTACAAACATGTATTCATATCCACTCAAAGAATTCCATAGACTTATAAGTGGAACAATTTTCACATCACATAGCATCTCCTAAACTCTTGCACTACCTTATCATTAAGTAAACCGCCTCTCTCCTCAATGCTGTTAACAAAATATGGTCCACACTTGTACTCAGACTCCAGAGTCTCTTTAAATCAAATGAAACAACATAGGCTGAACTTTGTTTATCTACAAGAGCAAAAGACTGAAAATAGTCCATATGACTATTAACTGAGCCTGTCCTAAGTAAATGTACCATTATTTAAAAGAACAAAGCAGCACCTTGTATGCTGATAAGAAACTATCTGTTAGACACATTGTTAAAGTAATAAAGTAGGTTGTAGAGATATGCATACAATTTTGCCTGCATTTACAGAAAGTATTACTAGAAAATAAATAAAAACAGATGCACGTTAGATAGAGCACCAATCTCTAGGATATATAAAGAACTCAAAAAACTTAACACCAGAAAAACAAATAACCTAATCAGTAAATGGGCCAAGGAACCAAACAGACACTTCTAAGAAGATGATATACAATCATTCAACAAATATACAAAAGAATCTTCAACATCTCTAGCAATTAGAGAAATGCAAAACAAAATTACTCCAAGATTTCATCCCACTCTAGTCAGAATGGCAGCTATTATAAAGATAAACAACAATAAGTATTGGTGAGGATGTGGGGGAAAAGGCACACTCATACATTACTGGTGGGACTGCAAATTGGTACAACCAATCTGGAAAGCAGTATAGAGATTCCTTGGAAAACTGGGCATGGAACCACTATTTGACCCAACTATTCCACTCCTCCGTCTATACCCAAAGGACTTAAAAACAGCATATTACAAGGACACAGCCACATCAATGTTTATAGCAGCACAATTCAGAATAGCTAAACTATGGAACCATCCTAGATGCCCTTCAGTAGATGAATTGATAAAGAAATTGTGGTATATATACACAATGGAATATTACTCACCATTAAATAAAATCATGGCATTTGGGGGTAAATGGATGGAATTGGAGAATATTATGCTAAAAGAAGTAAGCCAATTCCAAAAAAATAAAGGCCAAATGTTTTCTCTGATATGCAGATGCTGATGGATAATAGGGATGATGGGAGGGAATATGGGAGGAATGGAGGAACTTTAGATAGGGCAAAGGGGAGGGGGTATGGAGGTAGGAAAGATGGTAGAATGAGATGAAAATCATTACCCTAAGTACATGTATGAAGACATGAATGGTATGACTCTACTTTGTGTTCAACCAGACTCATGAAAAATTGTGCTCCATATGTGTATTGTGAATTGAAATGCATTCTGCTGCCATTATAACAAATTAGAATAATTTTTTAAAAAGAAAACAAATAAAAATAAGGTTAACATGGTTGTCTCTAAAAAAGTAGACCTAAGTGGCTGAGTATAGAGGTAGTAGGGGGCTTATAATTTACTATAGTCTAGATTTTGTAATATGTGCATTGAAGTTATTTACAATTTCAAAAATTTTTGTTTGTTTGTTTGTTTGTTAGTACAGAGGATTGTGAACCAGGGGTATTAACCACTGTACCCCATCCCCAGCTCTGTTTATTTTTTATTTTAAGACAGGGTCTTGCTAAGTTGCTTAGGACCTCAATAAGTTGCTAAGGCTGGCTTTGAACTTGTGATCCTCCTGCCTCAACCTCCCAAGAAGCTGGGATTACAGGTGTGTGCCTCCACACTGCCTCAAAATAGTTTATTAATTCACAACAACAATAATACAGGTATTGCAATTAGACAGACTTAGATTAATGTTCTGATTCACATTACCAGACATGATGCAGGGAACTGCATCAAATTTGAAACCCAGAAGCACAATGAATACATTTAAGTGTGTCCCAAACATTGCAATATTATCTGTGTATGTGAAATTAAAATTTAATCAGGAGCCTTGTATTTTTTAATTGCTCAATATAGCAAACCTCAGTCGTGATCTCACTATTTATTTTGTCTGTGACCCTGGTTAAGTGAGTGAGCTCCAATTCCTCTGAAGCAGAAGGAAGGAGAGGAAGGCAAGCAAGGATAAATCTCCGGCCTAAACCAGGCTCAGTAGCATACACCTGTAATCCCAGGAGGTTGAGGCAGGAGGATGGCAAGTTCCAATCCAGCATCAGCAATTTATCAAGGAACTAAGCAGCTTAGTGAGATCCTGTCTCTAAATACAATATAAAAAATAACTAGTGATGTGGTTCAGTGGTTAAGCACCCCTGGGTTCAATCCCTGGTACCAAAAAAAAAAAAAAAAAAAAAAAAATTAAAAAAGGGATCTCAGACCAACCTTTTATGGCAGGGTAACACTGGAGTGTAAATTGGCCTCAGAGTTATCCCAATTTGCAGGAGCTGGGTTTCATATTCCCAGGTGACACAGACGGCCCTAAAAGGGGAAGGAGGAGACACTGACCTTTCAGCACTGCCAGTCCTCTGTACAAGCAAGTAAAATGGCTCCAGCATCTAATTACTGTCTTCCCAAGAAGAGTTACAGCTGCCAGCTGCCTAAAGTACTCAAGCTGAAGGATGCAGAAGAAACCATAAAGACATATCCAAGGGACTGGGAGTAATGAGGAGCAGGCCACTCCTATTCCTACATCTGGCTCCTGAACCTAGGTATCTCGCCTATTAAATACCAGAGGCATGGAGCCACTGTAGCTGCATGCTACTTTATCACACCTGAAGGACTGTCCCCCAACCCTAGCTTTGCCTTCAAGCTAAGATCTTTTTTGCATGCTTTATCAGACTAGAAGCTTTTGAGTGAGGTTGTTTGTGATAGGACCAGTGACTGCTGTCAGGTACTCTTTACCACACTTCATTTATCATAAAGTGAACTTTCTCTTGGCCCAAGGGGATGTGGGCAGATCAGACCCTCTATGGGCCCACAGATAGTGGTGTTGATGGAGGATCTGCAACAAGAAAGGAAAGCCCCTGTGCTACTTATCAGGATGAAGTGAACAATAGATCCCTTTGAGGAAGGGCTAGAGGAAGCCCAGCTCTTTGCACATTGGCACTGCCAGGAGCTCTGTCTGCCTACTCCTGCGTGTGGGATCACCCCAAGCCCTGGCTAGACAGCAATCATTTCATTATCTCTCAAAGCTCCAGAGGGTTAGGAATTCCCCTGGGGTTATCCTAACTGAGTTCCCCAGAAGCAAACCCTGAAGCAAGAACTTGTGTTCCAGTGATTCTAAAGGGAAGTGCTCAGGAGAGACCTTTTAGGGCATGGGAGACAGGGAAGCAACACAAGGAAGAGAGGAAAGCTAGGCAGCCTCTGATATCAGGCAAAGTTCTAGAGAGGGTAGGCTTCATTCTGGGACAATTTGAAGTGTCAGTTATAGCTCAGAGTTGTCCTAACCTGGTACAAGGGACCTGAGCTTTCACTCCTATACGTGACAGTTATTGGTTATTTGCCACCTTGGAAGTAGAGTGAGAGTAAATCCCAGGCAAGGTTGACGATATACACAGCTCCAGAATCCACTTCCAATTGCTTTTCAGTCTCTGCTTCTTGACTTGTAAAATAGAAATAATATTTGTATCTGCCTCATTTTTTAGTATTAAATGAAATTGTGCACATAAAGTCTTTACTCGGTATCTAGTCTTACTGTAAGAACGGTATTCCAAATCATTACTTGGAATAGAAACCATGCACAATAGACTATTGGTTTCATATATAACATTTCTTTTTATTTACTTATTTTTTTTATTTATATGCAACATTTCTTCCAAGTCCTACCTAGCAAATACTTCATTATAGGCAGAGAATTCCCCTTAACAATCAAAAGCAAAAGTGAGTTTCTGAAGGGGTCTGGGCAATATTATCACATCGAAGAATTTCAAGGAGGTCTTTCGTGGAGGCCAGCACCTCACTACCCTCTTACTAAAAAGTGGATACTGGAAACTTTTAAGTTAGCCTACATACTGAGATGCTTTGTGTTACCCTATTGGTATTGGCTGTTGTTTGAGCTCTTGCTAATTATTTTTATTACAAGGTAGAAACACTAATGTTTCAAAGTTGTATAGCTATATCTTAAGAAGTAGTTTTCCCCCAGTAACTCACAAGGCTGATGCAGGAGGATCTCAAGTTCAAGGCCAGCCTCAGCAACATAGCAGGCCCTTAAGCAACTTAGAAAAGACCCTGTCTCAAAAAAAAAAGGGATGGGTAGGGAGCTCAGGGCTGACCCTGGTCGAATCTCCAGTACCAGAAACAAACAAACAAACAAACAAAACCCAACAACATATTTTTTCTACTTAAGAAAAGTATTTATGGGGCTGGAGATGTGGCTCAAGCGGTAGCGCTCTCGCCTGGCATGCGTGCGGCCCGGGTTCAATCCTCAGCACCACATACAAACAAAGATGTTGTGTCCGCCAAATATTAAAAAATAAATAAATAAAGTCAATTGTTTAAAAAAAAAAAAAGAAAAGTATTTATAAGAATATGAATAAATTCAATTAAAATGCAACATGGGAACTCTGGTTAATAGCAATGCATTGTATACTTGAAAATTGCTAACAGAATATATTTTAAATGTTGCCACCCCAAAATAATAAGTATGTGATGTAATCATATGTTAATATTTTTTATTTAGCCATTCCATCTTGGCTAAATATATCAAAACATCATGTTGAACACCATAAATATATACAATTTTTATTTTGTCATTTAAAGAAAGAAAGAAAGAAAAGACATTTCAAAAATATCAGTCATATTTGTGTTTAGTACATTTCTAGACATTCAGAACACTACCTGGAACAACAGGAAGACCTCAAAAAACTACTTGTTGAATCAATAAAATAATGAATATTATTCATAATAATTCAGGAAAGGAGATGTGATTACAAATCTACAATCTCTCATCCATCAGTAAAAAATCCAAAAAACTGTGCAGACTGATTATTTTCCTCAATAATTTAGACAATAACAAAATCTAATGGGACCTGAACTCATTTGGCAGCAAGGCCTGAGGTGAACTGTTGGGGAACCCAATTAGTGTAAATATTCATGTTTCACTGAAGAGATATTAGTGTGTTTGATTACAGGGTATTGTCCCAAGTGTATCTGGGAGAGTTATACATTGGTTACATAAGTTTTAATATATGGATATAATATATGTACTATACAGGTTGAGAGTTTCTTATCTGAAATATTTGAGACCCCCAGAAATGTTTCAAATTTCAGATTTGGGGGATTTTTTAAATATTTGCATATCCATAATGAGATTCCTTGGGGACAGGATGGGGATGGGATCCAACTCTAAACATGAAATTCATGTATGTTTCATGTTTTCTGTATGTGCACAGCCTGAAGGTAATTTTATGCAATATTTTTAGTGCAGCTATGTTTTGACTGCAACTCCTCCCATAAGGTCAGATATGGAGTTTTCCACTTGTGGCTCTCAGAAAGTTTTGAATTTTTAAGCTTTTCAGATTTCAGATTTTCAAAATAGGGGTATCAACCCATATTAACTTTTCAAAATGGAAAACTAATTCTGAATTCCAAAATATATCTGCTCCAAGGGTATAGAATATGAGTGTCCTTTACTATGACTCAACCTTGTATTAAATCCTCCAATGATTCCCCAATGGACTCCCATGGAATCTTTACTCTTCCTCATGAATCTAGGACCTCACAGGACTCTAGCTGATGCCCATTCTCGATAGCACCCTCGGGTGTTTCTGTCTGGGTCCACACCGAGTTCTCTCCACCTCAGTTCATTTACATGAATAACTTCTGCTGAAAATGCCCTTCCCTGAGCCTCTTCTCCTGCCTGGATTCCTTTTCTTCCTTCAGAGAAGCCTTTGGTTACCTACCCACTGTTAGTTCCTGCTCTTGGTCCCAAATACCTGATTGGTTCCTTTAGGGGATTCAGTCCATCCATAATTACAATTTTCATTTTGATTATAATCTGTCTCTCCCTACAGACACGAAGCTCTATAGAGGTACAAACTTTTCACCTTATTTAATTTTGTATGCTTTGCCCTTAGAACTATGTTCTACTCAAAATATACTAAATTGAATGAATGAAATAATCAATCCAATTTTTCCATCTCAGACATGCTGATCTCATCAGCTAACTGATCAAAGAGAGAACTGACTTGTCATCTGTGATATATGAGTATGTACATTTATACTCGATATAAGGAAGGTATTTCTCTTAAGTCCACAAGAATCACTGCAAGTACATATCTAGCTATGAGGAAGTAAGAGACATGATAAATAATTCAATTCTTTACCAGGCAAATAGTCTGATGACATTTTAATGAAATTATCTCTTGAACTTACTGCCTTCAATGATTTTGTGTTGCCTCTTTTTGGTCTAGTGTCTTTTTCTTATTTTAATATATGTCCTTATGCCCTGATATGTAGAATTGAAATAGTACGGTTCCCATAAACTGCCCCCAAATACACCAAATTGACCTGGCTTAAATTTTTCAGGGATCCTAGAATTAGTCTCTACCAAGAATAAAGCATTTAAATTCTCACAGGAAGCTTCTGTTGGCATGTTAAATTATTTCCTCATAAAATCAGAAAGTTCTGGGATTACCTCATTTCTGTCATGATGATCTCTCCAAGGTTTCTGGGTGTGGTACAAATCTCGTAAAGTGATGCATTATACAGGTTCAGCCTCCAGAACTGGCCATGTTCCAAAAGTCTGCCTGTTCAGAAAGGGTGGCATATTTTTTTTTTTTTTTTTTGCTCCTGAATTTCCGGCCTGTGTAGCTGAGGGAGGAAGCTGAGTTTAGTGGTTAGTGCAATAGATTGAGTCAGCAACATTAGTTTCTATAAATGGTTATGTGATTTGCTGAAAACCATTGTCAAACCCACACTGTCTAAATCATGAAAGAAGTCCTTGTGCTCTTACATGTAACTACTCTCCCATGTGAATGCTATCGTCATTGTGGCTGGTTTGAAACTCTGGAACACATCTGTGGGATTTTCCTTCCTTGTATTTATTTCAGTAATGTCTAGTAAGAGAATCAATAAACTAAGAATCAGCAACACAAGAAACAAACTAAAGCAGGTCCCAGAGCCTCAGTGGCATACACACACACAGGTGTACCACACAACCTGGCAGGGCCATCTGCACAGATGGGAACGAAAATGAAGGCCCCTGAGTTGTGCCCAAATAAACAAAGAGGACTTACCTAAAGCCAGGAAAATGAGAAAGATCAAAATTGTCCACTATAAATAAAATACCAGTATTTTAACTTTTCCATTAGAATTGACTTTAGGACAAGTCGTTCCTCCACTACAGATAATTAATGTAAAAAGGAAAATATGCGTTCTCTGCTAAAGTAATCAAAGTGCCTATTGGGGGCAAAATATTTTGTCGGGTAGAAATTTCCTTAAGTTGGAGCCTGCTACATTCCTCCTGGAAAAGCCAGTTCTGTCTGCAACCAGGCAAGGTTTCACCTATGTTGCAAGGCAGGCTGAGAAAGCACTTTAGGGGATCTGACCAAAGGGTAAATATTTTTTGAATTTAAAAAAAAATTTATTATGTCAATGTACAAGAATTTTCATCAGACCATTGTTAATAATCCCAAATTTTTTCAAAAGTTTAAACCCTTATCAATGATAAGCAATAGAGTAGATGTAAAAGTAAACATTATAAAATAAAAACAACAAAAGAGAATGAAAGGAAGTGAGGGGGGATAGGAATAGGAAGGACAGTGAAAAGAATCTGACATAACTTTCCTTTGTACACATGTGAACACACCCCAGTGAATTCCACCTTCATGTACATCCACAAGATTGGGGCTCTAATTGGAATAAGATGCATTTCACACATGTATAATTTTATCAAAATGGACTCTAATGTGATGTATAACAAAAAAGAACTAAATTTTTTTTTAAATAACATAAAAACAACATTTGAATTTGTGTCTATTTATTTGAGTCTAAACGAAAACAACCAAGAATGGCAATAGAATACAATGTTGATGATCCCACATAAAAAATGTTTGAATGTATATCCATATAAATGTATGAAGAATTCTTGAGTGCATCATGACAAAATATTAATGTAAGTTTTCTAGCAAAGTGAGATTTCTTTTTGGTTTTTTTTTTGCACTTTTCTCTAATATTTTCTTTTTTAATTTTTTTTATTTGTTCTAATTACTTTATACTGATAATAGAATGAATTTTGACATATTATACATAGATGAGGCATAACTTCTCATTCTTCTGGTTATACATGATATAGAATTAACATCAGTCATGTAATCATGCATGCACAAAGGATAGTACTGTTTAATTCATTCTGTTATCTTTCCTATTCCCATTCCTCCTCCCTTCCCTTCATTCCCCTTTGTCTAATCCAAAGAACTTCTATTCTTTGTTAACCTATCTTCTGTAGTATTTTCTAATATAAATTTATCTAATATAAATAAAGCTATTTGCATTACATATTTTGTATTTTTCTTATTACAGATAAATAAAGAAAGAAAGTTAACATCACCCCAATTTCACAAAATAACCGATATTAACATTGTTCCACATTTTTTTACACATTCACATATTGTTAGACAAATTATATTTTATAATCAGTTTTTTTGTTTATTTGTTTGTTTGTTTGTTTGTTTTACTTCAGGGTGCATTATGAGCCTTTTTCCCTAAGCTATATTAATCTTTTAAATTTTTATTTAATTCCTTCTAGGATTTCCTTCTGTGGATGTATCATGATTATTTAACCAACCCCCTCTTTCTAGACAGTTATGTGTTTTCTAATTCTCTGCTAGCATCAACAGCCCTCAGATGAGCATCCTCATAACTAAATTTTCACCCACTAGGAACTCTTTCTCTCAGACAATAGGTAGAGGATGGAGTCTGCCCCTCCACCATCAGACAAAGGCCAATGGTCTCCTGTGTTGCCAAAAGCACAGCACAGCTTCGTGGTCACTTCTGCATCTGCAGATAAATGCTCCAGTGCAAAACCAGCCCTGTCAGTTGGGCTTCTCTGGATTCCCAGATCGAGGCCAAGTAGTAGCAGCTCGTGATTTTATTAACTCATTTTCACTTTAAGGCAATTTTAAAAACATTTTGCTCAGCATTTTCAGTGAGTTTTTCCAAATCCCAGTTTCTTATTACTAAAAATGAAACCAGGATATCTTCTTAAGATAGTCACTTGTCATTTCTGGCGTGGGACCCTCCATGGTTTTTCTTGATCCTTAGACACACTCAAATCCCTCATGAACAGCCACAGTGGCCCACACACTCTGTTCCCACCCCGAATCTCAGACTCCACCTTGCCCGACATTGCTCTTCTTTCAATAAGCTTCTGCGGCCCTGAGGCTCCGTGTGACCCCATTCAGGCCTTCTGTAGCTGCTAGTCCCTCTGCCTGGAACACCCAAGGCCAGACCTTCACTTGCTTCCTCCTCTTGTCATTCAGGGCTCAGGTCAAACCTCACCTCTCTGAGAGGCTTTTCCCAACTGCCTCCTATAAACTGGCTTCCACTCTGTCCACTCCATGTGGCACTACTTGGTTTTATTTTTCCCTAGTCACATTGTCCCTCTCTGCCATTTGTTTGAATCATGTATTTTCCATTTTTTTCCAACAAGCATGTCAGTTCCATGAGAAAGGGCCCTGTCTCTCCTTTACCTTGCTCCCCTTCTCATATGTTTCCAGCCCTTCAAAATAAAAAGCTCTTTTAAGAAATTGTTCTTTTCTTTTCAGACATTTGCAAAGGGTGCAGTGTGAGAGGAAAAAATGGGAGAAGGAGAAAAGGGAGGAGGAGAGGCCTGGATAGTAAGTAAATATTCACATGTGACCTGGTGACAGAGCCTGACAGACCAGATGTCATAAGACTCCTGTTATTTTCCAGTCATGGTGTGACCGGTGGCGAGTCATACCACTCGGCCTTTCACAACCTTTCAAAATATGTGTCACTCACTTTTTAAACTGGTTCCCCAGCTTCCTCAATTCGACCAGCCCACAGCAAACACGAAGCAGTCATTTCCAAAAGGGCAACACTAAGAACAGTCAGCCCATAAAAACTGGGGGAAAGCTATAATTATTCTTATAAACTTGAAAGTGAACTTAAAACACAATAGACATCGATAATCATTGTTATATGCAGTAAGAACTGAGTATTAGCCTAGATTAATACTTTGTAGCCTCAGCATCTAGGTGCTCAAAAGATGGTTCTCATCTTTTGTGTGTGTGGTGCTGCGGATGGAACCTGGGGCCTTGGGCATGTGAGGCAAGCACTCTACTAACTGAACTGTATCCCTAAGCCTCATTCTCAACTTCTTATAGTCATGGTTCTATTTCAAATACCAAAATTTGGAAAAGACTTTTGAAGAGATAAACATTGAGTACATTAGCAATAAATCGCTACTGGGTATGACAATACCTCAGAGTGCCTACGGTGATCTCACGGTCATAACCCACCGTAGTCATTCGCCCTTGAGCACTCAGACTTCGCTCACAGACAAGTGTTGATGCCCTCACAGTGCTCAAGGACATAATCCAAAAGATACACCATCTCTTTCCTGTACATTTCTCTTTGATGAGGGTTTGACTTATGTCATACCATTTTTCTTGCAGTAAATCGTATCTGATCTGTACCTTGTCCCACAAACAATTCAAATCAGCTCTGCTGAACAGACATTACCTGTTAGCAGAATACTCCATTTATACACTTATCCAAATTGGGCCTCGATTTCAGAGCAAAGTGCCATGGTGGCACACCAGCTCAGGAGCAAGCCTGAACTTAAACATCCTGATCCCACAGACAAGCATACTACATCTAGGGGTAAGTAAAAACTAAAGCTTAAAAAAAAAGATTGACGCAACATCATCAAGGGTCTTAAATAATATCAAAATGTATGAAGTAGACATAAGAAGCCATTAGTTTATTAGTGAATTTATTCATTTGACAAATATTTATTAACCTCTCTTTTGTGCTGGGTTCTCTCCTAATTGAGTATCAGTGTACTATAAAAAGAGTTCCTTCTCCATGGAGTTGACTCTCCAGTGGGGGAGACAGATAATAACTGAAAACAATTTTAAGATTAAACAAGTAGATATATCATGAGTCAGGATTAGTGATAAGGGAAGGGCCATGGGGAAAAATGAAGCAGGATAGGGGAATTGAGAGTGGTAGAAGGGCTGGGAGTTATTTTACATAGTGTAGTCTAGAAATGACTCACTACTAGGGTGACATTTGAGAAGAGATGTGAAGGAAGTGAGAAAGCTTGGGTGGCAGATTCCTAGGAGAAGATTGTGAGCAGATGCATCAAAAGGTGCAGAGGCAGAGATCCTGAGGCAGCAGCACACCTTTATCAACAGTGGCCAGAGTGGCTGGAGAGGATGTTTGAGAGGAGCATGGTGGGAGATGAAGTCAGGAGGGGCACTGAGAAGTTGGGAGACCCAGCAAGACAGATAGGACCTTCATAAAAGACTTTGGTCTCTGCTCCAAGTGAAATGAGAAACCAGTGGAGGGTTCTCAACAGAGAAGTGACATACAGAGTCCCTGATTTAAAATGGCCTGGCTTAGGATTTTTCAACTTTCATGCACCTTCCATGGAAACCAGATTTTGAATTTTTTTTTTTCAAATTCTGAATTTTGATCTTTTCCCCAACTAGTGATACAGGTAGGATACTCAATTGTGAACAACTATTAGTGCTGTTTCATGAGGTCATGAGATCATGAGAAGAAACATCTCATGCCCTACAGTGTGCTGTGCTGCTAAGCTGCAATGTCAGGTAGGCTAGTTGTAATAGATTCATTCTTATCTACCATGTTTTCAACTTAGGATTTGACGGAATGTGTCCTCTTCTTAAGTGAAGATGCATCATATTCTAACTTGTTTTTTGAAAATGATAGCTCTGGAAAGATACAAGATGCAAACAGGTATAGAAGAGGAGAGATGACGATGATTATTCAAATGAGAGTGGTATCTGTGGAAGAGGTGAGAAGTAACTGAATCCTGGATATAGTTGGAAGGCAAAACAGAAATAATTTGCTAATGGGTTAGATATGAAACAGGAAAGAACAATAAAAATCAAAGATAACTCCAAGGCATTTTAGATTGGGAATCAGAAAAGTAACATTCCCATGGATTAGGATAGAGAATACCACAAGAAGAGCAGTTTGGAATTAAAAAAATTGTTTGGGAAAAGAGTAGTCTAATATTTTATGCTGTCTGACTCAGAAGTTGCTAACAGCATGTGTGTATTTAAATTTGTTTTAACTAAAATTAAAATTCAGCTCCTCAGTTGCACTCACCACATCTCAAGTGCCTCAGTACCCACCACGTGTCTAGTTACTCCCCAGTGGACAGCACAGGTATTGTACAGCATTTTCATCATGACCCATCATAGAAAGTTTCATTGAGCCACACTCTGGGGACTTTAAGCCTTTACTATGTTCTGGGTCATGTGCTATAGTGATTTATATATATTACATCATTAATGATTCCATTAATTGACTCAATGAGTCAAGAAATGCTATATCCTTTGACAAGGAACGTTATGGGTTCAGATAAGTACCTTCAGTAACATGGTTCCTAACAGAGAGAGAGAGTTGAATTCCAGAGTTGTCTGTGTTCAAAGCTCAAGCACTTAATCATCATACTGTATTTTAGAATTATTAAACTAGCTTGAAATCGGACAACCATAGAGAAATCCTAGTAGGTTACTGGCAATAAAACATTCAAGCATAGTAAGAAAGCAGGAGATATGATTAGTTCTAGGAAAATAGTAAATTTCCCAGGAGATCCTATTCATTGTGTAACTAAACATATTGCATCCCAGCATCCTATGGTTGAGAAAAGATAAAAATAATCAGTGAGGGGCACTGGTTTTAGATCTTTTGGTGAGAGATCAATCATGAAAAGATTGCTTAGCAGACAGACCTTAGTTGACAGCAAGTGGCATAGTTGGGATATACTTGTTCCCTCCTGTGATTTTCAACTTGGATATAGCACCATGCCCTCAGAGTACACCTGAAACTGCAGTGTTTGCGGTAAAATGGTGGATGCCATGGGCATTTTGGGGCCATGATCTTAGGCTGCTAAGATTTCTATGATGCATGCCATGTAGGGCAGAGCGAATTTCTCTCATCCAAAACATCAGCTGTTCATCATGTAAGAAATGTGGGCCTACTGTCCCTTGAGTGATCCTTCACTAGCCACAAAGAAAGTAGGATAGGCAGAACACGGTAGCCAGTACACAGGTTGTATGGGCAGATAAAGTTGAGTTCCTACCTATTTTTGCCCTTGCTGCATGGCTTGGGATCACTACCTAAGCTTTTATCCTTAGTCTCCTCATCTAAACAATGTGGAAAACCACAGTTAGCATATTGTTTGCAGAGGTCCTGAGAATTAAATACATTTCAAGTACTTAGTCCATTGTTTGGCTTAGGGAGAATGTTGAATAAGCCTACACAATTAATATAAGTGGAAAAGTGGGGTGAGAGAAGAACTCAAGCAGGGTTTCCAAAATATGGTGGAACCCATATTTTAAATTTTTTTTCACATTCTGAATTTTGATCTTTTCCTGGACTACTAATATGAGGTAGGGCACTCAGCTGTAACCTAGATAACAGCCATCAGTGCAGCTCCATCAGCCAAGAGATCATAAGAAACAGTTCGCTGCTAAACCGTGATGTCAGGTAGGCTAGGTGTAATAGATGCATTCTTACCTATCATATTTTCAACTTCGGATGGGTTTGATGGGATGTGTCCTCTCTGTAAGTGGAGATGCCTCCATATTCTTAAACAAGCAAGATGCTAATTCATATAGAAAAGAAGTCTGAAACAACACTGTCCAATAAAAAAATATATAGATACAATGCAAGAACATGTGATTTTTTTAGTTTTTTTCCTAGCCACATTCTAAAAATTTAATGAACAGGTAAAGTTAATTGTATTTGTATTTAGATAACCAACTATATTAAAAATATGACTTAAATATGTAACTAATATAAAAAATACATTAATAAGGTGTTTTACTTTTCATTCCATGTCTTTGAAATCCCATGTGTACTACTCAATTCAGATTAGCTACATTATCAGGTGTTCAATAACCAATAACTCGAGGGCTAAGGTATCAGTGAGAAAGCCTAACTCTTTCGCTAACTGCTACCTTTAGGTAATTCTTAAGATTCTTACAGCTAACATCTCAGCACATGGAGGCTGACTTTAGAAAAATCTCAATTAGTACTATTATTTCATCTTTAAACTATTTCTCACAAACTGAGATGAGGCAATGTTGTGGAATAACTAAAAACATCAAGTGGACATGACCTGTTAGTTTCACAATTCAGCTCTAAAACTTCAAGCTGTGTCCTTGAACAAGTTAGCTAGTCAAATATATGCTCCCTTATTTGCAGAATGGAGATAACAATGCCAGCCCCTAATGTTACTCTGTGGATCACGTACACAGAGCTTAAGCCCAGTGCCTACAACCTATTTCTCCAATGTGAATTGTGGATATTTGTGTTTGGGTTTGAGAAATGGAACTCAGGTTCACTAGAATTCTAATTATCTTCATATTGCATATTATGTATATTTGTGTACAAATTCACACAGGAAGTATATTTTAGAACTGTATTACTTTCATAACTTTTGATAATGAACACATTGTGTTCTTCTAACACTGTGATGTTCCTCAAATGGAGGACAACAATTTGTCCATTGTGTTTGGATATACCTCAGCCTCTAAGATAATTCCTGGCACTTGGTAGGACCTCAATAAGTCTACTAAATATATTTTAGTTGCAGAAATCCTAAATAATATTTATAAGCAAACCATTAAAACTATGATTTTTGCCATAAGGTAATTGAATCTGCATTTTAATATTTAAATTATAAAGTTTATGTAGCTGCCTTTTAATGTGAACAGTTTCTACCAGAAATGTAAATTCCTCGAGTTAGCACAAAGTTCAGCGTAGAGCAAACTCTACACTGTTTGCTGTGCTGTATTGTTGCAAAAGCAGCTCTTCATATAAATCACCAGCACAACATAGTACCCTCAAGACTACCTCAGAATTTATTCAATTCACAATTATTAAATATATCACTAGTTTCCTAAAAAGTTAAAGAATACATACAACATGTATTAGCACAAACACATTTATTTACTAACCAAAGGGATGATCTTAGTTAAACCAACACTTTGAAATAGTTGCATGTAAAATGTTTGTGATAGAGATAATTGAACACAGTAATGAAAAAAAAAAAAAGGCAGTCTGGAGATTGGCTCATTGAACTGAGCTTCTTCATTCTTTCAGCTAATTCCTGTCCAAAGTGATGATGGAATTTTTATTCTACTTTCTCATAGACTCGAGTACAGGTAACATTATTCATGACACACTCCTAGGAGAAAGAACAACATTAAAGAGTTAGGCTGGTCTTACATTCCAGAGTCATTGTGGTAATGAAATGTTAGGATTAAAATCCTAAAAGATCTTATAATCTACCTTGCAGAAGGAAACAACCTGTTTTTAGGAGAAGCTAGAACCCATTGTTTAGTTTATACTAAACGATAAGCATATACTTTCCTGGAAACTAAAGTGTTGAATATAGTATCTAAATAAAATGGAAAAACATATACCCAAGAAGGCCTGCCAAGACTATGTGGTAATGCAGCAGTTGAGCAAGGAGGAACCCAGATCCAGCTCCATCCCATGTTAAGTCATGTCACTTCTCTATCCCACCAACGTCTATCTTGGTAATGAGTGTTCTTGTATTCAACTTGTTATTTTGCATTTTCTTCTTCCCAAGCTTAGCTCTCCTGCTCATGACCAATGGACGTAGGAGTTATGACAACTCGAAGTACAAGATGTAAGCAGTTTGACACTTACCACCACTAACTTCCCATCTTTCAATTTTCTTGTTATTGTGCTTTCCTTCCCATCCCATTCCTGATGCTGAACCAATGCATCATCAACAAAGCTGCAGACCGTCTGCAGAAACAAAGTACACATTTTAGTCTTCCAAAATATAAGAGTTTGCATGACTCATAACCCTCCTTAATCAACATTTTTCTCATCTTCTCCTTTCTGCAGCTACTACATCAACCATACTGATTTTACACATATCATACTTTCTGTTTTTCAATCTAGAAGCTCACAAAAGACACTCATTCTATGAAGCTGGTACTTTATGATTTTTCAAAACTCAATTTACAAAATAATTCTTTCATTAAGTTTTTGACTACACATGGTAAAAATGTCATTAATACGATTTATCATTCTTAGAAGCTTCAGTGATTTAACAACGCATTAGAGCTGACCTGAGTTTTTCTGCCATCAGCTGTAGTTTCTTCAAACTTCTCTCCCAGGGTACAAGAAAACTGTGTTGTTTTCAAAGTGCTTTCAGTTTTTATGTTGAGCTTCTGGCCGTCAAGGGTGATGATACAATCTGGTTTGGCCATTGCGCCCATTTTCCTCATAGTCAGTCCCACTCCTGTAGGATATTAAATATCAGAAGACCAGTTATAATTTATGTAATAAAAGCAATAATTCAATTACAATCACTATGCCTGGCATATTTTCATTTACTTGCTTATTGTGAGCACATATTCAGTGCTTACCATGTGCCAGCATATTACAAATATTTATGCCGGCCCTCAGAAAGTTAGGGAAGACTTTATTCCCTAAAGTTATTTACTCAAAGTAGTTCATTAAAGGTAAGGATAAAGGATTCAAAATTGCAAACTTGAAGTTCTCTCATCTTTTTCTATTTGCAACAGATTCTGCCAATCACTTTATTCTGACCCCAGCATACAGTCTGGCACATAAAAGGCTTTTTTTAAAAAATATTTTTTTAGTTATACATAGACACAATGTCTTTATTTTGTTTATTTATTTTTATGTGGTACTGAGGATCCAACCCAGTGTTTCATATGTACGAGGCAAGCACTCTGCTCCTGAACCCCAGCCCCAACCCCATAAAAGGCTTTTGATAAACAATTAATAGACTACACAAAACAATAAAAAAAATCAATTCTGAGATATTTAAATAGGCAATGTTTTGTGTTATCAGCACAATCATGATGCTAATAAGTGGGGAAAAAAATCTTACCCTGGAACACAGAAAACATTTCAAAGCTGTAAAACTCAATACACTATTTTCTATTTTCCAGGATAAAAATTTTTCCATTTATTAGCATCCAGATCATGGGGCTAACTCAAAACATTATACTATTTGAATACCTTTGAATTGATTTTTGTTTTCTATAGTCTATTAATTACTATAGTTATATAGCTATGAAGTTTCACATTGTTATATATTAAGTTACATATTAATCAGCATTTTTTCCTGTTGGTGTCATAAGGAACTTCTGAGCCAGGTGAAATCTCTGTTTCACAAATAAAACCATACTGTAAGGAGATTGCCAGTTTTTTTCAGAACACTCAACCAGGCTTTCAATGTCCCTTTAGAGCCTTCTCTTTTACCAGCTCAAGGCTGGTGGCTTTTGTTCTTAGTTAAGTCACTATTCTCAGTCTGGACAAAATAAATGAGCTGTTCTTCCCACACACCTTGACTTTTCCCTAATGAGCCTTGACAACCTTCATGACTTCTGAATCCTGGATACCAGCCATTCTGACCCTAAGCACACATGCACTTTCAGTGGAAGAGAAATGGTGTTCGTTTATTTGGTCCTCACAACTGTGAGGACACAAAATCTGTCATGTTTTGAAAGAGTACAGTAAATGGCTTTTCCCAGAGTCATCCTGGTCACTGCAACAAGTGGTCTTGTTTTGTTGATGGTGTGAGTAAACACACTCACGATTCACCACAAACCAGCCTTAACCGCACACTGTCTTGGATAAAGCAGGTGCAGGAATGATTCTGAAGTGCTTAGTGACAAGATGTCAAGAGAGGGTCACTGTAGTGACTTCACCAGCGAGCTACCTTAAATATCAGTTTCTGAAGTAGCCTCCTAGTCCCAGCAGGCCCTCAACTCTGGGAACCCCCTTCCAGAGAGGAGACATGCTAAGCTAACTCCATCCCACTTCCTAATGGCCTGTGACAAAGGTCTATTTTTTTGTTTGCTGTCTGTCCAATGTCAACCACCATGCAATCACTGTCACTGGTTTAGAAAAGGACAGCATTAGAAAATGAAGTACTATTTCCAGTGAGAGAATCTTCCTACAGAGACTCATTCTTTCTTTGAAGACTATAAGGACTCAAGTGCCTTCTGTAGGGCCACACCCATTTTGTAGCAGTTAGCAGCAGCAGCTGCAGGCTAGCAGTTTCTGGATTAGTTTTCCCACCGAGCCCACTGTATTCGCGCCCCTCACCCTGGGAGAAGGCAGTAAGGCCATTCCCGGGCACAATCTGTCTCACCGCGCTCCTCCCACAGGCCGACCGCCCACTGCGGCGCCTAGACTGGCAATTCGGGCAGCGTATCACCGCCGCCAACGCCACACCCGGCCCAGGCCAGGCCAGGAGGTCCCCGGTGCCGCATGGGGAGCTGAGCCAACCCTACTGGCCTGTCTTACCGGTGAGAGAGGGCAGTGGACCTGGGAAAGATGCGGCCAAGTACAGTACCTAAGCTGAAGCCCAAGCCTCATTCAGAGCCTCTACAGGGTTTCTGCTGAGACCGTGCCCTGCCACACCATCTCCCGGTGGAGATGAGGGAAGCGGACTTGCGCGCCATCGAGGAACAAAAGATACAGCAGGGTGGAAAAGGGACTGGGTGTTGCCACGATGGGGCGGATGGGAGAGAGAAAAGGATGGTGGCACGAAGGATGGGGGCAATGAGTGCCGGGAAAAGAAAAAGGGAAAGTTAGGGGACCCCCCTGGAGGTAATCGAAATTAGTGCACCTTGTGGGTGGGGGCGCGCCAGGTAAAGAACTGGAAGCAGTGCCAGGAGGCTGTCGCGTCGGCGAGGGGAAAGAAGTAGTAGAGGATTGGGGGAACCCCGAGGTGGCACATCTCCGGAATCTCTGGAGACCCGAGCGCTCCTCGCTCCTAGCTGACTGCCCGCGTGGTGCTGCGCCGCCAGGAACCGCATGGTGGCGAGGGCGATGGTAAGGAGCCGAGCATCTCTTCCCCACCCCGGATCCCAGCATGCTGATGGGGACATAGGACAAAACGGCCACACACATGCCACGTTGCAGGCGTTGTGGACGCTTGCCAGGCGGGGTGCCTCACCTAGTTCTTTCATGTAGTCATCAAAGCCTTTGCTGTCCACCAGGCGCCATCTTCCTTCCAGCTGCTGAACAGTGGCCATGGTGGGCGAGGGCGGGCTGGTGTACGCGGCTAGGAGAGCTGCTGGGAGGCTGATAGCGTGCTCTGCAGCGCCAGGCGCCACGCGGCTTTATAAAGACAGCGGCGCGGGGCGGCGCCCGGGAGCCAATGGGAGGCGCGCCTCGCCCAGCCCCGCCTCCGCGCGCCCCTCGGACTTGCCTAGCGGAGTCGGAAGGTGCGAACCGGCTCCACCTGCCGCGAACCCAGGGTTCCCGTTGCAGGTCTTGCAAGTGGGGACTCGCCCGGCGCGCCCCACGCCTCTCCGGACGCCAGCCCCTGCACGATTTGTCGTTTCCGCACGCCCAGCAAACCAGAAGGGGCGACTGGGAGGCCTGGCCGCCAGCCTAGCACCCTAGGGTCAGACCATGCAGCTGAGCGGTTTTTCCTTCCAAAATACCTGGAGGAATCTATTAGCCCTCGCCAGGCGCGGTTAGATGGAATTGATTGATCTGCCGTTTGGTGGGTTGATTGATAACTGCTTTGCCTCCTTAACTTTCTGCTCTTTTGTCAGCCGACAAAGATGTGTCTGCAACCCACTTCCTGCTTTAAGAAGTTCTTTCCCCACCCGCAGGCCACCCCTGGCCTCATGAGTGCCTCTGGGTGTCTGTATGCTGGAGTTGAGCTAGACAGTTTTATCAGAAGCTGCTGGGTGAGATGGGGATCCAGGAAATTCAGTTTGTAAACTAAAACTCTATAGGAAGTTTTAAGTAACTATCACTGCCATTCAGGAATGTTTATTACCTTATACTCCCCTATAGGAGAGCAAAAAACAACTTTCTTCCACCCTTCTAGGTTTTTTGGCTGTAAACATAAAACACGTTTACAGGAGAAAACTCATATTTAATCACGTTCATATACACAGGAGTCCCACGAAACACGAGGCTCCAAGAAAGGTCAGATGATTGAAGTTTAGGAAGCATTCAGATCTACAGAAAGTAAGGGTTTGGAACTTCAGTGGGTAGTGGGCACACAAGTTATAGGAAGGTGATTGGAGGAATTATATAAATAAAGATTGTCTTGTGATGCAGGTAAATTCTCTCGTGGAATAAAAGTTGTTAGTGAAACAACCATACAATCATTCTGTTTTTCACTTTCAGTACAGAATTTTAGTAGAGTACACGAGATTTTCCACACTGTTATAAAATAAGCTTTGTGTTACATGATTTCCCTCAACTGTGGGCTAATGTTAAGTATTCTGAACACGTTTGCCCAAAGATAGGTTCAGTAGGTTAGATATAGTAAATGCATTTTCAATTTACATAGTATTTTCAATTTATGATGGATTTATCTAGAGGTAATCCCATACTAAATTGAGGACCATCTGTAGTAATGTAGATTTCATTTATAAATGTACATTTATTTTACAAAGAACAGCTTTTCAAAGCTTTTCTGTACACAGTTTTTCAGAATAACCAACTCAAAATATGCCAAAGAAGTGTATGTGGGGGTAGCACATTCTGGTCTCCTACAGTCATTTTGAAAGGCTGCGTACTACTGAGGCCCGCACCCCACTGATTGAGCTCTTTAGAGTTTCTTCTCAGACTCATGAGTGTTCAGACTCCAGCAATTTTCCTTTTCACTTCCACCCCTAATAATTATTTGTGGTTATCTAACTCTGTGCTCTCCTGTTTTACTGACAGCAAGATGGGAAATACTCAGTGAGGTGAGGAACTTGCTATGCAGGTTGACTGTTGTCATGGAGATAGTGTCAATTTATTGAGTACCTACTACATGGTAGATGCTGTAAGTCTTGGCATTTATACCTACTACTCTAGTTTCCACTGAAGTTTTGCTAAGAGGTATTACTCCAACTTTTCAGAAGAGGGAGTAAGGTAAGGAAAGTCTGCACGGTGGTAAAACCAGAATCTCCATCCAGGCCTTCTTACACAAGACCTTGTGAAATAGGACCACGCCTGATTGCCTTTTGTTCACTGTACTTGTGATAAAGCCGAGAGCAGAGGCCACAGTCACCATGCCAAGACACCTCAACATGACTGCTAACTCCCAACATGCTCTGGACATTTCCTCCCTTTGCTACTTTTTTTTTTTTTTTTTTTTTGGTCAAACCTTGCTCTAATTTGAGAGTCCCCTCAGTCTTCCTGTGGTACTGAATAACTCAGGTCATGTGATTGTACCCAAAAGGGGGGTCTACATGCCCCACACCCAAGGCAGTTTTTATCATCTATAAAATTAAGATGAGAATTAGATTAGCTGGTTTCTTAGATCCTTTCCAGACTTCAGATCTGGTGTTCTGAAGGAACATCACTGGCTTCAAGGTACAGGTTGCCAGCTTCCAGGCAGCTCCTCTGTTCCGAATGTGCTACTTCAACATGTTTTATCCATTTTTGTATACAACATGTAATAATCAAGATTCAGTACTGGGGTAAATTTTTTAGATTATCACAATCACCATGTTACAGAAATAGCAACAGGAGAGTGGCACTAGAGTATGAGATAACTTAAGTGCCTAAGAGGTAGCTCTTAACCCTACGACGTTACCTAAAATTTAACTTTTAGGCACAATCTTTGCTCTGATGAGTAGAAATAATCCTTTTTGTGATTAAATAAATATTAAAATGGAATAAGGCTAAAAAACCTGTTAGTATCTCCCACAGAACAAAGAAGGGCATAGTGATTGTTCTGCCACTCGGAAAACACATTTAATGCTTTGTTCTCGCATGCCTCACTGATCAGCTGAGGGATGTGTGTGTATGTCTGTGTGTGTGAGTGTGTGCGTGCCTGTGTGTATGTATACACAAATCTGTTACCATTACTCTTAGGAAAGGAAGAGAATCAGAATATTAGAACTTGAGGGGTATTAAAAAGAACCTAGTGCAATCATATTTTTTTTTTCAAGCTCTGAAAAGCATTAAGTACTCCCTTCACTTGCTAAGGGAAACCATGCTCTAGGTTGTTTAACTTGAGCACAATATGAGGTGTAAGAAATAAAGATGTTGTGAAAATGAATTGATTAAATTCTCATATGACTTTAAGGGAATAGTTGAGTATTTCTTCATGGGAAAAATAGAAGAGAATTACCACTTGATTGGGGTTAATTACAATATAGGAAACAAGGAACAAATATTTTAGCCTCACCCATTTTTACTAACATTTAGGAACTGTTCTGGTCGTTGTTTTTGGTAACAGCACATACATAATATAAGTGACCCATCATGTCTTCCTTCATGCTGGAAGAATAACACATTATTCTTACAAATGAAAAGGACTAAAGAACCAAGAATTACAGGCAACTTTTCCTCCAGTCGCTCTAGAAGATTATCTTTTGTAAAAGAGATGCAACTTTACTTAATATGCTGAACTTCAGTTTTATCATCCATGAAATTTAGGAGATGGGAATCAGCCTGATTTCTTAGATTCCTTTCAGCTCATGAAATATTCCAACAGATCATGGCCACAAAAATTTACACACAAAATTACTCTATTTCCACCTAGTGGTGAGAAGGTAATATTTCTTGTAGGCTTATTTCATAAAAGTTGGCAGGTTGTCTCAACTTCATATTCTAGTCACACAACATAGCTTTGGAGTACACTGCATAATGTTATTTAAAGACAACCTTCCAGTGACAGTTTATGTAGATAAATGTGCTGCCAACAAGTTGATTATAATGTATAATCGTTTCTAAAGACAACAAGCATTGATGAGCTAGAAACACGCAGCTGGTGGGGAAAAAGAGCGAACCCCAAGTTGAATAAACTGGCAGAGAATACCCAAAGTAATTGTTGTTCAGACATTAAGTCTTCTCCCAGTATCTGGCCAGAACAAAGAGTGGGGACCGTGGGGACACAGGAATCACTATTCAGTGGCACTTCCCAAACGTATTTGAGTAAACAAATCACTTGAGGATCTTGTTAAACTGCATATTCAGATTCAGTAGGTCCAGAGAAGGACACCAGATCATGAATTTCCAAAAAAAACCCACGCAGGTGGTTCTGGAACCATGCTTTAAGTAGCAACGTTATAAAATACGCAAGAATCAACTTGTTGACTTTACCACTAAGGGGTCAGTATTTTTTCATATCCCTATAAAATATTTTCTGATTATATCCTCTTTATTGGTGCATATTAATTATACCTAATAGTGGATTTTGTTGTGGCATATTTGTGCATATATAAAAACATAATTTGAAAATTTTCACTCTCTAGTACCTCCCCTACCCCACCCTCCTCCCTTCTTTCCTTAGACCCTCTTCTTTTACCACACTGATCCCCCACCCCTCTAATTTCTAAGTCCCCTCTTTTTTTTTTTTTTCCTTGTTGTTTCCACGTATGAGAGAAAACATACAATACTATTCTTTTTGAGTCTGACTTATTTCATTCAAAATTATGGTTTCTGGTTCCATCCATTTTTCTGCAGATGACATAATTTTATTCTCCTTTTGGCTGAATGAAACTCCATTTTATCTGTATGCCACATTTTCTTTATCCATTCATCTGTTGACAGACACCTTGGCTGATTCCATAACTTGGCTATTGTGAACTGTGCTGATTATATCCTTGTATGAAAACATACAGTCAGCCCTCTACAGCACACATTCTGCATCTACAGGTTCTACCAACTACAGATTGAAATAATTTTTTAAAATATGTCTGTACTGAAATGTTCAGACTATCTTTTCTTATCATTTTCTTTCTTTCTTTTTCTTTTTGAGAGAGAGAGAGAGAGAGAGAGAATTTTTTTTTATTTATTTATTTATTTATTTTAGTTTTTCCGTGGACACAACATCTTTGTTTGTATGTGGTGCTGAGGATCGAACCCGGGCCGCACACATGCCAGGCAAGCACACTACCTTGAGCCACATCCCCAGCCCCTCATCGTTTTCTTAAACAATATGATGTAAAAACTTTTTACCGAGGTTTTGTTGTTGTACAAACTCCTGAGATTGAATCCAGGAGTGCTCAACCACTGAGCCAAATCCCCTGCTCTTTTTATTTTATTTATATTTTTTATTATTAATTGTTTAATTTGTACATGACAGCAGAATGCATTATAATTGATATTACACATATAGAGCACAATTTTGCATATCTCTGATTGTGTACAAGGTATATTCACACCAATTTGTGTCTTCATACATGTACTTGGGATAATGATGACCATCACATTCTACCATCATTTCTAACCCCATGCCCTTTCTCTTCCCTTCCCACCCATTTGCCTATCAGAGTTCGGCTATTCCTCCCATGCTCCCCCTCCCTATCCCACTATGAATCAGCCTCCATATATCAGAGAAAACATTCAGCATTTGGTTTTTTGGGATTGGGTAACTTCACTTAGCATTATCTCCTCCAACCTGCAAATGCCATGATTTTATTTTCTTTTATTTATGAGTAATATTCCATTGCCGCAGTCTGGCTGGGCACAAATAACCGAGCCGCCACAAAGCCTTGTAGATTCAAACAGCAACTCTTTATTTCCGAACTCTCACCCGCACTCTCACACACTTCCCGGGAACACACTCCCCCCACCGGGCTCTGTGGGCCAATTCTCCTGGAACCCCGCAGGAACTCAACAGGAACTCCAAAGTAGCGGGTGCCCGAGGCAGCAGGATCCACCCTAATCCTGGAGCCACCCTATTTGCCCTCCCTAATCCCAGAGCCGCCCTACTCCCAGAGCAGGGTCACCTTTCAACCATTCCCTCTGGCAAAAATGCCAGGCGTCATTCTGACTAAACTGTGGCTCTCAACAATTGTGTATAAATGCCACATTTTTAATCCATTCATCTACTGAAGGACATCTAGATTGGTTACACAGTTTAGCTAATGTGAATTGTGCTGCTATAAACATTGATGTGGCTGTGTCCCTGTAGTAGGCTATTTTTTTAAGTTTTTTGGGTATAGACTGAGGAGAGGGACAGTTGGGTCAAATGGTGGTTCCATTCCCAATTTTCCAAAGAATCTCCATACTGCTTTCCATATTGGCTGCACCAATTTGCAGTCCCACCAGCAATGTATGAGTGTGCCTTTTTCCCCTCATCCTTGCTAACACTTATTGTTGTTTGTATTCATAATAGCTGCCATTCTGACTGGAAAGAGATGAAATCTTAAAGTGCTTTTAATTTGCATTTCTCTAATTGTTAGCAATGATGAACATTGTTTCATATATTTGTTGAGTGATTGTTTATCATCTTCTGAGAAGTGTCTGTTCAGTTCCTTGGCCCATTTATTGATTGGGTTATTTGTTTTTTTGGTGTTCAACTTTTTGAGTTCTTTATATACCCTAGAGATTAGTGCTCTATCTGATGTGTGAAGGGTAAAAATTTGCTCCCAAGATGTAGGCTCTCTATTCACCTCACAGATTGTTTCTTTTGCTGAGAAAAAACTTTTCAGTTTGAATTCACCCCATTTATTGATTCTTGATTTTAACTCTTGTGCCACAGGAGTCTTATTAAGAAAGTTGGAGCCTAATCCCACATGATGGAGATAGGGCCTACTTTTTCTTCTATTAGATGCAGTGTATCTAGTTTTATTCCTAAGTCCTTGATCCATTTTGAGTTGAATTTTTTGCATGGTGAGAGATAGGGGTTTAATTTCATTTTGTTGCATATGGAACTGGTTTTCCCAGCACCATTTGTTGAAGAGGCTATCTTTTCTCCAATGCATGTTCTTGGCACCTTTGTCTAATATAAGATAATTGTAGTTTTGTGGATTAGTCTCTGTGTCTTCTATTCTCTACCATTGGTCTACCAGTCTGTTTTTGGTGTTGTTTTTGTTACTATTGCTCTGTAGTGTAGTTTGAGGTCTAGTATAGTGATGACACCTGCTTCACTCTTCGTTCTAAGGATTGCTTTAGCTATTCTGGGTCTCTTATTTTTCCAGATGAATTTCATCACTGCTTTTTCTATTTCTATGAGGAACGCCATTGGGATTTTGATCAGTATTGCATTAAATCTGTACAGTGCTTTTGGTAGTATGGTCATTTTGATAATATTAATTCTGCCTATCCAACAGCAAGGTATATCTTTCCATCTTCTAAGGTCTTTGATTTCTTTCTTTAGGATTCTGTAGTTTTCATTGTATAGATCTTTCATTAAGTTGATTCCCAAGGCTTTTTTGTTTTGTTTTGTGTTGTTGTTGTTGTTGTTTGAGGCTATTGTAAATGGGGTAGTTTTCCTCATTTCACTCTCAGAGGATTTGTTATTGATATACAGAAATGCCTTTGATTCATGGGTGTTGATTTTATGTCCTGCTACTTTGCTGAATTCATTTACTAGTTCTAGAAGTTTGCTGGTGGAATTTTTTGGGTCTTCTAGGTATAGAATCATCATCAGCAAATAATGCCATTTTGAGTTCTTCTTTTCCTATGTGTATCCCTTTAATTCCTTTCACCTGTCCAATTGCTCTGGCCAGTGTTTCAAGAGCTATGTTAAATACAAGTGGTTAAAGAGGGCATCCTTGTCTTTTTCCAGTTTTTAGAGAGAATGCCTTCAATTTTTATCCATTTAGAATGATGTTGGCCTGGGGCTTAGCATAGATAGCTTTTACAATGCTGAGATATGTTCCTGTTATTCCTAGTTTTTCTAGTGTTTTGAACATGAAGGGGTGCTGTATTTTGTCAAATGCTTTTTCTGCATCTTTTGAGATGATCATATGATTCTTATCTTTAAGTCTATTTTTTTAAAATAATTTTTAGCTGTAGTTTGACATAATACTTTTGTTTTATTTATTTATTTTTAGATGGTGCTGAGGATTGAAACCAGCGCCTCACACGTACTAGGCAAGTGCTCTACTGCTGAGCCACAGCCCCAGCCCTTCTTTAAGTCTATTGATGTGATGAATTACATTTATTGATTTCCGTATGTTGAGCCATCCTTGCAGCCCTGGTGTATCATATCTTTTTGATATGTTTTTGTATTCAATTTGCCAGAATTTTATTGAGAATTTTTTCATCTGTGTTCATTAGAGATATTGATCTGAAGTTTTCTTTTTTTGATGTGTCTTTGCCTGGTTTTGGAATCAGGGTGATATTGGCCTCTTAGAATGAGCTTGGAAATGCGCCTCTTTTTCTATTTCCTGAAGTAATTGGAAGAGTATTGGTATTAGTTCTCTGCTGGGAGCCATCAGCCAAGTAGGTATGACAAATTCCTTGCCAGCTCACTCCCCCACTGGCACCAAGGCCAAATTTGGGGGCCAACAGAGGTGAGGCAAAGAACCTCACCCCCCCACTGGTGCATAGACCTATCCACAAGTATGGCTGTATGCTGGAGTTCTGGATATCAGCTGTTATGGATTTGAGTCAAATCATCTTCTTTTCGATCTGTAGAAATCGTTTTGGTTAGTCTTTCTGGAATCCAAATCGGCTGCTGTTCTCCCTGTGGAAACACACAAACAGAGCCCCGACTCCAGACAATCACTGGGTCTGGACCTTTCCATTGTCCTGTTAGAATATCTTTCCAAAGAACTTTAGGCTTATGCACATTTTTTGGATACATATGCCTTTTCACAGCACTAAGTCCTGATGAATCCAAATTTTAAAAGTTTAGAGTAAAAAGCGTTATTTTAAGTTTATCTTTGGGGGATATATACCCCTTTCCAATTTTTAAGATTAACTAGGCTTCGAATGACACAATCTTTCCTCCATCTTGAAGGCATCTTAACCACCTTCAATTTAACCTTTTAAAGCCTTACAATTATCATCTATACTGTACTTTTAAATGTACTTTTTCACCACCTACAGCTTCACTCTTTTAAACGAGGCTTAGATTATGTTTAAATCGCTTTAATGTTAGTTTACATGGCTGCCCTTCAACCAAAGGCCTTTTTTACTCCATTAAGAAGCTTTGTCTCAATCTGCCATGTACAAATACCTTTTTTTTCTTTCTTTCTTTCTCAAGCTTTTAAAGTAAGTCTAGTTTCCTCAAAATCTTTTTAAATGGCATTTTACAACTTTTTACTTTACCACACAGAGATTATCTCATCTAGAAACATTTCTCTTTTTTTTAACCTTTATATTAAAATATATTTTCACATCTTGAATCTTTTTATATCTCTTTTTTAACCGTTAACCCTTTTTATAAATTCACATTCTGAAATAACCCTTATAAAATTTCTGATTTAGACAAATTACTCCACTTTAATAAGATGAAATACTTTCATGTTTTTTTATGGTACTATAATACTATAATTAAAACCCAACTGAGACTTCTTATACTCTTTGTGTATAAATTACACCTGATAGAATCTTAACACTTAGTAACCTTGTTTCAGCAAAGACATAGACCAAAGCAATATTAAACATTTTTCCATTCACCAATTTATGAAAACACACATAATGTTTAAATATATTACCTTATGGAACTTAATAAGTAAAGAGTACTTGATTTCATATTTAGTGGTTGATATTTTAACACTCTAGTTTTGTAAATTAATCAGATGTCTGTAAAAACCAAGATCTTAGACAAATGTAGTAAACAGAATTAGCCATCTCTTTCTTGTTGAAGAAAAATCCTTCTACAGGATACCATGATGGTCCCATTAATATATTTAATAACTCGTCTTTAAAAAGCCATGGGCTACATTTTTGTGTTGTATCAACATATGCCCTAATTGTTCTTGGTCTTACTGGGTTGCCTCCTTTCTCTAACAATTTCTCTTCCTCGGAGGAGAACAACTTAAAACCTTGAGTCAACCATTTTCCCCAATTTGCCTGAGAAAGTTCTAGGAACAGGCAACTTGAAATAAAAACAAAATAAATTAGAACAAGAACGCATTGTTTTTTGAAATGCTCACCCATTCTTTCACTCTCCTTCAGGGGCTGAACAATTTCACTTACCTTCTTTTCAGATGTTCCGCGTACAAGCCACCAAATGCCGCAGTCTCTGGCTGAGCACAAATCACGAGTCTCCACACAGCTTGTAGATTCAAACAGCAATTCTTTATTCCCGAACTCACACCGGCCGTCTACAAACACGTTCTGGGGAATCCACGTTCTCTGCCCAAATCCACACCGCATGGGCTTCTGTCTTCCAAAATATACTGTCTGACCCTAGGCACTCAAGAGGAACTCAGCAGCAGGATACGCCCTATTCCAAAGGGGGAACACCCTAATCTCCTATTATGCTAAACTGCCCTATTCTAAAGGGGGAACACCCTAATCTCCTATTATGCTAAACCGCCCTATTCTAAAGGGGGAACACCCTAAACACGATCCTGCCCTGGTCCTTGAGCAAGGTCACCTTTCAGAAGTCCTTCCACTAGACAGCATGGGAGTAAGCTGGCAAGGAATTTGTCATACCTACTTGGCTGATGGCTCCCAGCAGTTCTCCTTCAAAGGTCTTGTAGAACTCAGCTGTGTATCCATCCAGACCTGGGATTTTCTTGGTTGGTAGGCTTCTGATGGCTTCTTTTATTTCATTGCTTGAAA
Organism: Callospermophilus lateralis; assembly: GCF_048772815.1. NCBI lineage: Eukaryota > Metazoa > Chordata > Mammalia > Rodentia > Sciuridae > Callospermophilus > Callospermophilus lateralis. Next base: position 40,886,101 of record NC_135320.1, on the reverse strand, counting down.
TTAATGTTTAAATTGTGTTTATTGGGCCTGGGGATGTGGCTCAAGCGATAGCGAGCTCGCCTGGCATGCGTGCGGCCCGGGTTCGATCCTCAGCACCACATACAAAACAAAGATGTTGTGTCCACCGAAAACTAAAAGAAAAAATAAGTATTTAAAAAAAATATTCTCTCGCTCTCTCTCTCTCTAAAAAAAAAATAAATTGTGTATATCATCCTGATTAAGTTTGGGCAAATCATATGACTAGAAATTTGTCAATGCCTTTGATATTTTCTATTTTATTGGAGTGCAAGTTTTCAAAATAATTTCTAATTATCTTCTGTATTTCTGTGAGCCTGGGTCCTTATGCAGGCCAGTGTGGGCAGATCTGGGCTGGTCCTGCCATCCCGCAGTAGTCCACTGGTGGGATGGGGCGGTCCCTTGCTGAACCCTTTTATTTTTTATTTTGAGATAGGGTTTTGCTAATTGCTGAGGCTGGCTTTGAATTTTCAATCCTCCTCCCTCAAACTTCTGAGCCACTAGGCTTGCAGGCATGTGCCATCATACCCAGCCAGAGCATTTATTTTATATTAGGTATTATAAGCAATCTAGAGATGAGTTAAAGTACCTAGGAGGATGTGGGTAAGTTCTATAAAAATACTATATTATGTTATATAAGGGACGTGACCATCTGCTGATTTTTGTATCTATAGGGTCCTGGAACTAATCCCCCAAGGATACCAAAGGACAAACAGGAAATTGAACAACTCACTCCAAAAATTTTTTACTCAACTTTTGAACTTTTCCTAATTAGCATGAGGCAACTATTCTTCTGTCTGCTTACGAGGAAACATGATAAGAGGCTTCGAATGATATACAGGCGTGAAGAGGTTAGAGAAAATGTTTATGTAAATCTAATATGTCCCTTAAATTTTGTAACAAGTTTGACCTTCCTTTTTTCTGGTTTGTTTTTCTGTAGATATGCTTTGCATATCTAGCTTCTAACCAAATCTCCCATAAGAAAATCCCATTTGTAATCAGTTCTAAAAGAAAATCCTAAGAAAGTGGTAGATCATAGAGCTTCTTCTTGTCTGTTATCTCTAATAGCAAAATTTCCCAGATGAGAATAACGTGGGAGGCCCATAAAGTTTAAGGTGTATCCTGAATGTTAAATTAGAAATCTTTCAGTGCATATAGTCACAGGAAATATGAGTGGCTACTGCCCATCAATTGGAGGTTGTTTTGTTTTGATTTTCATTTTATGAACTTTTTCCTTTTCCTTTAAGCAGTTTTATTCTTATACAACTTGATGGGTTGGATCTATTAGTTATACAATTGATGGGGTATTTTAGAAACTTTTTAAAAGAATCCATCATAAATGTGTTTGTTGAAGTAAATGGACTAGAAAAGAGCTAGAAGAAAAATGATGTATTGCAAAAGTAACAATAATAAAAGGTGATTTCAAATAAGGTAGAAAACGGGACTCTTAACACAATACACTTAGTGCAAGATCAATGTACTTTTCTTATTTACATACATGTTCACACTATCCAGACATATACATTATTGGATTTTGCATTTGGTATTAGCTCATAACAACAGATTGCAAAAATATGTGTTTAAGCTAACATTTTCATGCCTCATATGGGCAGTGTTCAAAGGTTTAAAACACAATACAAAAGGAGGCAGCCTGAAATGGGGTAGAAAGATGTTTGCAAAGCCATCCCAAGGCTGTAACATTTTGGGTGCCTTTTCTTTTCTCTTGTCTGATTGCCTGGCTAAGATAATCAGTGTTGAATAAATGTGGTGAAAATAGATATACTTATCTTGCGCCAAATCTTACAGAGAAAACTTTCAACTTTCCCACATTCGGTATATTGGCTATTGGCCCTTTTTATGTCGGTATATATTTCTTCTATACCTGATATGTTCAGAGTTTTTAATTATGAAGGAAGGTTGAATTTTATCCAGTGACTTTATGCATCTTTTGGAATTATCATAAGATTTTTACCCTTTATTGAATTGATAGTGTGTATTACATTTATTGATTTGCATCAGGGAGACATTACAACTGACACCACAGAAACAGAAATGACCAATAGAGATTATCATGAAAAACTATGTCAACAACTTTGAAGAAATGGACAAATTCCTGGACACAAACACTCTACCAAGATTGAATCAAGAGAAATAGAAAACTTGAAGCAGCCAATAACAAGTAATGAGATTAAATTAGTAATAAAAAGTCTCCCCTCGAAGATTCCAGGACCAGATGGTCTCATTGCTGAGTTCCACCTAATATTTAAAGAAGAACTAAGAGCAATTCTTAAATTCCTCCAAAATACTAAAAAGAAAAAATTCTTCCTAACAAATTTTACAAAGGCAGTATTAGCCTGATACCAAAACTAGACAAAGACACATAAAAAGAAAACTTTAGGCCAATATCCTTGATAATACAACACATTATAAAGATTATTCATCATGATTAAGTGAAATTCATCCCAGGAATACAAGGATGTTTAATATATACAAGTTATTTTTAACTGTTAAACAGTAATTGTTGGGGCTGGGGATGTGGCTCAAGCGGTAGTGCGCTCGCCTGGCATGCGTGCGGCCTGGGTTCGATCCTCAGCACCACATACAAAGATGTTGTGTCCGCTGAAAACTAAAAAATAAATATTAAAAAATTCTCTCTCACTCTCTCTCTCTCTTAAAAAAAACAGTAATTGTTTATATTTATGGGATACAATGTGATAGATGCATAAAAATAAAATACTGAGGAATAACTTTAATCAAGAAGATAAAGAGAAATTATACATGGACAAGATACAATTGGCTAGGTGCAGTGGTGCATGCCTGTGGTCCCAGCAGCTCTGAAGGCTGAGATAGGAGAATTGAGTGTTTGAAGCCAGCTTCAGCAAAAAGCGAGGCACTAAGCAACTCATTGAGATCCTGTTTCTACTAAAATACAAAATAGGGCTGGGGATGTGCAGGGACACGCTGTTATGCTTGAATTCGGGACCCCCAAAGACCACAAGAGACCCAAGATCGATGTAAGCAGCAAAGAGATGTTTATTGCGAGCTAGTCCGGTCCTCCGAGCGCACACACAGCAACTGGTGACGCTCAGAGGCCCCGAGCCCAGGGTTTGCAGCAGTTTTATACATTCTTTGGAGAAGGCAGGGACCCCCACATACATCATAGCATCTCTTAGCAAATCATCACACACGGCGGGAAAATCAAATAACAACTCTAAAACATGATGAGCACATTCACTGGCGGGAACAAGTTGGGTAAGGGTGATTGGTCAGTACAAAAGGGGTATTCATTTGAACTGATTGGTTTAAGCCAAGAGGGGTGTACGTGCTGAACTACATGATTTCCCAACATGTTATCAACCACCATAAACTACTGGGAGGGTCATCTGGCATCCCAGGTATTTCCCTGTCTCATGCTGATTGGTGGCTGCTAGGGGGTTGCTATGGATCCCCACCTAGCCTGACTGAGTCAGGGACACCTGGTGCAGCAGATCTCTCCTGTTATTTGTAGGTAAACAACTTAGCAGGGTGGGAATGTGCCTAGGAGTGCTCTGTGGGTCTTTCCAAGGACAAAGGTCATGTCCCTTCCTTGGACAGGCTTTGCTCTGAGATAGAGGCTGGTTTTTCAATGCAACTAAATCAATCAGGGTTACTCCAAGTGAATTTGGGCTGACTAAAGCCACAGACATAGAAAGTACCTTTTTCTTTGGGTTCAGTGACTGCTATTCAGCCACAGCTCCCACAAGGGGGGCAAGGCAGGCAAAAAAAAGAGAGGAGGAGCACGCTTCAAACCCAGGTTTTATTAATGGGGGGAGCTAATCCATGAAAAATTCTATCCAAAAAAAGGGCAAAAGGGTAGGATTAAAGCAAATAAGTGGGTGTAATTCAATCCCATCAGGTGACGCCCACTTATAGAGCTGTTACCTTTCTTAGCAGAGCAGATGTGAAGTCCAGTTACATTGCAGAGTGCAATACCAGTGCAATACCTCTTTATTCAGGACTTAAAGGTGTGTACATAGCTCCTCTCCAGGGAAGCTCCCAACAGGGATGTGGCTCAGTAGTCAAGTGCCCCTGAGTTCAATCCCAGGTACCCAAAAAAAAAAAAAAAAGATGTTAACAATTGCAAATATGTATGCTGAAATAATGGAACATCCACATACATCAAACAAACCCTTCTCAATTTCAAAAATCAAATAGTATTATTTCAACACAATAGAACTGAGTAATTTTAATGGCTTCTGTCACCACTGGATAGATCCTCCAAACAAAAACTAAATAAACTATAGAAATACAAAATACAATTGATAATGTAGATTTAATATATAGAATTAATGACTGAATACACTTTCTTCTGAGCAGCACAGGGATCTTCTCCAATATAGACCATGTTACTTAAGTTCTCATATATGTTGGCATACACTTGTAATATTACTTTAATACATTTTTAGCATCTGTAGGGTTATTTTGATAGCTACCTTTCCATTGATATTAATTTTTGTGTTCTTGCTTTTCCTTAATTAGACTTATTTTTTATCAAATCTTAGTTATATTTCTTCTCTATTTCATATATTTTTGCTCCTACTCTTATTTTTTCCTTCCTTCTACATAATTTGTCATTCTAGCTTCTTTATGATACAAGTATTTTAAGTTATAAATGTTCATCTGAGAACTGTTTCATCCCAGATATCCTGATATTTTAAGCATTTATTATCACTTAGTTCAAAATACTTATTATTTACTTTTCTTGTCCTTTCTTCCTTGATCTCTGAGATATTATAAGTGTGTCATTTAATTTTGAAATAGTTGACATGTGGGGGTGGGGTTCTAAATATCTTAAGATGGATTGATTTCTATTGTAATAAATCATGCAGGAAACAGTCTTCATGATTTCAAAATTTTAAAAAAGTAATGGAAATGGTTTTTATATTGATTATATTGGTTATATACATGTCAAAACTGATCAAATTGCAAACTTCAAATATGTACATTTTATTTATCAATAAAACTATGGGGAAAAAATATAAAAAAGAGCTTTCCCCTGAATTAATATTATTAATTTATGGATTAAAAGAATTAATATTGTTGAAACATCTGCCTATCCAAAGCAATCTACAGAGTCAATGGAGTCCCTACCAAAATTTCAATATCATTATTCACAAAATTAGAAAAACAATTCTAAAACATATCGAATTATAAAAGACCCCAAATACTAAAGCAATCTTACAAAAAGAACACAGCTGGAGATATCACATTCCCTAATTTCAAAATACACTGCAAAGACATAGTAATCCAAACAGCATGGTACTATATAAAAGCAGGCACACAGACCAATGGACAGAATAGAGCCCAGAATAAATTCATATGTATGGTCAATTAATTTTTTATCAAGGTGCCAAGATCACACAATGGGAAAGACAATCTCCAGGAAATGATACTGGAAAAAAACTGAATCTTTACATGCAGAAAAATGAAATTGGACCCTTATCTCACATCATATACAAAAATTAACTCAAAATGAATTAAAGATTTAAATGAAAGACTAAAACTAGAAGAAAATATAGGGTTAGAGCTCCAAGGTATTGGTCTGGGCAAGCATTTTAATTCTTACAATATTATGTGAATTCTCTAAGAAGACATTACAGAGTGTTTAAAAAGCAAGCTTTTTTTTTTTTTTTTTTTTTTTTTGGAAACAAAGTGGATATTAATGGATATATCCTATGTAAAACTAATGTGCCAAATGCCACAGATCCATCTAAGGTAGCTTGCTCAGATTAGGAAGATCTTATCTAAGAAATACTGAGTCATTTAGTAACCCAGGTCACTCACTGCTCAACTCTCACTGTGCTTTAGAGTTAGTTCATTGCCATGAACCTGGGAATAAACAGATTATCCCTAAGGCTGTCCTGCATGGTGAGGTATACTATGTGCATGACAAAATCTGCAGTGTACAAGTCAAAACTGGAATTATCTACCACAGCAGCAAGCTGAGTAAGTAAAGACCAGAAAATCCTGCTCTGTTCCCTTTCTGATGTCATTGACACCTTTTTTTTTTTTTTTTTTTTTTGAGAGAAGAGATTCAGACACAAAACTTAATGATTCTACTACACATTCTGGGATGCCCTTGCTTTTCAATAGAAACTATATGTGGTTCCTGGGGAAAGAATGTGGCTCTGTTATAACAAGTTTCATTGTATTTGCTGCACTGTATTAAATATTATTACTTTTACAGTTATATTATCAATATATCATACAAAGTAGTAAAACTTGAGTCAGTAAGGAAAGACAATTATAGGCATAATAATGAACCTCCTGAGAAACCCACAGACCCCAGATAATCTCACATCAAATCTCTAAAACATATCCTAGAACTCTTCCTTTGCCACTATTTCTACTATTCTAGAATAGGGCTAGCTTCTAGAAACAGGAAAGAATACCACTAATTGGAGTCCCTTTGAATGTTACATACAATAAGAAGGATAGTTACTTTATGTAACTTGCTACATGGGGAAAAAAAAAAACAAACTTTTTTTTGCCCCATATTGAATATCTCTCCATTGTATTGTATTTTTCATTTTGGTTGACATTATCATTTCATATATTTACAGAAATAAAATTTGGTCCCATTGTGGAATTGAAAAATCATTTGAAATCAAGGGGCAATTCAAATCACAACTGGAAACCAAATGAAAATCACTTAAGAATTCAGCAAACATTTTATCATTTGCCAATAAAGATGAATCATGACACTAAATCCTGTGAAAATGTATCAGGTTTCCTCTTTCTTTATGCTTCGCTGCACTGATGACATCAGCATCTCTGTTTTGTAGGGAAAGGCTCGGGACTCTCCTTCTTTCACACATGCTGTTTCACAGCCCCAAACCTTAAAGCCTCAGTGCTCTGAGCAACCTGACTATTCCGGGTCACAAATCCAAATGCAGAGGTAAAACTTGCTCTCTGATGCCCATGACAAACCCAACACTTAAAATTTTTAATTGTATACCTTGGCAGGGATTCCTAGTCAGATCTGATCTCAACATGATTCGTTGTCACTCAACGAGACATATTATTAGTAAGTCCTTTAAAGTTCTGTAGTTTCATTTCTGAGTACGGATTAGTAACTTGGATTCAGAACTAAAGGACACTAATCTTTTAGATTCAGAACTAAAAGATCCGGTGTTTGGAGGGATAGAGATAATGTTAATTCTGCTAACTCTCATTCAAGATTTCCTCAATAAAATTTTCTCCAGATAAGCAAAAATATAATCCCAAATTAAAGTCTTACCATGAGTGCCAAATGTATTATGTAAGTATGAAAGTATTTGTAAGAGGAATAAAAATGAAAAAGAAAGAGAAGAGTAACCTAAAAATTAGATTATTTTCATCAACTAATTTGTCCTATGAAAATAATGGTTAATAACTGATGGTTAAAATAATAGTTAATAACTGATGGTTAAAATAATACTCATATATGGATTTTAAATAGTTACGGAAATTTCACACAATATTTAATTATGCCATTTTTTGGCCTCTACCTTTATTCTTCAGGAAGACAATACATTATAATAATCATTATGTGTCATACCAATACACATGCACTCATAATTTGTTCATTATTTAAATTTCAGTATCATCTCTTAGGCTCCTTGGGAGAAATTAAAATGTACACATACACATATATTTTTATTCATATATTAATATTTTTGAAAACCATAGTCTTTGTGATCTCAATTTCCCCATCTTCATTTAAATTGTAAAAGAATATCTTAAAAGAATTTTGAAAGAATCAAATTAAAGCACCTATTTTCTCTATTACAGCTCTAGACCCCAATATGTTAAGATTGACCACACAAAGTAGTAAAGCATCCCTCATAAAATAACTTTATTAAACATCCATTCTTAAGGCAGATGGTATGGTTGAAAAAAAATGAAAACTTAAGATAAAATAGACCCTAGTTCTAGACTTCACTCTGCTAAAAATAACAATATAAGCTTAAATTTTTGTTTTCTTATCAGTAAAACAAGAACAGAATATGGTAAAATTTTCCATGAAAAGATTTTTGAATATGGATTCCATTCTCCAACAAATTAGGGAAATTAGGCATTTCCATTGGATATTCCCAGCATGTACTAACATGCTTGAGACTCTGGGAAATCTTGAATTAAAGAGTATATTTAACTTTTAAATCAGTATTTCTACAAGTGGATAGATTCCTTTAAGCATCCCTTAGATGAATACCCTTCAGGGAAATACTAATGATAGCCTTCCACCTTAAATGTACCTTATCTTATCACTAAGATTTTGTCCCATGAGAATGAAGAAGCATAGCATATTAGTCACTGACCTCAAGGAACATATATATACATATTCATAGAGGTCTTCTATGCATGAAAACTTAAGGCCACACACAGGATTACTTTTCATCTTTTTTACAAGATCCCACTAACAACTAGAGTTGTTAGATGTGACTAAGAAAGGTATCTTTCTGAAGGCTTCTATGGGAGGCTACACAGTGGAGTTGAACAGTGTAGAATCCAGAACCAGATGCAACCGAGTTTGCATTTTAGTTCTGCCACATACTGGCTGTATGAATTGAGCCTTCTCTGTCTCCTCATCATTCAAGGAGATCATAATGCCCATTTCAATAGGTACAGTTTTATGTACATATGCAGCATGTATTTAGATATACTTATTATAAAGGCCTCATGATAGTCAGTGAATGACAACTGTTATGAGCAGAATTACCTGAAGTACTTTCTAACCAAGTAAATTGACTAGAAAAACATAAAATATACAGTCTATTTTGCTCTTAAGATTTTTACTACACCTTGACATGTTCCAAAAGTACACACCTATGGACCTAGCAAACAACTGGTCTGAGTCAAAATGTCTGATGCTGGTATTCTCTGTGTCCTTAGATACTTTCTTCAGAATCTGACCTAAACTTATGCCCCGGAGTTTCGCCTAGTACTGGTGGTGTGAACAAGATTCCCCCTATGAGGACTACCACACAAGCACCATGACTTTCATTTGTAATTTTATCATGGGATACCTGTAGGAAAAGAGTAGAGGAAAGGGGGCAGGGCATGAGCTCTAAAAGGGGAAGAAATGTGTTGCTATTAACATCAACAGGGACAAGGGAAGGAAATATGTGATTCCTGCCTAGTCACTTAATCCATTGAAAGGAACAGGGAGACAAGAAAGAGAATGCATCGTGTGCTACAGAGAGCTTTGATATCAACTGTGTGCCCATCAGTACACAACTTAAGTATTAATACACTGAAGACTTATAGTGTCTTATATAAAAATGGATAAGTACACTCATGAACCCAAAGTACACTCAAAATCAATGTCATTTGTCTTAGAATCCGGTTCAGATCCCGCCCTGTTACAATAGATTTTCACAGGGAAGAGTCATTGAGCACTGAGTGTGGTCCAGTATTCAAAAAGGCAAGGAATAACTGTTCCTGTCTTACCTGTCTCTGAAACTTCCTGCAAAATTTTTTTGACCTAAAAGTATTGGTACTGACATAATTTAATTAAGCGTGTGTGAAACCGCAGTGTTCCAGAATCTGAAATTGACATAATTAAAGTGAAATGCAGAGTGTGCATCTCCGATACCATTTTTAATGTCACACTCCATCACTCCTGTTTAATATCAAATCACAAGAGATATTTTTCTTCTTTTAATTGCATTTTATATGGCCTTCATCATTGGCCTCAAAGCAATTAAATTGTAGGAAAAAAATTACTGAAGCAAGGAGTAAGGTCTAAAATAATCAGGTTCACTCAGTGATGTCTCTACAGATAAATCACCATTCATGGTTTCATTCTCCTACAGCCATTCCACTCTCAAAAGTGTTTATATTAAAAGTGAAGGGCCTGAAAAAAAGATTTTTACTTTCAGAATATTTATGAAAATCCAGCAAAAAGAAAGCTATTTCTAACACTTTATTGAATAAAGTGTTATCCTTTTGGTAGAGCATATGTTATTAGGAAATCGTAAAAATCAAATGAAATTTGTCAGTTTTCATCATTGTTCACACATGTGTTTCATGGATTACATGTCCTTTATGGTTTTGCGCCTCAAGACTTAGAGTTGATGGTTGGCACGAAGGACCTGAGAATCTGAATTCTGGTCAATAAGAAACTTTACCTATGATATTTTTATATGAAGTTGAATTATATGAAACTGACATTTTTATAGATTAAAAGTGGTCAAATCCAAGTCATTTCTCATAATTCAACCAAGTAGCAAATGACTTTCCAATGTAGGTACCATGATGTGTCTGGAAGTAACACAGGATCCTTTTTCCAGTAAATCATTGTGAATGTGTATTTTGGAGCTATCCTCTGATCAAGGGCTTATCTGTTTGACATTCTCTAATTTTCCCTATCTACTTACTCCCTTATCCTCTGAGTGGATAGTTTCCATTCTGTTGATCCCAATAGAAATTCCTATTCCCCAAATCACCAATGAGCTTTCAAGAACTTGGGCAACTTGATCACTCTCTCTTTTAAAATTGTTCCTTCTTGGTTTTCTCCAACTTTTTTTTTTTTACTTACTTTTCCAAATTTTTCTCCATTTCCTTTCTCCACCTAAATGAAGATGTGTTATTAGTCTCCATCTTCTATCATTTTTCTTGTTCAATAAACACATTCCTTCACCTTAGTAAGCAGGATCCCTTTCTGCTTTCTGGTCACTGAAACATACACACAGGACTGAGCCCTCCCCTGGTCCTACTCAGTGAAGAAGATGCTATGTGAACCCCCTCCTTGTTCTATCCACCTGTCCCAAGGACATTTCTCCATTAACCCATCATTTGCCCTACATAAAACCCCTTCCTTTAGGTGTTTCCCCTCACCACATAAATTTCCTTGATATTTTTCCTATGATGTAAAAAATCCCCAAATCTATGCCAGCTTCTAGCTACTGCCCCTTTTTTCATTCATAGTCAAGCTTAAATATTTTAACCTCCTTTTCATCTTTATCTGATATGAATGTTATTACCTAACGTCTTGGGTTGGGCATCCTCGGAAACAGGCTCTGATAGGAATGAGTTGGGAGTCGTTTATTTGGAAGATAATCCCTGCTAGAGGAACAGGAGAGTGAGTTGGGGAGGGAAGAGCCAGTGCAGGATGTGCTAATGCACAGGTTACTACTGTGAAAAACTGAGATTCAAATCTCATTCGGCACCTTTGGGAAACTGCTAGACTATGTCTTAGAGGTTTTTCTGTCCGGGGTTGGGAATACTGGGGTACTCACCAATCAGCTCCCATCCAAAGCCTTGAGGGCTGCTCCTGGGGGCATTGGCTCTCTGGCATGTTGAGATCCTTGGTCAGTTCCAAGGCACAGCTGTGTTCCTGATAATGACCGAACCCTCAGGGAAAGTAACAGGTGACTGCACTAAGAAACTGGCAGCAGGTAGGCCATGCTGAATGCCAAGGGGAGGGGCACCGAATGCATCTGCTTCTGCCACACCCATTGTAATTAGCTTCCTGCTTTCACTTCTTTGCTTTACTGGTGAGAGCCCATGATTTCATAATTGCCAAACTTACAAAGTTCTTTCTTGTTGACATTCTTTTTTTTTTTTTTTTTTTTATTAAGAGAGAGTGAGAAAGACAGAGAGGGAGAGAGAGAGAGAATTTCAATATTTATTTATTTTTTTTTTAGTTCTCGGCGGACACAACATCTTTGTTTGTATGTGGTGCTGAGGATCGAACCGGGCCGCACGCATGCCAGGCGAGTGCGCTACTGCTTGAGCCACATCCCCAGCCCCTTGTTGACATTCTTATGGGATGTTCCTGCTGGACCTTTGTGTATGTAGCATTTGGCTCCCAGTCTTGTTCTCCTTAATGTTCTGACTTCCTTGCCTTCTAGAAGCCCCTTTTTCTCACTGCTTCTACCTCTACATCATTTTAGCTTCTTATTTAGTCTTGTTGCTTCCAACCGTTGATGCTTAGCAGGGCATTAGATTTCTCATTCTTTTTGCTATTTCTGATATATCCTTTCCAATTCCAAACTCTGACAGCCACCAACATGGGGCTGTAGGTCCCACCCAGACTCCTCTCCAGAAGTCACAGACACAATGTAAGACTGCATCCCCCCCTGCCTCTCTCCTTAGCACCGGGGCATCTTAGCCAGAGTGTGACAGGAGTATTCAAACCCAACATCCCAGAATAGAAGAATCATCTTCCTGATTCCAACTCAGCCTTCTTCACCTCAGCCAGGATTGTCACTATCCTTCCAATTGCTCAGGGTAAAATGACTTACTTTATTTTATCATGTTCTATTTTTTCTCTCATGTTCCACAGTCCATCAACAAGTCCTATTTGCTCTACTTTCAAAATATATCCAGAATCCACCAGTGCCCTCCACCTCCACTGCATTTGCTCCTTGCCACCAACATTTCTTTCCCAGATGAGCCTCCTAACCTTTTTCTGATCTTGCTTCTTTAGATAGTTTTTCCCAGTGGAAGCCTGGGTGATGTTATTAGAATATTTCCAATCTAGCTGGGCATGGTGGTGCATGCCTATAATCCCAGCAACTCAGGAAGCTGAGGCAAGAGGATCTCAATTTCAAGGTCAGTCTCAGAAATTTAGGAAATCCCTAAGCAACTTAGCAAGATCCTGTCTCAAAAAGGGCTGGGGATGTGGCTCAGTTGTTAAGTGCCCCCCCCCAGGTTCAATCCCTGGTATCAAAAAAAAAAGAATATGTCCAATTTTCTCATTTCTCTACTAAAATCCCTACAGTAGGTCCTTTTTCTGAGTAAAAGTCAACATCAATCAGAAGCCCAGAAGTTCTACATGAGCTAGTCTCTGTTACCTCCCTGACATCACTTCCTTTTACTCTACCCCTGCTGCAGAAATACTGGCAGTTTTTGTGACTCTTCTAATGTCCTAGGCAGGTGTGTTCCACCCCAGGGCCTTTGTACTTAGTGTTCCTCCTGCTTCTTGCCACTCAGCCTAAAACAATTGGTTCCCAGATACCATTCATTGCTCCTTTGCCTGCTCTGGTCTTTGTTCAAATATTACCTTATCAGAAAGGCCTTCCCTGACCTTAATATAGTATAGCCCACTTTCCAGCTTTCTTTCTCTTTATATTATCATCTAACAGCATATAGTGTACTCATGAATTTTATTTTCTATCTCCCACTACTAGGATCTAAGTTTCAGCCGAGTCCACTGATCCATTCCCAGTACCAAAAAAGTTCTATCATGTAATAAGCACCCAAGAAACATTGGCTATAATTATGTCCTGCCTGAAGCCTAATACCTAGAACCTATGAGGTCTCTCATAAGTGCTTGTTGAAGAGACTAGTACATTTGTAATTAAATATATTCTCTTTTAAATTCTGTATCATAGCAATCCTAAGATCGCTATAAAGATAACTTTAGTTTCCATTCCTAACTTTTCTTCCAAGTCTTAATGTTGCAATACCAACATTTGTTTATCTCCACTTAGATGGTGGTCTGACACCTCCAACTCAGTCTAAACCAAACTCATCTCTTGACACTTGTCCCTCCTAAGCTCTGTTAGCTTCCTAATGCTTTTATTGATGCTCAATATGTCATCTCTCTGTCACTAGTAATTTTTGTCTGCACTGACTTCTATATCCCTATATTCAAATATGATCAAACCCTGAGAGTCTACCTGTTGATAGTTCTCTATTACATCTTTTTCCTTCATTTACGTGACTAATGTCTTTGTCAGTCCTCAACTGTCTCTATATTCTGTCAATTGTACCAGCCATTCAGTTCTCTATACATCTTATTCTACACTAGAAAACACTATTGAGTCTCCAATGTGCCAGGTACTTTGTCCTTATTTAACAGAATGTTCTATAAATGGTATCCCTTATCAAAAAAAATGTCACTTGATAAGCCAAATTGATGAAGTATGTTTTGTTCCACCCCTTTAATTGTATTGCTACCATTATTTTGTCTGACTGGGTAAGCAAAGCCAATTCTTTAATTCACACAAATCAAACTTCATTTAAATTTTCCTGGTGCTAAAGTCAGTGGGCTCATAAATGTACTCACCATCTATGCACATACTTCCCCTGGGAATGTGTTCCATTGCATTTTGGAGATATTATCTCTTCTGCTGACAAATTGAACAACTATGGTTAACAGTATGTAATTCTGTTGCTACTGGTAAGGGACATCATTCAGCTCAGCATTGCGTGGCTCAGTTTTTTCCATCATATCATGCACCTGCTCATATCATGTCCTCAAAGAGCCACTTCTAGGAAACTCACTAAAGCTTATCTACCTGCTGGTCTTGGTTCCTCTCTGATTCTGATAAGGGATTATATTCTATATTATTAGATTTATTTACATGATTATGCTATCCCCCTTCCCAAAGCCTTATGTTTAATGACAACAAGATATGTATTTTTGTAATCTCTGTTATCTGAAACATTGTTTGAATATATAAGGGAGTTTGGGAATGTTGACAGTAATTAAATTGAATTTCTTACAGGTTACATTCACTTGGAATACATCATATAACTGGGCATTAAAAAGGGGATTTTATTACATGGACAATAGAAACTATAAATAAAAAATAGCATTATATTTAAGGACAAGTCAAGGGGTTGTTCCTTCATTGATGAGGCCAATAAGAAGGGGAAATGCCTCTGTTTTTAAGAATTAGTATTATAACATCAGCTCCCCCTATTGATCATTTTAGAAATGACATGGCATTTGAAGCTATTTTGAGCAGCCACAAAAATAGGAGCCTCCTTCCAAAAGAAAATATTAATAAAAGTAAATTAAAGGGCTGGGGTTGAAGCCAGAATTAGACAGGCAATCAGTAGAGATAAGTAAATCGAGTCAGGTCAGATCAAGGAGGCCAATTTGAGTGAGTTGGAGAAGTTGGAGACTGTCCCATAAGGGATTTAAATGCCTTCAGAGCCCTTCCCTACCCTATCAAGATAATCTGCCCCTGCTCCAACCTGTTGCTAAGGAAACCTGTCCCAGGAATTGCCCCTCCCTACGTTGAGTTGTAAAAGTTGTTCATTAATGTGTGGGAATTCTGCTCCATCCTGCCCTTCCCCCTTCAGCCTACCTGGTTCCCACCTTTTTGCCATCCCACCAAGCATTTCCTGGACCTAGTCAGTGCAGGAAGGAGAAAAATAAGGGGAAGAGAGCAGGAGAACAAAGGAAGCCTAATACCTCACTTCTTGGGAAACAGGATACCAGTTACGGCCCCCTAGCACGCGTGAGGCACTGGGTTCAATCCTTAGCACCACATAAAAATAAACAAATAAAATAAAGTTATAAAAATTGATTAATATTTTTTTAAAAAATAAATTAAACTAGTAGAGAAACATTTGAAATTTGATTTCTTTGAAACCAACATGTTGATGATATAAGGGAAAAGTTAACAATATGGTTTGAAGTGCAATCTCAGGGTGTCTCCTTTCCTGTTGATTATTATGATTCACGAACATATACTGTGTTTAGGAGAATCAGTGGTAATGGAATCTAACATAAACCATAATAATAATAAACATGATTCTAGGCTCTCTGAAGATAGTGGTTGTCTTATTTTATTGGCATAATCTGGACAAGTAGTCTTCAAGCTTTGGCATGCATCAGAATTCTCTGCAAGTCTGTTTGAGATTCACTGTGAGATGGAGTGAGAATGTACATTTCTCTAGGGACCAGTAATCTAGGCAATTGCTACTCAAATATGATTTGCAAGACAGAAGTGTTAGCTTCACCAGGGAGACTGCAAACACACAGAATCTCGGGTCCATCTTAGACTTAATAAATAAGATTATCTTTAAATCATTCCCAGGTGATCTGTATGCACATTTAAGCTTGAGAGGCATTGGCTTAGAAAGCTGGCTTGGAAGACATTTTTGGTCAGGTAAAACGTATTTTAAGCTTTGCAGGCTGCTGGTCTCTGTTACAAGTATTCAACTCTTCCATTGTAGCACAGCAGGAGCCATAGATTGAATAAGGCTGTGTCACAATAAAACTTTATTTACAAAGGCAGGTAGTGTTATGCTCGAATTCGGGACCCCCAAAAGATCACCAAAGACCAAGATCGATGTAAACAGCAAAGAGGTCTTTATTGCGAGCTAGTTCGGTCCTCCGAGCGCACACACAGCAACTGGTGAAGCTGAGAGGCCCTGAGCCCAGGGTTTGCAGCAGTTTTATACATTCTTTGGAGAAGGCAGGGACCCCCACATACATCATAGCAGCTCTTAGCAAATCATCACACACGGCGGGAAAATCAAATAACAACTCTAAAACATGATTAGCACATTCACTGGTGGGGACAAGTTGGGTAGGGGTGATTGGTTACTACAAGAGGGGGATTCATTTGAACTGACTGGTTTAAGCCAAGAGGGGTGTACGTGCTGAACTACATGGTTTCCCAACATGTTATCAACCACCATAAACTACTGGGAGGGTCATCTGGCATCCCAGGTATTTCCCTGTCTCATGCTGACTGGTGGCTGCTAGGGGGTTGCTATGGATCCCCACCTAGCCTGACTGAGTCAGGGACACCTGGTGCAGCAGATCTCTAATGTTATTTGTAGATAAACAACTTAGCAGGGTGGGAATGTGCCTGGGGTGCTCTGTGGGTCTTTCCAAGGACAAAGGTCATGTTCCTTCCTTGGACAGGCTTTGCCCTGAGGTAGAGGCTGGTTTTTCAGTAGTAACTGGATTTGGTCCTAAGTCAGTTTACTGACCTCTGGCTCAGAATGAGTGTATGTGTGTGTGTATGTGTCTTAAAATCTTGCTTCACTTCACACAGTTTCTATTTCAATAGTTCTAGGATAGAACCTGTTATTTGTACATTTAACAAGCATCTGAGAAAAATTTGAATCAAGCAAGCCTTTAAGACACATTTTAAACCATTATTTTCCCTGGCAATACCTAACTTTCTTTTGTATTTACATTTTTCTGTTAAATATCTCCTAGAAAGAAAAGTTAAAATTTCTGATCTATTCTTTCTTTTCATCAAAAACCATCCATGTTTTTCCAGACATCTTCCATTCTCGGGTTGAATACGTGTGACTTTTCTCTATAGAACAAACTACCCACTATCAAGAAACGTGGGTTTGAAAACATTGCTGCTGCCTCTATTTTCCTTGAAGGAAAGAGGACAAACTACATTCAAATTTAAGCCAGAAACTCATTACAGAACAAAATTAGAAGCAAATCCTTCTTTATTGCTTCTCTAATTTTTTTCAAAACTAAATTCAACTGCTCTAACTAAACTCTTCAGGGAATAGTTTTATGATGAAAGCAAAAAAAAATATATGTGTTGCGTATTTGCTTTCTCTTCATTCTTCAAGTGGAGAAAGGGAAGGGGAAGGCAGCTGGGAATTGGACTTTGTTCTCATTCTCTCTAAGTGAGGAGCTGTTTCTTTTATAAAGATGAGACTTCAATTTACCTTTTTATCTCTGTGTTACTTTTCGCTCACTCTCCTTTCCCCTAAAGGCATTAGTCCTAAAATAAGTCTATGAACTTTTCTGTTGCCATCTTTATATTTTGTTTAAAAGGGTTCTGGAGGAACAGTGCATGGTAAAATTTTTGTTAGTGAACAGAGATGAAAATAATAAGCACTATGCATTTAAACATAGTTTCTTAAAGCATAATAAAGACATCTAGATCTTAAACATTTTTTTCCAGCTGCCTTCAAATACAGATTTAAATTGTGAGCTTCTTGGGATCTGGTTTTGCTTATAATTCTTTCCTAATTATCAAAACCATACTACACATTATAATTTAGAAAATTCAGACAAACAAAAGAAGTCATGAATAACACCTTCCATGCAAAACTTTATGAAATATTAAAAGATAATTTGAGGTGATATTCACTTAACATAAAATTAACTATTTTTAAAATGAACAATTTAGTACTTTTTAATGTATTCATTATGTTTGCAACCACCACCTTTATCTAGTTCTAAAACATCTCCACAATTCCAAAATAATGTAATATTATGAGGCAATTTCTCTCTATTCTCCCATCACATAACCCTTGACAACCACCAACTGCAACTGCCTCTGGGTTTATCTATCTTGGGCATTTCATATAAATGCAATTTTATATATATAATTTTTATATATAAATTTTATTATATATGTTAAATTTATATATATAAATAAATATAATATAAATTATATATATATATACACATACATATATATACATACATACACACACACACACACACACACACACACACACGATAAATACATAAGATCCTGTGTGTCTATTCCTTCACTTCACACATTTTTTGACATTCATCCACATTATTGCATTTATTAGTACTTCCTCCATTTGTTATAGCTGAATAATATTCCACTGCATGGATATACCACAATGTTTTTGATCCCTTTACCTGTCCATGGACATTTGGCCACTTCCACCTACTGGCTATTATAAATAGTACTGCTGTGAACATATTGTACAAATGCTGGTATGAGTACAGGTTTTCAATATTTTCTGTATATGTACCTAACAGTGGAATTGCAAGGTCCTATCATTATCATTATCATTATCTTTATCATTGTGAGGGATAGAGAATGATATTCTTTCATTTTTAAATTTTTGTGATGCTACGGATCAAACCCAGAGCCTTGTGCATGAAGGACAAGCACTCTACAAACTAAGCTGTATCCCCAGCCCAGAGAATGATATTCTTTGCTTTAATTCTCAATTCTTTGATTCTTGTTGGTGTTGATACTTTTTCATGAGTTTATTGGTTACTGACAATTAATTCTAAGCTGGGAATATTTACTTGTAAACAAGTCTCAAAAATGATTGAATTTCTAAATTGGATTTGCAGAATTTATATATCTGCTTACTATAAACAAATATAAATTCAAGTGAGACGAATGTTATTGTTGTTTTATTATTAGTGTTATTATGAGTATCTTATGTAATGTCCTTAGTTATACATGATAAAGCATATTAATTTCAAAGGCCTTCATTTTAATTTTACAAATAATTAGTAAAACTGATAACGTTGGGAAGATGGGATAGCTTTGGGTTTGGGGTTTTGTTTTTTAGTATATATTCTTCCTAAAACCACGATTTCCTATCTAAATGGTTTATTCCCACATGTAAAGATGAATACATGTCTTTGGTTCCAAGTAGATTTCAAGTTCCCACTTAAACTAGCATTGCAATTGAACTCCCCAGAAGTTTGGAGGTGGAAAGACCCTCAGAGACCATGTGGTGTGGCTCTCTAATTTAATCTATGAGGAACCTGTAGCCTAGAGAGATCATTTAGCTTAAGAGATAATATAGCTTGGGGCAGGCTCCAAGGCATCAGGGTCCTTCCAGTAGACCAAAGTTATACCTTGTAAGTAGCCTGCAGAAAAGTCAGAACTTAAAGTGTTAAGTGCTCCCTCTGCAGGTCTCCAAGGCTAAAAATGTCAGGCACAATGCACTGAGCCTTAGAACAAGCATGGTTGGGACTGGGGAAGGTGGATGGAATTGGACCTTTTCAGTTTTGCTAAATGCGTTTTTCTGACCACACATACCACCAGGCAAAGGCTATGCAAGTATACAGGGCAAATATGCTTCCTTCCAAATCCTGTTCTCACTTACATAGATATGATGATAATCAAAGACAGCAGTATTTTGTAGTAATTAAGAGCCTGAGTCACAGATTCAGGCTACCTTGTGTAAGTTTCAAGCTCTTAAAATCTGAACCTACCCCTGAGTAGGAGACATAGAGAAATCTGATTCATTTGTTGGTGATACACACTTTGAAGCCTCACTTTTTCTTCTGGGAAATGAAAATAACAATACTCATTATTTCTACAACTTGTGGATATAAGAAGTAATGCATGTGAAGCATTTAATCTACAGATTAGCTTATGACAGCAGCGAAGACAAATACCTGTAAGTGCTCTTTAAAAAAATTAATACATTGCAGGATTCAAGCAGCTCATCCAGCTAATCTTACTGGAGGGAGAGAAAATGCCTCTGCTGAAATTTTTGACAATTTCAAATTTTTAGCACTTCTTTATTTGCTTATACTCTTTGTATATGGAGAATTTTGAAGACACCTGTGAGTTGGGTTTTTCTTTAACAATATGTTTAATGACTCTGGATGTGGATAATAGGCTCATTATAAGCTACTCAAAACTAAAAGAACAATAAGCCTTCAATGATTAAAAGGGTATTTTTAAAATACACTTAAATGTTTAAGAAACACCTCAAGATAAGTTTAGTCAAAATGTTGATAAAGCTCATGTATGCTACCTTTACTCTACAATTTGGGTAAATGTTTGAATAAAATAGCAAGAAGTTACAACTAAGTTGGATGAATATGAACAATAGTCCTTTTTACTATTTAACATTATTTGTTAATAAATACAAAGAAAAAAACAAATAAAAAATTAATGGAATATGAAATAAGGTAATAAGGATAAAATAGTATACTGACATCTAGAAGCTAATTATAATTTTTTAAATTTCAAATCATACCAAGAGTCACAATTAATTAAAAGAAAGGTATAAACTCTGAAAATAATGAATAAGCTTTTGCATTATTTCATAATCAAGTTAGTAAAGAGGAGTAAATGATATAAACACACAGAAAAATGGTACAAATTTATTGATGATTTTTTTAAACATTTATTTTTTCAGCTGTAGGTGGACACAATACCTTTATTTTATTTTTATGTGGTGCTGAGGATCGAACCCAGGGCCTCATACATGCTAGGCAAGCACTCTACCTCTGAACCACAACCCCAGCCCTTCCTTTTCTTCCATATTTGTTACCAACACTGGTTAAGATAACTTCAGCCGGACATGGTTCCACACACCTATAATCCCAGCAGCTCAGGAGGCTGAGGCAGGAGGATACCAAGTTCAAGCCAGCCTCAACAACTTATGGAAGCTCTAAGTGATTTAGCAAGACCCTGTCTCTAAATAAATAAATAAATAAATAAATAAATAAATAAATAAATAAATGAAAAAGGGCTTGAGATGTGTCTCAGTGTTAAAGCACCACTAGGTTAAATCCTGGGAGCAAAAACAAAAAGATATTAAAATTTATAATGTGCTACTACAAAAGGGCATTTATAGCAAACTAAGTAATGAGCATGTTTGCAAGTTGAAATTCTTGAGTAAAATGGAAAGCCCTGAAATCATGTCATTTTTTTGTGTACAGAAGTAATAAGAATAGGCAGCCAAGATCAGCAGAGAATATTATTGTAGAATTGCATGAGGTAGTTAATTAATTTGAAAAGTTTATACACTTTTGTGATGTTTGGAATATATATATAAAATTTTTTTTTGGTACCAGGGATTGAACTCAGGGCCACTCAACCACTGAGCCACATCCCCAGCCCTATTTTTTAATTTTATTTAGAGACAGGGTCTCACTGAGTTGCTTAATGCCTCATCATTGCTGAGGCTGGCTTTGAACTCATGATCTTCCTGTCTCAGCCTCACTAGCCTCTGGTATTACAGGTGTGCGCCACCATACCTGGCTGGAGTATATTTTTTAATTGTAATTTATGGCTTTCTATCATCCTAAATAAAAATCCACAAATTGTAGCTAATTCTGCATTAAAAAAAAATTCACCATAAAGAACTTCCACATTTTATAAGTTTCAAGCTCCTAAAATCGGAACCTACCCCTGAGTAGGGGACATAGAGAAGGAAACGGAGAAATTTCAATGCTGAACAGAATCTCGGGTGTCAGCTCATTCTTCATGCCTGCTGACTGAGCTTCTGTGGCATGCTTGGTCAATGGAGAGTGGACCCTTTCCCAGGTTCCCCTCCTTTTCTTCCTTATTTGTCACAGTATTTCATGCTGTTATAGGAAGGCTGCCTACTGGTGTGCTGAACCAAGAGTACAGTGCAGAGATACTAGGAGTTGAGCTGGTTGCAACTACAAAGACAGACAGCCTAATGGAACTTGAGAATATATTGCCTCTCGGGCAAATAAAAGAGCCTGGGCAAGGCAGAGCAGCATAATGCTAAACCATTAGGAAATAAGTCATAGTGGACCCCAAATTGCCCAGTGGTGACCAGTGGATTTCTCAAAAACTAACATAGGAGACATGTAAACTGAATGTGTATTGCTGCAGTCCGGCTGCAGCAAAATAACAGGGGGGGTGACGAGGAACTTGTGTAGATTGATACAGCAGGAGTGGGAGCCTTTTATTGTAGGACTGGAGGGGTATATATACATTCCACACAGCTTATCTTAATTAACATAAACTAGATACAGCAGTCAACCAATAAGGAATCTCCATACTTAATGGCTCGCTGGTGTTACTTCACAAACCACTCCCTCTGGCAAAATGCCAGGCGCCATCTTGACTTGTTTACAGACCCTAACATTGTATGTCTAGACCCAGCTTTTATTTATACTATCTATTATTGGTATGGCTTATAGCAAGGTGATGCTTGCCAATGGAGACTCTGGAAAAAAGGGTAGAGGTGGGGACAGAGCACATCCTGGCCTGAGCTCTGGGTACCTTGCTGCCAAGTATTATCTTCAGCTTGTATTTGTTGCTGAATTATTTAGCATTTGTTTCGTCATTGCTTCCAAATGGGCTGCCAAAAATTTAAGGACTTTATAGAAAAGGTTGAGAACCACAAAACTATAAGGAACTTCTTTTGAGTTAAAATGTAAGATCTATGTTTGTAGTAGTGATGCCAGAGATACCTTCAGTTTATGACATGTTCCCTGTTCTGTAGTAAATAATATACTTTACAGCATCATTCAACAGAAAGTCATTGATCATGCACCCAATAAGTCCAGGCATTGTTCCTGCAACTGGGCAGACAAAGAATAAGATGTCGTTGAGATTTGAGTGTGAGCTTATTAAGCTGTACCCAAATAGTCATATTCCATGGCAACATATAATAAATGTTTGGAGGGGCTGGGGATGTGGCTCAAGTGGTAGCGCGCTTGCCTGGCATGCGTGCGGCCTGAGTTTGATCCTCAGCACCACATACAAACAAAAGATGTTGTGTCTGCCGAAAACTAAAAAAAAATAAATATTAAAAAATTCTCTATCTCTCCCTCTCACTCTCTCTTTAAAATAAATAAATAAATAAAATAAATGCTATGGAAAGAACAAGGCTTAGAGGAATGTAAATATGTTGAATCTGATCTGGAAACAATTGAGGGGGAAACAGACTTTGTGTGTGTGTGTGTGTGGCGGGGTGTTTTATGTAAGTAGAATCACTTACCCAAGAAAAGGAATGGAAGATGGAAATTATCCCATGGTGAGAATGAAAATTAATTGCTTATTTCTTCCTCAGGGATGCATGTTAATTTTTTTTTATCTTCAGGGGCTTGACAGTTTAAGATTAATTTATTATAACTTGCTAGTATCTTAATATATTTCTTTTTCTTATGATAGAAAACACTGTGATTTGTAAATGACTTGGGCCACAGTGGAAACAAAAACTAAGAAGCATAGAAAAGGCATTAAATCAACTGAAGACATATTTGTTTCACCTCCCAGTTTTGCTGAAAATCAACTAAGACTGCATCTTCTCGCTTCTGTTCCATTTTTAAAATTTCTCAATTATTAATATCTTTAAATAAGCAACCCTGCATTTTTATTTAGTTAGACAAAAGCCTCAAAAGTTATTTTTCAAAACTGATTAAGATTTCACTTAAGCTCCTAGTTTTAAGAAACAAGCTTTTTCTTTTTAAATTTTTTTTTTTTTTTTTTGCTATAAGTTTCAAGGAGGGCTTAGAAATCATCTTGATATTTGTAAATCTCACTGAGATTATCCCAGCAGGAGCCAGACCATATCTGGGAACTTTGCATGTCATTTTCTATGCAGCTAATAACCTGCAACAGTTAAGAACTAATCATCTCAGCATGGCTGTACCTGCTGTTCTGGACTTGGTAGAGATAATAGCAGCTTAAACTAGCAGAAGAAAGAAGAAAGGAAAATGTAATTTTATTCCCTTTGTAGAGAACCAGGGCAGCTGTAGAAAAAAAGAATTGCCAAAGTGTGATTTTTGAATTACCTTGTGTCACAGATGTCACAGGACTTGGAGTGGCATTTTTGGTCATGACTTAAAGATGAGTAAGCTGTACTATCTTAATAAAATTTAAGTCATTGACTTATCATTGAAAGATAAGGAAGGTGTGATTGCATCCATGCTTGATTCCATAGAACTGGGAAGTACAGCCAAGCAGAGAACCCACAGAAGAAAAAGAGTTCAGCTTTTCTAAAGAAGTGGGGGCTACGTTCCATATGGCTCACCATGGAGACCAGATGGCTGGGACAGCATGCCGCAAGAGCTGGTGCTGGACAGCAGGCAGCCAGTGTGTGCCCGTTGAAGCCTGCCACAAAAAAGGGGGTTTAAATCATTAAGGACAAGAAAAAGTGGTGATTACTGTTGTCTCTGGTTCTTTGGTTTTATGCATTTCTGGTGGTAAAATTGAAAGACAGGAGGACAGATGTGAAAAAAGAAGAATCTCTTGAGAGGTCGACTGGTGCCAAAAGCCTAAGAAAGCAGCTCTGCTTGCTAAATTCGTATTCTAACATCTCAGAACAAGAGCTAATGTATGTGTAGTGCTTTCTATGCCAGACTTTTAAAATGTCACAACCTTAGTGGATAGATTCTAATTTTGTTCCCATTTTATAATCAGGGCCCAAAGAGAGAGGCCTGGTCTTTTGTCCTAAGTGTAGCTATGGAGCCTTTTCTGACTCTAGAATTCATGCTCAGCCATTACTTTATCACTCTCACAGACGTCAACTTGTTTAAAAGCCAGTCTCCTGCATGATATGTATAAAGGAAAGGACACAAGCCATTCATTCATTCAGCAAATATTTTCTCAACATCCATAATGTGTTGAGCATCCACCATCAAGGCTATGTGTGTATTTAAAGTGTGAGGATGCAGAATGATACTTAACCCTATAATTCTCAATAAAAATAAATTCTCACCTGGGCACAGAGGTGCACACCTGTAATCCCAGTGGCTGGGGAGGCTAAGGCAGGAGGATTGTGCTTTCAAAGCCAGCCTCAGCAAAGGTGAGGTGCTAAGGAACTCAGTGAGACCCTGTCTCTAAATAAAACACAAAATAGGGCTGGGTAAAAGAGAATAAAATTATGGCATTTGCAGGTAAATGGAAGGAGTTGGAGAAAAGCATGCTAAGGGAAGTAAGCCAATCCCAAAAAACCAAAGGCCGAATGTTCTCTCTGGGAAGTGGATGCTGATCTGTAATGTGGGGGGAGATGGGAAAATGGAGGAATTTGATTGGCAAAGGGGGGAAAGGAGGAGACATGGGGGCAGGAAAGATGGTGGAAAATGAGATGGACATCATTACCCTTGGTACATGTGTGACTGCATATATGGTGTGACACTACATCGTGTGCAACCAGAGAAATGAAAAGTTGTGTTGCATTTGTGTACAACGAATCAAAATGTATTCTTTTGTCATATATACCTAATTAGAATAAATAAATCAATTAACTTAAAAAATACTGATATAAGTTCAACATGTAGCCTGTGGTTAGGGAGCTAGAGGCATTATGGTTAACATCACATATCACGATTCTTGGGGAACAGTACTTTCTAAATAAATACCTTTGAAACAATTAAAAAAAAAAAAAATAAGGCTGGGATTGTGACCCTCCAGCCTTAGCCTCTTGAGCTGCTGGGATTACAGGTGTGCGCCACCGCGCCCTGGTGAGTGATCAGTAATCAAGTGCCCTTGAGTTTAATACCCAATCCCCCCTTCCCCCCAAAAAATTCTCCTCAATCTAGAGAATTAATGTGCACTTTCTTTGTAAATTCCTATTAAAAAATAATGCCAACCACATTTTCCTGCTCTGTAATGGTGAAGTGCACTCTGCAGTCATGTTCCTCGTACATTAATGCCTACTGCCCCCACCTAACTGGGTCACACCCTGCTCCCCCACATACCCAGCACTTGCCTTCCTCAGCCTTCTGAACAATGTTCTTTTTCCTGACTGGAACTCATCACTCTCTCACTTCCCTTTCTTTATCTTTTCAACTTCCAAGCAAATTTTCATCAGAAAGCTACCTCGGGACTTTTGCCCACAGGCCACATCCAGGGACAGTGCCCCTCAGGACTCCCAGGTTGCTTTGTCCTCACGCCTTGGAATACTTGGTACATTTTGTCAGTGTTGTGATGAGTTGTTCTGGTCTTATTGATCCTTTCTGATGGGAAGAATTTTAAGAGAAGTTATATAGTTATATAGTCTTCCCCATCTTTGTGTGCCCCAGGATATAGCATTATATCGAATTATGTTAGATTTTCGAGAAGGATGCCATTATCCAGGACTTCTGTCAGAGACAGAAGACTTTCCTCAAGAGCATTATGACAGTCCCAAATCTCAGGCAGTTACCACAAATAGGGAACTTTTCAGTCTATTTATTGAAATTCACCTATTTTTTTTTTCCTGAAATTGAGGTGATTTTCTGCTTCTCTGTGCCCCATACTGAGAGCTATAACTTTGTACCTGTGCCTCCATCATTCCCTCCTGGTTCTGATCCTCACCACCTCTGTCCTATATTCTGGCCATAGTTCCTCATAGTTCCCCTTCCACTTCCGACTCTCTCTGTGATAAATCCCTTCCCTCCAAACGCCAAGATGATCATTCTCAATGTGACTTCAAAGGTGCCATAAAACCCCGTAGTTCAGAGACTGAGCTCTGTGGTCAGCAATGCCCAGGTTTGTCTCTGGCCACTGACAAATGATTAACGCCGAGCTTCATTTCCCTCTTCCATATTATTCACGAAAACAACTGTCCTGTCTCAGAGTATTGTTGAGGGTATTTCTCATGTACAATGCTAAAGTAAGATGCCCAGCATGAAGTAGGTTCAAGTACTGAATGCTATCATTTTAGTGTCATTCCTTTGCAAAAAGAAAAGGGAAACAAACTCTAAAACTAAAAAAACAAATGAACAAGAACAAACAAACAAACAAAAAACTTAAAACAGCTCCTGATAGGCTTCACTATAAATGCTAGATTAGCTTGACGTAGAAGAATATAACAATGTCCAAGATGTAGCCTCCTTCTGTCTTTCCTGATTGATTTCTGCTCCTCCCTTCCATGGCAGCCCATTCTTTAACCACAAAGAATACTTCAGTTTCCCCATGCCATGTCAAATCCCTTCTTACCCATGAATATGTTGGTCACTCTTCCTGGAATTTTCTGAAGCTCATCTCTTAAACGTCTACCATCATTCAAGACTCACACAGAAGCTCCTCAGCGAAGTCTGCCTGGCTACCCCAGACAGATTTACCTCTTCCATTTTGTTCCTGAAACCATGTAGATCTCACTTCTATTAAAGCAAGTTCCCTATGGCTGTATTATTGATTGTTTGTCCTTTTCTTATTAAGAATGTCTGTTAAATCAGGCTCATGGTGCATGCCTGTAATCCCAGCCTTCAGGAGGCTGAGGAAGGAGGATCGAAAATCCAAAGCCAGCCTCAGCAAAAGCAAGGCACTAAACAACTCAGTGAGATCCTGTCTCTAAATAAAATTACAAAACAGGGCTGGGGATGTGGCTCAGTGGCCAAGTGCCCCTGAGTTCAATCTAAGAGTATATTTCATTAATCTCTAGGGAATTAACACCTAGTAAAAGTACCTGGCATAGAGTAACACCCATCGATATTTGTAAAATAAACGGATACATCTGTGAACCAAAGGAATCATTCTTTGTTAAGGTATAAAATTCAAAGTTTGATAACATGCACTCAGTCTGAGTTACTGTTAGAATGAAATAACAAGCCACACACACACACACACACACACACACACACACACATCAAGAAAACACCTTAATATCAAAGAATGGGAACAAGAATGTCCTCCAGGCCTGCTCAGCCTAACGTTCTTTTCTTCACATCTACAATAACCTGTGGGCAGTCGAGTTCATAAAGGTGACCTCACTATAAGTCAAAAATGATTTTCTGGTTACCTTTCAGTTGACAGGACATTGCATCTGTTACAATATTTCAATTCCTGGGCCATCGGGGCTTACTATAATAAGAGAGGCAATAGCAATTATGCTTCTGGGACTCATGAAAGCGAGTAATCCTAGACAAAGGAAAGCCTTTATGCCCAAAGATTTACTCTGTGATGTTATATATAATAGCCAAGAAATTTTTAAAAAGCTAAGTGCCTAGAATATAATCATGTTAAGTGCATGATGGTACACTTAGTGAAATTCTGGTTTTTAGAGTAGCATTCTTAAAATGTATGTAGAATAATAGGAAAAATTTTAAATATGTTCAATTTAAAAACCAGGGGATATAATTGCAAATAGACAGTCCATTACAGCCATGTAATACAGACAATGTATAGAAAAATGCTGAAAAAAATATGCCAAGTATTAATAATATTGGAGTATGGGAGTCCAAATTTTTTTTCTTTACTTTTTGGGAATTTTTACACATTCTTTAATGAAATCCATCC
Organism: Callospermophilus lateralis; assembly: GCF_048772815.1. NCBI lineage: Eukaryota > Metazoa > Chordata > Mammalia > Rodentia > Sciuridae > Callospermophilus > Callospermophilus lateralis. The sequence continues at coordinate 40,857,665 of NC_135320.1, read as the reverse complement.
TCCTCCTCATCATCATCGCTGTAAGAATATTAATTTTTAATTCAAAAACATATTTTCATGGATCAAATCTGCCAACTCAAACCACAAGATGAGTCTAGTCCAACATACATTAGAAGGCTTTGTGAGCCACTCGGCCTCCCTAAAAGGATGCGATAACATATTTTCTGAGCTTTTATTTCAATTCAACAAGCTTCAGTGGAGTGCTGCTGTGGAAGCCTTCATGCTAGGCATTGGGATGAGGAAGAGAAGATACAAGAATAGCCCACAGAGCCCGTGGTAGGAACTTCACACTTGAGTGCCAGGGCTGCCTGCACCCCATTCCATTCTCTGCTGTACGGCCTGCTTGTGTCAAATGCTCTAATAGAGACAGGAATACAGAGCTACCCAGGATTAAACGGCGCACGACAGCACAACAGGAGTACATACAGGAAGCCAACATTCAAGATGGGAATTAAAGATTGTGAAGTGTAAAAATGTGAGGGAGAAATTTTAGAAAGCTCAAACAAGGCATTAAAATGCACGCAGAGTAATGAGTTGTCTGCTGTGTTGGGAACATTTAAAATGATGTGGGGAAAGACTTGGAATGAGGCGAGTGTAATTGAAATAATGTATTTGTTGGCAGTGTACATAAAAAGCCTAAATAAACTTGATCCTCTTCCAAGCTTTAAATATTATAGTCTTAATTTATTCTGAAATGCTCATATATATCCATAACTTGATTTCCCATGCTTTGGCCTATTTTTTCAGTTTTGGACTTGCATAGTAATATTCACAATTATAACAACATCTAGTCTTTTTCCAGGCTGCTAAGAGTTTGGCATATATTATCTCACATGAGCCTCGTGAAAACTGTAGAAGGCAGGTACTTACCCCCATTCTACAGATCAATAAACTGAGTCACGGAAATATCAAGTAATTTTCCCACGGTCACACAGATAATAGATGAGAATAAAAGGACATGGAGGCCAAAATTTATCACATTAAATTAAAAGAGAATTAATTCTCAGGGATTGAACCGGTGAAACCAGGCAATGCCCTACGGATGCAGTTCTTGAGGAATCCACCAGATGGCACAACCAGCCCAGTCTGGAGAGAGGTTGGCCTAGGTGTGGTCAAATGTTGGAAACCATGAGATTTAGCAATAGTTACAAATTGCTGTTTCCCTGAAAATTTAGGAGATGGGGTCAGAAATAATATTCTGACTTATGTAGTTAAGCTTTAAGGGGAAACATTTTCACTGTTCAAAGTCAAGAACCACAAACATATATTCAAAGTAATTTTCCATATATTTGAAAATTTAAAGACTAAAGGAAATAATATATCTTCCTCTTTTCTTCCTTCACAGAGGAGAGAGGTCCTGTAATCCTGGCTTATTTAATTAAAGTTGTATCAGGCCTCAGACCTCTATTTGCTGCAGTAAGTCTAGATACCACTCATCTCATTTTAGGGACTATAGATTGAGAGATGCATTTACCCACAGAAGGGCCAGTTCAGTACCTGTGTGTACTTGGTTGACGGTTGACTTCCACTTTCCTTTATCCTGATAGCTTTTCAACTATTGTATTTAGCTTGGGTTAAATAGGTACAAATCTTAGATACAAATATTTAACAGAAAGAAACATAGTCCAATAAATAATTTCATCAGGCAAGACATGATTTTATCTTCTGTCATATATGATTCATTTCTTCAGTTGTGTTGAAACCGAAACTCAAGAACACTCTATTCTATGATCTAAAATAATCATATCTGTCAATAGCACTGACTCTAGCACCATTCACTACAAGAAGACCTCCTAACCAACTTAAAGGACTAGATCAAAGGCACACCCCTACAATCTTTTAATAAAACATATGTTCTGTCCAATCACGACACATAGGGACTTTTGTGAAATTGAGGAATTCTTGATTGGGACATTCAAAATGCATAGGAGATGTTGAGTCACAGCAGGTTGAGTCACAGCAAGTTCAGGTCACAACTTATTTACACAGACCAAGAGGAACCTTGACATACACACTTCTGTTTCTTAGAACAAATCCTGCAACTCCTCACACCCCGTCTTGCCCCTTGCCCATCCCCCAACCATATTTAAAAGAAAAAACAATCCCAGCCAGAAAATGTCATTAGTGAACACAAAGGACAATTTGTAATTCCAAAATGAGAAGACCCATTGAGAGCTGTTGAGTGAAACAGAAAAGTATGTCACCCATTGTCATTTTGCTAGAACATGCCCCAGAGGCTGTTCTATTAAATGAGAACAAAAGAACCTACCTTCTTCCTTCTTCTCCTCGTTCTTCAAAAGGAAGAATAACTAATATTCTTGCCTCAGATTCCATAAGTATCTCACATGGGAGATACTTATGGGTGCGTCCTATTGTGTACTTGATCCAGATATTATTAAAGTAAAATAAAATAAAATTCACCAGATTTAAAATGTACCCTTTAATGAGTTTTGGCAACTGTATACTGTTGTTTATCCACTGCTGTTGCGACCATTTCTCATGACTCCAAAATTTTCACATTTATTGTGCAAAGTCTCCTTCCTCCCTCCAACTCTTAACAATAAACACTCTGATGGGGTAAAAATGGGAGTTCATAACCCACTTGAATCAAAGTGTGAAATATGATATATCAAGAACTATGTAATGTTTTGAACAACCAACAATAAAAAAAAAATTGATTGAAAAAAAAAAAACAATAAACACTCCGCGTTCTGTCACCCTAGTTCTTCTTTTTCTAGAATGCCATATGAAACCATACAGCCCTTTTTTGCCTGGCTTGTTTCATTCTATATAATGCTTATAAAATTCAACCATCACGTCCTATATATCAGTTGGAGTGCTTTAATTGTTGAGCAATATTTCATTACATAGACATATTGCAATTTGTTTACCACTCACCAACACCAAACTTCTTTTTGGTTTTTAGCCTTTGTGAATAAAGCTGCTAAAACCTTCAAATATAAGCCTTTATTCGGACACAAGTTTTCATTTATCTCTGGTGAATTCCTGAGCATGGGTGTACTGGATTTTCCTGGTCAGCAAGTGTCTGTTTGACTTTTAAGACTCTGCCCCCACACTTTATACAGGAATAAATTTACTAAGCACGGTGCTTCTTTCTCAATCTATGTACCCAGAATACTGCAAGACTAAAGGGCCTCTCCCATGCAGAAAAATCTGGAGCCAATGCCCCATCTCTGTGCTTCACAGATGTTATATCTCATTATTGGCAAGGGAAAAATAAGATTCTAAAAACTTGAGCCTAACAGGATAAAGCTGTCAATTGGGGCCACGTCTCCACATACACCTCAGGCCACAAGCCTCTTGTGCTAGCTCCTTTACCAGCAAACTTTCCTTGGGATCTGAGTTGCCATTACCACTAACAATAAAGTTATCCTGGGCTGTTCTTGTTCAAGGTTTCTCTGCATGTGCTTCTCCCTTGGGAATGTCAAGGTAGAAGGGATGCCAGTAGCAAGATAATATTTGCATTCCTGAATCCCTCTGGCAAAGGCTCTCCAATTATACCCACCTAGCTGACCAAAGAAGAATTCCATAGCTAACTATCATGTTAGTGTTGCATACCGTTCATCGTCTCAGAAGTCAGAATTTGAACTAGCTCAACAGTCTCTGGAATTTAAAAGTCAGAATTCAAACTACCTAAGACTGAGAAGAAAAACTAGCCATTAAATAAATGTGTGTATGTGAGGGGTGGGGCTTTTGCTTTAATTATATTTAATATGTATTTATGGAGCATCTAGTAGGCATTAAGTACTCGAGGCACTGGAGATACAGCCAGAAACCTGACAGATGGGGTGTTGTTTTTGTGGAGTTTATGTTTTGATGAGATGAGGAGATGTCCAGTTAATCAATGAATGGGCAAATGGGCATGGACTCGTACACGCACATGCACACACACAAATACACAAGAAGAATATTTGTGCTAGCAAAGAATAACACCAGGATGGTGTGTGAGCAGGAATTTGAGGAAGCCTCTCTGAGACATCAGTTCTGCGGATGTATGTGAAGAGTGGGAACAAGCACTCTGAAGCCAAGGAGACGGTCAGGGCAAAGTGCAGCCAACCCTGGGGAACCAAAAGAAAGTTCCTGTGACACAAGTGGGGATAACTCTGAGTGTTCAGGAGGTACGGCAGGCAAGATTTCTTCAGCCAGAGGAGATTGAGAGCGAACTTATGAAATTCTGACAACTATTTTTAGGTTCAGCGGACAGACTAAGGAAACTGATCAAGAATGTTTGCCCGGCCACCACCTGCCTGGCCCACTTCTTTGGCAATCCTCCACACGTGATCATCCAGCCATTTCCTCAAATTCTGTGAGATTTTCTGTCAGGTTCATTTATCTGTTTATTCGCAGTGATGATATAGGAGCTTATGAATTTTTGTCTGTGCTCCAATGTTATGCTAATGTATGCAAATGAGCAATTATGTTTTTGAAAAGTTGTATCCTTGAGAGGCTCACAATATCAATATGTGATACTGAAGCACTAAATCACAACATAAACAGCACAGAGATAATTGATTTTCATGAGAGAGCAAAATTGTGACAAGTTCTGCTGGGCCAGTAAGCCGAAAGGCAGAGAAGCAAGAAGCCGGTGTTCCTGCAGTCTCCCTGAGATGTGGGGAGGCCAGATGCTCAGACTGGCCTGGTTTTATCTTACAAGGTGGATTCCCCAGAAATTTGCCCATACAATTGCCATAGCTTTTATGTGTCACATAGCAGTAATTTTGAAAATACTATATAGGGTATTTAGAGGTTAGGAAGGGCTCTTACATGATTTAATTGGAGGGGTGTGTACCAGGGATTAAGCCCAGGGGCACTGAACCACTGAGTTACATCCCTAGCCCTTTTTATTTTTTATTTTGAGACAGGGTCTTGCTAAGTTACCTAGGACCTCACTAAATTGGCAAGTCTGGTCTTGAACTTGAAATTCTCCTGCCTCAGCCTCTCAAGTTGCTGGGATTAGAGGAATGCACCACTGTGTCAGCAATTGAAATTCATAGTAAAGGTATAAGAAGGACTGGGGATATAGCTCAGTTGGTAGAGTGCTTGCCTAACATGGATGAGGCCCTGGATTCAATCCCCAGTACCAAATAAATAAATAAATAAATAAATAAATAGTTTTTAATAAATTTTAAAAGGTTTCAAAAGATGAATGCTATTTCAAATTAATTTTAAATTAAAAGGTAATAAAATCTATGACACTTTAGACATTTCTTTTTAATCCTAAGTAATTATCATCCCTATAATAATAATTTATTATACAATTATATGCCAACATTAAGCTATGAGTGAATGTATATACAGATCATCCTTGACTTACAACGATTACTTTATGATGGTGTGAACGTGACACACATTCATTAGGAACCATACTTTTGATATCTGTGATGAGAATCAGAGCTGAGTCCCATTTCCCTGATGTGAAGATTGAACACCTGAGAAATGCAGAGGTGTGAGAAGCAGGTATTCTTTACAGCATAGAACAGAAATAGACGACTCAGCAGAAAAAGGGCCCCAGAGCTGTGTGTCTGAAGAAGTGGGGTGTCCGGCCCCTTTCACAGGTTTAGATTTCCTTTGTTCTAATGCCCTCCTTCTCCCCTTATCTTGCCTATGTAATTAGTGACCAAAAGGTGGGAAAGAAGTCTTTCAGGGGCTCCCCTCTGTGTCTTCCCAACAGGGCAGGAAAGGGACCACCCAAGAGGTACTTCATTAAGGACTTCTACAACTGCCCGCTGGGAGGAATAATTCCCTGGAGGCAGGTAGCCTTGGCAACAGGTTGGAGGAGGAAGAGCTTTGGAGATATTAGCATGTTATTTCCTTTCCTCTGGAATCAGCCCCCATCTTTCTGATCAGACCCAATTATTGATTGCCTACACTGACTGTACTTTTGCCCGCCCCGCCCTGGTCTTCTCATGGGCTAGCGTTGTGCACAATGATGCTCTCTAGCAAGGTCATCAGGAGTGAAGCAGGTGGGACTCCACAGTGTGCTGTGATGCCAAACTGGAATGTTCAGTTAGGTGTATTTAGTGCATTTTCAACTTGCAGTATTTTCAACTTTACAATAGGTTTATCAGGATGTGATCCAATCAAAAGTCAAGGAGCTTCTGTATGTTATATCTCATTTAATCCTTCCACCAATCTCATACAAGTCTATTTCACAAATGTAGAAATTGAGGTTTAGGGATATTAATTCATTTATCCAATATATGCTTATCAGCAATTCCTCGGAGAGAGTTTTAATCCAAATTTCAGAGCCTCAGCTCTTAACCACTACACATACTGTCTCAGAATAAAGACAACTCAGGAAAGTTAAAAAAAAAAAAAAAAAAAAACAGTCCTCTGGGACAATTTCCTAATGACTCTAAAAGCTTTTCAAAAAGGAAAATTCATCTTCTGAGTAGATGGAAAGGCATGTGCCTCTCTCCACTCACTCATTCATTCAATAAGCATTCATAGGCGGGGGCAGTGTACTCTACACAGAAACCACAACAAAAAACAAAACAAAATCTCTACCCTCCAGGAGCTTCTATTACAATAGCAAAGATTTATTCATTTATTAGGGCTGATGTAACAAATTATCACAAACTGGGTGGCATACAACAACAGATGATCTCACAGTCCTGGAGGCCAGGAGTCCAAACTCAAGGTGTCCTTTGCGCTGTGCTCCCTTTAAAGGCTGCCGGACAGGAAGTGCCCTCTCCTCCTCCACACCCAAGGGCTCCACACTCTGCCTCTTTCACCTGCACACTCCAGCCCACGTCTTCTCCCTCTCTACCTGGGCACCTGTCAGTGGATTTAGGACCCATGAGGTAATGCAAAAAATGAGCTCATCTCAGGTTCCTTCATTACATCTGCAAAGTTTCCTTTCTCCAGATAAGTTCACCTTCTTGGGTCCCAGAGATTAGTACTTGGACGTCTCTTCTGTGGTAGAGGTGGCGGGAGGGGGGGGGGCACATTTCAATCCACTATAAGAAATGAAAGTAATTTTTTAAAGTAAGGAACTAGTACATCATGACAATGGGTGGAGAGAAATAAAACGGGAAAAGAACACTGCGCACAGGTGTGGATGCTGTCCCTGTGTCATGGCTGGGATAATTAAGAACAGGCCTGGAGGGTTTTCTCTGATATGTGGATGCTAATTCATAATGAGGGGTGGGGGATTAGAGGTATTTTGGACTAGAAAGAGGGGAGTGAAAGGGGAGGAGGGAGCCTGGGGTAGGAATGATAGTAGAGTGGATCAGATATCATTATCCTATGTGCATATTTGATTACACAACCTGTTGAACTCTACATCATGTACAACCAGACAAATGAGAAGTTTTACTTCATTTATGTAGGATAGGTCCAAATGCATTCTACTGCCATGTATAACTAGTGAGAACAAGTAAAAACATATATAAAATATAAATAAATTAAACTCTGAAAAAAAATTGACATCTCTAAAATAAAGATGCATCTTCAAGTCAAAAAAGAAAAGAAAAAGAAAAAAAAAAAATAGGCCTGAAGGAAATGACAGACAGATTCATGTGGGTGCCAGCGTGGCCCAGGGCGGTTAGCTGCTTACCAGGTTCTTTCTTCTCCCGTCACCCACACTGGGCCTCAGGTCCCAGCTTCCCACCATTGGGTTTGGCCTTGAGACTGAGTTCGGGTTGATGGAACTGGAGTGGAAGTGCTGACAGCCTGTCCCACCAAACCTCCGCCCCGAGCTCCTCCACGTTCTCCCCCACTTCAGTCTGGAAGTAGAAGGGCACCCTCCTGAGCAACCTTGGAAACATTATGCTGAATGTCCCAGAGCTTTCCTTAGGCTAGTTCCAGAAGGTCAACATGGAGGATGGCCTAGCCACAGAGCTGTCACCCTGAGCCACACTTTACAAGAGAAAGGAAATGTTCACTGTGTTTGATGCATCCTAGAATTCTGAGTCTACTCATTATAGCAATTATCATTCTTCACAGAACACACAGGAAGCAGGGCGAGCATCCAAGCAGCAGGTGCAAGGCTCTGACACCAGGGGATGCTCAGCAGGTTTGAAGAGAAGCAGGAAGGGCAGTCAGTAGGGCTGGAACAGAGTGGGCAGAGAGGGAAGTGCTGGGAGATGAAGTTGGAGGGGCCCAGGGGAAACAGCGTGGACTGTAACAAGTCACTAGAGGTCATTGCAAATCGGGGAACCATTGCAGAAATTTACTGAGAAGTGACATAATCTGAGGGGGTTTCTCTGGCTTCTAGAAGGAAGAGCAAGTGCTTGAAGAAGGAAGACCAATCAGAAGCTGCCACAGAAATCAAAGTAAAAGCTGATGATGGCTTTGTGTAGGCTTACAGCAGTCAGGGTAGAAGTAGAGAGCAAGATGGTTCATGGTAGAGCCATGAGGATTTGTTGAGAGGTTGGGTAAGGACGTGAGATGAGGAGAGGACTCAGGATGACTCTAAGTTTTGGGGCCTGATCATCTGGAAGAATGAAGTTACCATTTATTCTGCTCAGTAAAGGCAGGCCTCATGTCAATATCCCATGATCCCAAATACACCTATTGCCACAGGCTTCACAGAGCCAAATAACGTTCTGGGTCAAGAATTCTTCAAAAGGAATAGTAAGGGCTAAAGAAGATCTGTATCCTCTATTGTGTACACACTGGTGAGTTTCTTCTCCTGATGACCTTCTACCCAGTCATTCAAGGACAAATGCACCTTCCATCTTGTGGCTCCTCTCAGTCCTTTTGTCCTCTCCAGTTGGTCACCAGGGGTAAAAGCACATGTGGGATTAAGGGGAGTTCTTCATGAGACAGTCCTAGAGAAGGAACGCATTTCTTTTTCATTCCCTTAGCTAAAATTCAGTCACCGAGCTACAACTGGCAATAAGGGAGGGCAGGAGATGTAGACCATTCATGTGCCCTGAAGGACAAGGAAATGGGTGAATGGAGAACACATCACAGAGTGAACCTGTATTTGTTATTGCAAAACATGGAAGTCCCCTCTGTTGATAGTGAAGTCTTGGCAATAAGCCTTTACATATTACTATGGGCTTTGTTGATTCAATATTTATAAGGAAACATCACCCAGCCAAAGATAATAAATAGAAAGAGAAAAAATATCTCCAGGCATTCACAGCAATCTTTGAGTTTGTTTGTCAGTTCCGCATCATTTATTATGTTAAGGAACAGTGGGGCATCCTTTGTTTTCTATTTTCAAAACAGTCAATTTCTGGGGCCTTCCACTTCTGGATTTTGCAAAAGTCAGTCTTTCCAGTCTTTCCTGGCTCTCTCCTCTCCACAGGGAATCCTCCACCTGGAGAACAAAACAGGAGGACATCAGCCACGTCATAGTAATCGAGTGGCTCCAAAACCACGGCTGCAGGGACAAACCATCAGCTATACCTTGAGTGAATAATATGCGACTCCTACCAGCTTTTGTCCCTAATTTTTTTTTTGTCCATAAAATTAGAGGCAAATTGATCTAGAAGTTTCCGATTATAAATTTTTCAGATGGGTAATAAAATTCCTGGAAGTCTTTTTATATTAAAAAGGAGGTGCTCACATTCCAGATTGGAAATGAAAGCTTTAGTCCACATTTCAGGGAAAAAGTAAAAGTGAGAAAGCCGTGGCAGTTAGATTCCACCCCACTAAGGGTAGAAATGCACACGAGGGCACACACAGGCACACACAGAGATATGAATGTCATCTGTCACATCTGCCTGCCATCTCCTACCCTCCAAGTGAATCTCTCTTTTTGCCTATGCCCATAGTATGTCACACCATCTACCTTAATTAAGGGAACCTGTTAATTGGGACTCAAATGCTTCATCTTGGATTAATCTAGTTGAATTGTTGGGTGGAGAAAACTTATCAATTAACAAAGAATGAAGTTTGTGATGTTAGGATGGAAAGACAGCCACAAATCCCCATTTTCTTCAAAATCTACTAGTATCAAATGCATACAATTTTATCTGTCATTTTAAATGCACACATTTGGGGGGAGAAAAGCAAAAACCTACTTGTCCTAAATATCTTTAAATGTTCTACGATTTAATGATTATAGTCATATCTTGAAATGTTCTACGATTTAATAATTATAGTCAGCAAGATGAAATCGTAACTCGTCGCTAAAAATTCAGACTCAGTTATTAAAGTCATACAAGCAAAATTATTTTTTTAAATGATTATAGCATGCGTATTTATTTATTTGATTGGAAAATCCTCCAGCATGCATAGTAGATGCCATTTCCAAAAAGAATTAATAGAAACTCTATCCAAGACATGGGCATTTATTAATGTCAGAGGTTATCCAAATACATTTTTTAAATTTTATAGAGAATGTCATTCAAAAATTATTGATATACTGTACTTTAACTGGCCAAGAGTACAATGGAATTATTATCCTTGAAATATCACAAGCCCAAGGCAATACTACAAATAGTGTGTGTGGACTCTACTCTGAAAAAAAAATGTGAGTCCAATTATTCTCATGACTGACAAAATCCCAAATGACCTCAAGTATTCCCATTGCACATCAAGGACATTTTTTTTCTGCAGAAAGTGCCAAGAACTTATCCAAGAATGTCTTAGGAAAAAGAAAATTTTCCCACAGTGTAACAGAGGAAATACATGTTGAAAGGCAAACACTAATATGCAATATGAAGCATGTGGCCTACTTAATTATGTGCCCTTGGGACATGCAATGTATTTGCAAACCAACAAAGGCCTTAAAGGTCATATTTGAGGAGCACAAATCAGATGTAAGAAGGAGAATGAAGGAATCCTGGTTGTGGGGCATCTTAATGAGATGAAACATCCTGTCACATCTTTACAGTTTATGGCTATTGACTACGAACACAAACCCTCAAGGGAAGAGGCAGAAATGCTTATTAAACTAAGGAGAGGCATGCTGCATTTATAAATGAAATATGCTGCAATTGAAGGATATTAACAAATAATTGGATTGGGACGTTTCCTCCCTCCGATTATAAAATTTGTAAGTAAAAGAAAATACATTTTTCTAATCTACTGGTTTTTCTATTCCAATCTTTAGAACCCCTTTGCAGAATAAAAGGCAAGGATGACAATTTCTTGCCAAATTACATCCATAAATGAACTGTCTACAAAATAAAATTCTTAAAAGTCTTTCTCATGTAAATAATTCATAGAGTCACAGAGACCGTATTTTAATACAGAAGAGCCACAGGAAGACAGCCTGTTTGGACCGACCCACCCCCACCCCAGGTGCCCTCAGATGGCACTAAGTAATTTGGGGAAAATTGCTGCCTTTTCACAAGTTCTGTGTCCATCTCTCTGAAAAGACATTTCCCAAAATGAGGATGAGCTTTTAATGAATTACAAACGCACATAAAAAAGATGCGCTTTCTGGATCAGTCCTAGCAATTATAAACGGAACAACTATAATGACTGTCAAAGTAAGCCCAAAGCTCATGAAATAATAATACCCTGTACTTAGCATTTTTCTCTGAGGAGCTTAGAGCACTTTACAAGCATGAAAATGTTTCTCTTTTTAGCAAAAAAGTCCTTTAAAAGTCTATTCCTGAACACTGAGCGAGATAAATTACACTCATTTCAGCACACTATTGTGTAATTCTCAATATACTATTCACTGTGCATCAGACTGTTTATCGGAGTGCATTTTTTTTTCCATGATGATGTGAGAACATTTTCTGTTTTTCTTTCAGGCTATCTTCATTCATCTGTGGGTTCCTATATTTAAATAAAATATCCTTTTTTAGAGTTTTACATGGATTTAATAAACCAAACAAGGAAATATACACTACAGCTAAATGTTAATGCATGAACAGTAATTGCACAGCTTGGCACATGGAGGAGATTTCTGCCCTTCTGTGTTAAGAAGCCACATTTACTCGACAGAGATCACATTTGGGAAGTTAGTCAGTCTCTTGTTTCAACCAAGTGCCGTTACTTTTGTGGGGAAGAGGAGTTTAAATCAAGTTTACTGAAGTATCATTTATATACAATTAAGCTTTTCTTTTGTGAGTAGATGGAAGTGAATTTTTATAAATACAGTTATGTAACTACCACCACAAACAACATATGTAATATTTTTATCATCTTTGAAAGTCCCTTTGCCAGGCTAGGTGGTACACGCTTGTCGTTCCAGCAACTCAGGAGTCTGAGGCAGGAGGATCAAAAGTTCAAGACCATCCTCAGCAACTTATCAAGGCCCTATGCAAATTAGCAAGACCCTGTCTCAAAACAAAAAATAAAAAGAGCTGTGGATGTAGTTCAGGGATTGAGCACCCCATTATCCCCCACGCCCCCCAAAAAAATTTCCCTCAAGCCTCTTTGCAACCCCAGCCCTATCCAGCCCCCAGCAGCAAAACCTGCTAACCCTACAGTTTGCCTTTTCTAGAATGTCATGCGGAATCATAGGCTATATGGCCATTTGTGTGTGCTTTCTCACTTAGCACAATGCTTCTGAGATTCACCCATGCTGCTGTCTGCATCTGCAGTCCATTCCCTGTGGCTTCTGGGTAGTATTTCACTATATGGATGTACCAGAGTTTATCCATTCACCAGTTGGTGGGTTATTTCCAGTTTGGGACGTTGTGAATAAAACGGCTATAAATGTTCACTTCTATTTCTCTCGGATCAATACCTAGGAAAGGAATTGCTGGGTCAGGTGGCAAGGATGTGTCTGACTTCTAGGACACAGCCAGACCGACCATGTCCCAAAGTTCAGTCATGCCATTATGTATTCCTGCCAGCAATGCACAGGATCTCAGTTGCTCCACATCCCCACCCACACTGGGCAATATCAATCTTCCATTTCAGACATTTTACACATACAGTTATAGCTCATTGTGGTTTAATTTGGCATTTCCCAGTAACTAATAATATGAAACACATTTCATTGTACTTATTGGCCATTTTGGGGACCAGTCTCTTTGGTGAAGGGCCTCTTCAAATATTTTCCCATTTTTTAATTGCATCTCTTGTCTTCTTATTGCTGATTTGTAAGAGTTTTCTAGATATCCTGAACACAAGATCTTTTTTTTTAGATTTTTATTTATCCTTTTTATATGTACATGACAATAGAGTATATTTTGAGATATCATACATACACGGAGTGTAACTTCACATTCCTGTGATTGTACGTGATGGACACTGGTCATGTATGTATTCATATATGCATATAGGAAAGTTATATCAGATTAATTCTACTATCTTTCCTATTTCCCTCCCTGCTTCCTTCCCTTCATTCTCCTTTGTCTAATCCAATGAACTTCTATTCTTCTCTTCTCCGCCCTTCTTGTGTTGGTATCTCCGTATCAGAGAGAACATTCAGCTTTTTGTTTTTGGAGGGGATCGGCTTATTTCACTTAGCATGATAGTTTCCAGTTCCATCCATTTACTGGAAAAATGCCATCATTTCATTCTTTTTTATGGCTTATTCCACTGTGTATATATACACCACATTTTCTTTATCCATTTATCTATTGAAGGGCAACTGGGTTGGTTCCATATTTTAGCTATTGTGATTTGAGCTGCTATAAACATTGATGTGGCTGTGTCACTGCAGTATTCTGATTTTAAGTTGATAACTGGGCCAAATAATGGTTCCATTCCAAGTTTTCTCAGGAATCTCCATACTGCTTTCCATAGGGGTTGCACCAATTTTCAGCCCCACCAGCAACATAGAAAATCAAAATGTCAAAGAGGAAGTTCCTTATCAGATGTACATGTATAAATATTTTCACCCAGTTTACAGCTTCTTACTTCTTATTTTAATAGTTTCTTTAGGAAAAAAAAGTGTTTAATTTGATAAAGTTTAATTTGTCAATTTTGATGTCTACCAATTTGTATTTTTTGTGCTCACGTTCTGTTTTCACATGTGCTCAATGTTTGAAGACTATGTTCTGATTCAGCTAAAATGTAATAACCCTAACACATTCTCCCTCTCTACTCCTATTTGAATCCACGTCATTCTAGGGAAATTTGGGAAATACATTAGTTGTCCATTGCTGCTCTGACAAATCACCTCTAATGTGTTCACTTGTGACAACACAAATTTATTATCTTATAGTGCTGGAAGTCAGAAACCCAAAATGTTCTCTCTGGGCTAAAATCAAAATGTCACCAGGGTGATGCTCCCTCTTGGAGGCTCTTAAGAAAGACTCCATTTTCTTTGCTCCGATTCAGTCCCCATTTCATGTTTGTATAATGATGTCAAGATGAACCCTGCTATTGCGTATAACTGTAATGCTATAATAAAAAAGATTTAAAAAGAAAACGAGTTCATTTTCTGGTCTTTTCTAATTTCTGGAAGTTCTCTTAGTTTCTCTACAAGCCTTGGCTTCTGGTCCTTCCTTTGTCTACAAAGCTATTCTGGCTTTTCCAATCCTTCTCATACAACTCTCGGACTTTCTCTCCTCCTCCCTCTTTTATTTTCAAGGACTCTGCAGTTACATTGGTCCACTTAAATAAGCCACTGTGATCTCCCTGTCTGACAGGTCAGCGGATTAACCACCTCAATTCCACCTTCTCCATCCTTAATTTCCCTTTGACATTTAACACAACAGAACCACAGTTTGTGGTGGTGAGAAGGAGGACACCTTTTAGTCCACTATCCCATCCACCCCAGGCCACACTGTAAGAAACCACACTGAGAGGACCCGCTTAGAGTGACCTCTAACCTATCTTTCTGTCTTAGGTAAGAGAAGACACTGCACGCGCTAATCTATTTAATTGCCCCTAACTCTTTAGAGGAAAGGGCTGTTTTTATCTCCGCATCCCTTACAGCCCTGGGCCTGCCACACAGAAGGTCAACAGACAGACTATTTTGGTAGGTGAATGAATGAATGTAAAATTAATGAATAAAATTTCTTTGAATCTACTTGCTTATCTTGCTCTTACCTACTTTTATCACAATACTCTATGCCAAGTCAATGAAATCTTGGATCTTCAGTTTATTTGCTTGATGACTCTGAATTTCTGTATTAGTTTTCCATTGCTTTCATAACAAGTTATCACAGATTTAGCAACTTACAAGCATGCCTATTTGTTATCTCACAGTCTGGATTCGGACGTCTGGCATGGCTCAGCTGGGTTCTCTGCTAAAGGTCTCTCTAACAAAGCCCAAATCCAGGTGTTGGACAGGCTGGGCTCTTTTTGTGAAAGAGTTTAGGGGAAAGAATTGATTGCCTGATGGCTGCAGGACTGAGGCCCCTGCTTGCTTACTGGACATCAGTTGGGATCCACTTTGCTCCCCTAAGACTGCCCGCCCTCACATCACACCGCCCCCCCACCCCATCTTCAAACCAGAAAGGGCAAGCTTGTCCTTCCCACTCTTCAACTCTCTTAATTTCCGCATTTGTCTTTTAAAGGGCTCAGTGTGAGTGGATCAGGCCCATTTGGATAATCTCCAGGTCTTAAGGTCAACTGACTTGGGATTTTAATTACAACTGTAAAACCCCTTTCACAGCACGACCTACATAAGTGTGTGATTAAATAATCAGAGGAGCCTGGAATGGAGGAGGGGCGATGAGAATCTTTAGAATTTTGCCTCCCATAGCTTTTAACTTGAGCTTGCTATATCTTCCCTTAGAAATAAAGTAGAGGTGGAAATCTCCCCTACCTCCTTATAACCACTGAGAGTTCAATGTCATTTTGTTTGTGACATGCCTAGCACAGACTTTAGACCTTAGTCAGGATTGAAAATAGATTCATTTTCTTCCGAACGCACATTCGTTTTCATAAGAATGAACATTCCTTTTCCTCTTATTCCAGGCTGAAACTTGCCACCAGCTGTGTGCAAAAATAAACTGCTTCTTTTTTAACAATTAAAGTTTAGTTTATTCTTTGGAAAAAAAAATCTACGTTTTGCATGGAAAAATAAAGACTACTCTAACATAAATTTACATGTGGTGTTTTAAATATCATTTTTGGACATATTTTCAAAACTAGAATCACAGTGTCCTAGGAACAATCTACAAAATCGAACAGCCTCATTGGCTTCCTAATCAGAGACAGATTTTTTTTCTGGGAAGTTTTATTGCACCAAGCAGTTTTTAATACTTCCTACTTTCAATATGGGTATGGATGGTGGTATGTATTTTTTTATGGCAGGAACTAATTTCATTTCCTTAATACCTCCCTCATTTAGTGAAGAGTCTCCCTGGGTCGTTGATGTGGAAAGACAAATGACCAACAGCTGTTCTTACCAGCGAGCTCCTGCCCTCTGACATGAGTTGAGTGAGTTAATCTATAAAACCGTGACCTTCCGATGACTAGGCTGTCAGTTTTAATAGGTAAAACACTTATAAAAGAATGAATTGGATATTTCTGTCTCCAAAAATTACCTCTTTTTCTCATTAGGCCTTGGGTTCACTAATTACTCTGTCTATCGTTCATGTAAAAGAGAAGACAGTTTCTAACAAGGGACTGTGGTTCTCACATATGCCTGGTAGCCACCCTCCCTGCAATGAGTTTGTATGACATGACCGATTCAGTTATTTATATATTGTGTATGACCAATGTGTTTGTAAACACTATAATTGTGTAAAAATATTCAATTTGATGAAAAGCGTATAGAACCCACAGTTAGTAATAGTGAAAGGGAGGCGGATTTGAAAAGATGGATACTAATATAAATTAGCCTTTTTAGTAAAAAATCAGATGCCAGTTGATCTCTCTAAGGTATCAGTGGATGCAACAATTAGCATAAAGTGAAGCACTTTATAGCTTGGTATCCAGCAGAACTCAGGATTTTAAAGATGTTTGTCTGATTAGTAAATGTATTTCCTCATGAACTAATATCCAAGGATAAATCCAAGTGGATTCAATTTACGTATTGTAGTTTTCCTAAACCATACTGATTCATTAGCATGGTTGATGAATTGATTGATTGATTGATTAAAAAGATTGCAAAGTGGAACTCAGAAAATAATTGTAACTTTGGCATCAATGTACTCTCTAAATATTTGCTCATTTATTATTATTTTTTTTCTAAATATTTTCTTTCCAAAGCATGTTCTCTTCTGAGAAAACAGAAGAGGGAGAAAGCCTACTGTGTTTCTACTCTGTGTGAAATCAGAGCAGGGATTAGTTAAACTGCTGTTTTACTGAAGTATCTTTTCAGTTGTTCATTTCCAAAAAGAACACACTCCTCAGGGAAATTAAAAATTTCTATAGGTGGATCTTCTTGTTCATTTTCCTGCTAATGAGAATAAATTTTAAGATGATCGTGCAAAATTTGGAGTATTTCACACTGAGTTATTGTATTAATGGTTACATTCCCTTCTAGACTTGGTCCTGATGAGAGAAACTGAAACTTATGAACTTAATTATGTGAACATATCTCCAGAGAAAGTGTGTGTGGAGGGAATAGAAAACATTTTTTTTTTTTCACTTTGTAATTCTCTTGTTTGTCTCTTTCCCTAAAGGGTGTAGTTGGCTTCAGAATCAAAACAAGCATTTCCAATTGGTGAAACAAAGGAGTGGCATATGAACTACAGTGTCCCTTGGTATCCAGGACATTATGTTCTAGGAACCCCAAGGATATCGAAATCTGGGGTTGCTCAAGTCCTCATATAAAATGGCATGGTATTTGCATATAACCTACTTGCATCCTCCTATATACTTAAGATTATTTATAATACTTACTACAATGCAAATGCTATGTAAATGCTTGCTATACTGTATTGTGTAGGGAATAATGACAAGAATAAAAATTTGCTCATGTTGAGAACAGATGCAACTATCCTAGGCCTAACTACATTTTCAATTTGTGGTGGGTTGAATCTGTGGATGAGAAACTCATGCATATGAAGGGCCAACTGTAGCCACAGATGATAAATTAGGCATTTAGGATATAAACAAAATATCAGGTAGATAAGACGGAATAATTAGAAATGCACAACTGAAAATGTAATGTTCAGGTAAAATAAACAATTTTTCCAAATATTTTCAGAAAAATATCTAAGTTCTTTAAACACAAAGTAGAGTCACTTTAAGAAATAACAACCTAAATGAAAATTTATAATCTTAATTTGATTTATAGTATTTAGAGAACATTAATAAAATCAGAAAGATTAATAACAGTTATATTTTTAGTCTTGGAGGAAAACATAACACTTTGAAATTTACTTTGATTAAAATATTTATGAAGACTATAAAGCTTGGGATGCATATAATTTGTAAGATATAGTTGCATATCATACAATATGAAATATGCAAAAGCATTTAGTGAATTCCAGAAAAAGGAAAAACTTGGAATCTATTGCTTTACTTTTAAGACTTCGCCATGATCATTTAGAGGAATAGTAGTTACTACGAAGACGCATTATCAGCCTGTCAAGTCATTCACTATGTGGATTACGTTCAAATTTAGGCTCTTTGTAGGACTGAACCACATGGGCAACAAATAAAAACACGTGACCAGTTAAAAGGGGAGGAAATAGGCCTTATAACCAACTGCAAGGCACAGCTTGATTATTATAGTATTAAGTGTGGGCACTCTGGATTCTTCCAAGACAGCAGTCTCATGAGGGACTAATTCTAAACCCAAGAACTTCTATGCTACCATATGGAATGAGAATCAAGAAAGAGGTACTTCTCCAAAGGATTGGATATACAGCAGCTGATAACTAGACTCTTCTAGTGAGATCTGTTTCTACTTCTAAATGAAGAATTTTGTTCTTACTCAAACTCATACTCTAGACATGATCCTGTTACCACTACAAATGAGACCTCAGTTGTATTTCTGTGTATTAGTCCATTTTCTGTTGCTCTAACAAAATACCTGAGACTGGGTAATGCATAAAGAAAAAAAAAATTATTTGGCTCAAAGTTGGAGGTCAAAGAGCACGGCACTGGCATTTGGGAAGGGCCCTCTAGATGCACCACAGCATGGTGACTGGCATCACAGTGTGAGTGCATTTGAGAGGGAAAGATCATGGGCTAAGAGAAAGCAAGAGGGATTCAGGACCAAGCTTTTTCTTTTATAACAACTCAGTCTTGTGAGAACAGATGGGTTGTTTGGGGTCCCTAAGAACTACTCCAATTCCTTTCATGCAAGGCGGTATCTCCTGTGTCATAATCACCTCCCACCAAGCTTCACTTCCCAAAAGTTTCATCACCTCAACACCACAACACTGGGGACCACGCTTCCAGCACATGAAACTGAGATACGCAATCCTATTGAAACTCTAGTATTCCCAGAAACAGAAAAAGAAGTAGAGGTGTAGCTGAGCACAGAGGACTCTATTCTGGGTGTTCTCAGACTGGTTTATGCATAAAGAAGAGAGGTTAATTCCATAAGCCTTTCTCTGCATCTTAATTTTCCCACTGAATACTGGGAAATTTACTATGGTGCACATAATTATGTTTTACTCTATTTTCTTATGGTTGCATGAAATCCATGCATGGATGTAACACAATATATTTAATAATTTTCCTACTGATGGACAATCACTTGCTGAACTTTTTCTTCTGCAAACAGTTCTATAGCACCTTTTTAAAGCAGATATCCTAAGATATCAAAGCTTTTATTTCTATGTGATAAAATTCACAGGAATAGAATTTCTGGATTGAAAAGTAATATTTGGTGATAGCTATTACCAGATTGCTTCCTTCACAAAAGGGTGCTACAATTCACATTCTGCCAGAAGTCTGTGAGAATACTATTTTGCCTAAATCCTTAACATACCAGATGTTATCATTTAAAACATTTCATAAATTTAATGGATAATTAGTATTTCATACCTAAAATTGATCATCTTTACATGCGTATACAGTTTGAGTCACTTAGATTTCCTTTTCTATGAATTGTCCATTTACTTGCCTATGTACATAATTTGGCTATGTTTTTTTCATAAATGTACAGAAGCCCTTTGTATGTAACAAATAGCAATCATTTATCTATAATGCTATTTGCAAACATTCTTCTTAACTTTCATTTTTGGAGTTTTTACTCATTTATTTTTCCAATACTGGGGGTTGAACCCAAGAACACTTTACCACTGAGTTACATCCCCATTTCTTTTTATTTTTCATTTTGAGACAGGGTTTTACTAAGTTGGTGAGGTTCTTTTTGTACTTTTTCTATGATTCTCTTGCCTCAGCCTCCTAGCAGCTGATTACAGGTATGTGCCACCACCATGTCTGGAACATTTTTTGTTTTTAATATGTATTTTACCAAATAGTACTTTACATTTTGTGTGTGTGTGTGTGTGTAGTCAAAATATTTTATTCTTTCTGCATGATTTCTTCAAATTTCTTACTTTATTTAAATGAACCTTTCCTAATTTCCCCAATCTTTTGATTCCCTTATTAATATTTAACCCACAAAGACTTTATTTTCCCAGACACATCTAAGAATTATTCACATTTCAATCGAATTACCAATGACAGTATAGCAATAATTTGTTGCAATTGACAATCCATAAAGTCTTGAGATTTCTCATACAAGATTAAGGTGTGTATCTTCATTTATTCAGTCTTCTTTTATGTCTTTCAGGACAGAAATATATCATTTTAATCCTATAAGCCCTTCTTTCTGATTAGATTCTTTGCCAAGATGATTTTGTTTGAAGTGTAATTGAGATTTTTTTCCATTATGTTTTCAAACTTACCACTGCAGGTAAATAGAGAAATGAAAGATTTGCCATATTTATTCTATAATGGACTTTTTTTTACTGTATCTAATTTTTTTTTAAGTATTGCTTTCATGGATTGTCAAAGTAAATGGCCAATAATGTTAGCATAAAATGATAATTTTGCCTCCTCGGGTCTCATAATTGTATTTCCTATTTTTCTTGCCTTATTACTTTGACAGATCTATTAAAATACAAATGATAATGGCCATCTTGGCTTTGTTATTTCATTTACTAGGAATGATAATTATTTAAACATTAAGCAGACTTCCATTAAGGACGAGATTCGCTATTGCTCAAGCCCAGAAACTTGTAGAGACAAAGTATGAAAAGAGGTGATAAAGCCATCCAGTCTGCAATTCAAAACAGAAATGGTATTAACTGTAAAATATTCTCAAGAAGTTAAACAATCCATTTTCTCAAGATGACTACTTCAGTGAGCATTTTGCAAAAAACAAGCATCAAATTCTTTTGTTCTCTATGCACATATTCAATATGCTGAACTTGAGATAATATTCTTTGCCATCTTAATAAGAAAGAACTATTATTCTTAAATAGCTAAATATTTTTTCTTAGCAGTGGATGTGGAATTTTTTTCAAATGCCTGCCTAATATCTATCAGGTTTACCCTTTTTTGTTTCTGATAATTGATAATGCTGGATTATGTTAATATATTTCATATGCAATGTTTGTATCACCTCAATAAATTATGTATAAATACTTAAAGATATTA
Organism: Callospermophilus lateralis; assembly: GCF_048772815.1. Classification (NCBI taxonomy): domain Eukaryota; kingdom Metazoa; phylum Chordata; class Mammalia; order Rodentia; family Sciuridae; genus Callospermophilus; species Callospermophilus lateralis. The sequence continues at coordinate 40,836,311 of NC_135320.1, read as the reverse complement.
AAACTTTAAAATGAACATATGCATGTGTATTCACTTAAAATATGAGATTTGGTTTATTAGTAGTTTACTAATAAATAATAATAATAATAAATAATTAGTAGTTTACTAATTTGGTTTATTAGTAGTTTACTTAGAAATGTGTGTTCTATATTGCTAAAACAAATTACTTGTTATTTGGGGGCCTTATTTTGTATATTCCTGTTTTAGTTTGAGAAAACTATGACTTTAGATATTTTAAATAAGCTGATAAGCTTTGATTTCCTATAAACATTTGTATAATAAGTGAATTATCTGTTGAAGTTCTGAAATAACTAATCAAGTAATTTGTGACCTTTCATTAAAGGTGGCTTTTTTCCAATTCTCTTAGTCTTTATTTTTCTTTCAAGAGAATTTAAGCAATTTATAGTTCACTCAAAACCATTTTTATTGATAGTTCAATTAATTATCAAATAATTTATTATATTTCTTTATAGAGACTATCAACTAGTAATCATTTTACTTTTAGAGAACCAGATTATGAATTTATTAATTTGTGCAATTTGTGTTTTTACTTTATTTTTATTTTTACTTAATTATTCCTCAGTGCTTCTTAAATTGAACACTCAACTCAATGTTTCCTAAACTGTTCTGATCATTGGTTCAAGATATTAGTATCTATACTACAAAAACTTTTTTCTCTAATCAAATATTTCAGAAAACACTAAGTATTATATTTCTTGTTAAAGGTTCACCACTGTGTCCTCAGGATCTCAATAGTTTAAATCCTCAATAGTTTAAAAAATATATAGATTTTTAAACACATATTTTCCAGAATTATTTTTAACTTATAAATACTTTTTATGGTACACTATTAACATCTGTGACATGGTGTCATACAGGATCACGGTTTACAAAATTCTGGCTTTGAGTCATTTGCATTCCCTTTTGCACTTCTATTAATGATATGAATTTGTCTCTGGGTATGTCTTTGACTGCAACTCCTGTTTTCATATGTAATGTTTTCCATTGTCATCTTCTTGAATGCTCTGATGAAGAATTACAAGGCAGTATTTAGTGTGTTACAGTTAGGTTTGGGTTTATACTTTTTCTATTAATAAATCAAAGTCTATATAGCCATTGCTTTGGAGAATTTGGGAGTTTTTTTGTGACTTAATCAGTGGTGATTTTTTTTAAATGTTCCCAGATTCTGGTGAAAATTTATTTCTTTTTGTAAAGCATATAACTAGTATACAATATACACATAAAAATCAATACATCAACATTACTAATTACCATTATTAAAATTCCCTTTTATCACATTTTATACTTGCCTACTTGGTTTCCAAAGAGAGTGAAATAAATTGAAGAGATATAATAGCACTATTTTTTCTACTTAGGTTTCTATCAGTAATTTCAATACCATTTATTTTAGGCAAAACAATTATTCATGATCACCACACCTTTGTCACCCACACTCCAAGCCACCCATCATTCTCTGTCTCCTTGCTCGGTATTTGTTGTTGTTGTCATTTATGCTTATCTGTTTGGTTCACCACTGTGTCCTCAGGATCTCAAAGAGTGTATGTAAATCATGTGCACACTCAATATGTGTTTGAATGAACAAATCAGTAATATTTTACATCAAATTAAAAGCCCTCTGCCCATTTTAATGCTGGCTTGGTTCTAGTAATTTCCTTCTTACTTACCTCATACTTTTATTCTGAACAGTAACTTTGTTTTCAGTCTATTCATTCACAAAATTCTACTTGTAAACAGGATAATCTAATTCGCTTAATTGACTCAATCCAACAATCTTTTTTAATAGGGCCATTTAATCTTTACATTGATTACCACAATTCATAGCTCTCATATTATTTTAGCCTAATTCTGTAGTATGCCATTAGCTACTTTAAACCTTTTAAGAACATATTTAACCAAATTTTCATTTCAGTTTTCAAGAAGAAAAATGTCTATTGATCATCGCACATTACATCCCCCACCATGCTCTATTCTTCTCTTATATGAAGCCACATTATGTGATTCTAGAGCAGTTTTCTTCTTACAATTAATTATTCCACATTTGTCATCTTCTACTCTAATGCCTTTGCTCTTTTGTCTTTATGCACTTCTTTTTGCCTTAGTTGGGCAAGAAATAGACATTTCATAATAAATTGCTCCCAAGAAGAAAATCTATAGTCAATGAAAAAGAAGCTAGTGCAGGCTGTGAGGGTTTGGAGAATCCAGGGAGATATCAGAGACTGGCACTTGGGTTTGGCTGAAGGACATCTACCCAGTTGTCTAGTCTGTAAGTATTATAGAGTAAGAAGAGTAAGAGGCTGGAATACATAGTGGTTATGGTCAAGAGGTATAAGGATGGGCCACTCAAATGATACTTGACTTTACCTCTTCAGGTGAGGAAGTGTGAATGACAAATTACCTTCCATAGTACCCAATGGCTTATCAGTGGGTGTTTACCCTGAGAACATCCAGGCTGTGCCTGGACATGCTGCACATACTACACTGCTACACTAAGTTGTCAAAAGTGAATCAGTATGCTGTCCACATGTCAAAGAAAGCTGCTCACCCTTTCCAGTCCCAGGTTACACAAGATCCAACAGAGCGCTGGGGATGTGGCTCAAGTGGTAGCATGCTCGCCTGGCATGCACAGGGCACTGGGTTCGATCCTCAGCACCACATAAAAATAAAATAAAGATGTTGTGTCCACCAAAAACTAAAAAAAAAAAAAATTAAAAAAAATTCTCTCTCTCTCTTAAAAAAAAAAGAAGATCCAACAGAAACTTAAGCACAGTCACATACATTTCCATCAATGTTGGGTCCTATAGAGAAGAGAACAGAGCTATTCCAAAAGACAGGACCAAATTGTCCTGTTCCCAGGTTCATATCTCCCCAGGCTCATATCTCTGGCCCTTGGGGAAAAGTTATATGTTATATCCAGGTGGTTCTCTCCCTGTTAGGGCTACTTACTATGCTGGGAAGCCTACTTTGGGGCAGAGATCTAGTTACCCCGGTTTAAGTGTATGTCTCCTCATCATATGCTGGGCACAGATTTGAAAGTAAATCTTCTTTCCTAGATCACAAAGATTTCTTAGAGTGAATATGGAACAGGATAATTTATTGAAATTAATACACTTATTTCTGGTGCTGGAGATGGAGCTCAGGGCCTTGTGCATGCTAAGCACACACTCTGCCACTGAGACATGCCCGCAGCTCCTTAGATTTTATATGAGAAATTTTCTGTTCATATTATTAAATTTGCTTTATGACCTGACAGTGATTTGTGATTATGCCTAAAGAGCCTCACCCAGATCTGACACACAGAAAGCATCCTCAAGAGATATTAATAACTGGCTTTCTAGTATCTTTCAAAGATTTCTCTGGTTTCTTGAAAATTAATTGTTCAAGTTTACAGTTAACCTGATATTTTGTGCAACTGAGTTTGCTCTGGGATATGTGATACAGCTAGTCTCTGATTCTGCTCCACGGGGACATGATGAAGCATTATGTTGTGCGAGACACTGGCAACAAATCAGACTGTTACATCCAACGGGAGGCGTGATGAGGCACTGCCAGATCCCATGCCACTCTTCTCCCGACCTCATGTCAACACAAATCTTCTTGTATTCTCTCCTTAACTCATGCCCTGGGTTGACATTAGGATAATTGAGCTGGAAATGACAGATAATAGCAGCAGGAAGAGGTTTGAACAGTCTGGACAGCATTATTTAGTCTTTTTCTGTAATGCTCTTTTTATTACTATTATTTCACTCCCCTTATTCTATTTGCCACCCATTGTCAAAGCACTGGCGCATGTGAGACCACTATGAAGCTCCCTTTAACCCAGAAGACAAACTTTCCTTAATATGTCATCATTCCTCACAATAAACTTCAAGGTCAGTTACTTAATGAGCTTTAGTTCCAAGGGGAAAATGGGAGGATCTGGGTAAATGTCCTTCCCAAGACAAATCAGATACACAGCTGGGGTTATGACTCCTGCTCTTTGGGCTGCCAGTTCATTCAACTGGAAAAGAGTACACTGCCCTCATTCTAATTGCTGCCAGGACCATTAAAAAGGTAAAAACCTAGTGTGGTTATGGCCTGAATGATAACTTTAATAAATGGGCATGTTTATGATTCCTGGACAACCCATCCCTGGGCTTTGGTCTTTTAACTTAGCTTCACAGGTTTGTATCAGTGAAGAGTCCAGGGCACTGCATGGGCTTACAAAATTTAGAGGCTTTTAGTCTGGAAGCTTTCAAAATCAACATTAACGTAGAAAACTAAAAAAGTGCATTTCTTGCCATATGTGGAGCAGGATCATGTGGTTCATGAGCATGGAACCTGTCCCTCAGGCAGGTAAGGATCTTTGGCCATAGTCCTAACAAATCTTAGTAACTATCCAAGGTCAAGTTTTGTCAACATTTGGATGGAAGTCATCCAGAGAAAACCCCAGGTGTGGCAAGAGATATGTTGATGATTCATTGGTTGGCATTTTCCTTTTAGAGTCAATAATTAAACCCAGCAAGCTAATATTGACATTCTGGCTTCCTGAATACTTCTGTATTTCGCACTGCTTAAAAAATCAGGCATGTTCTAAACTATTGATCGTAAAGGTAGTCAAGAGAAAACAACAAAAAGAAAAAAAAAAAAAAAAAGAAAACAACAAATATCGTTGTAAATAGAATTCAGAATTAATTGGCTACACAATGTGCCATGTTCTTCAGAATTTTCTGTAGAGAACTTTTTTTGGCCCTAATTTTTCTGTAAAATTGTAATTTTCTCAGAAAAATTAGTGCAAATATTACAGCTGCAGAGAGGCTGGGGCTGTCGCTCAGTTGCTAGAGCGCTTGCCTAGCATATGTGAGGCACTGGGTTCCATCCTCAGCACCAAGTAAAAATAAAATAAAGCTATTGTATCCATCTACTATAAAAAATATTAAAAAAGGAAAACCTAAGGGGAAAAATATTATAGCTGCAGAGTAGCATCTTGACACATTATGGGAACAGTTTCTCATGCTGAGAATTACTCAAGTCTTCCCCCCAGAAAGATGTTTGCACACCTCAAGCTCTGTGTGGCTACAGAGACCCTTCTCAGGAGGGAAAGACCACTGCAGAGACATATGTCTTTTTTACACTAACCTTTTCAGCTTACATGCAGTATGTTGATGCTTTAGTTTCGTCATTAGACCTCCCATTTATTGAACCATAAATTCTCGAGGCGCAGAACAACGTACTTACCACTCTGCCTGCACAAGGGTCACACGGGGCAGCCATATTGAGTAACCTCAGTAAACACAGCCAGGATGCTTCCTGGTTTATCATCCAGGTGGTGCACTCCAGTTAACATGTTGGTAACAGGAAAAATTACAAGTAGTTGAATCGAGTCATTTTCAAAAGTCTTATGAGGAAAAGAAACCTTTAGAGTGATCTAAAGGTTGGGCAAGAGGGCATAACAGGTTATCCCCCCACTCATGGGTATATTGACACTATTAAGCAATGTCTTTTAACGGAAGGCCACTATCACTTGGCAGAGCTGGAAAAGCGCTTACTCTTAGGCCATCTGGAAGCCAAAATGGTACAGTATAAGTATATAATAGATAAGTATTCAAACTATTCTTATAAGTTTAATATATTTTTTAATATATTCATTCCAGAGTTGAAAGGGGCCTTAGATATTACCTGGTTCACACTAGAAGTACAATGTGGGAAAATCAGAAGTTCCTGTGATTACCCTTTCCTCAGAAAAATTCCCAGGAAAACCATGAAGAGGAAACAAAGAGGGTGCAGAATGGGGCAGTGAAAGAAATGTGGTCAGAGATCATGACCAGGTACTCGGGTAGTCAGGCTCACAAGGCACTGGGGTAGACAGGCTCTCCAATTCATTTTTGGGAGGGGGGTGTGGTGAGGTAGGGCTGATGGGGGAGTAGGGGGTGGAGGGTGTACTGGGGATGGAACTCAGGCACTCCACCACTGAGCCACATCCCCAGCCCTATTTTGTATTTTATTTAGAGACAGGGTCTCACTGAGTTGCTTAGCACCTTGCTGTTGCTGAGGCTGGCTTTCAACTTGCGATCCTTCTGCCCTGAGCAGCTGGGATTACAGGTGTGCACCACCACGCCCAGCAGGCCCTTCAATTCTAGAGCTGTCTCAGACTTTCCCACTGTGAGGACTTTCCCAAGATGATGCTTGTCTGAATATTTCATGATTAACCTCCCTTAAAATGTGCCCCTCCCTCCATACTACACAGAAGTCTGGTGGAGGGAATAGATGAAGTTTGAGAAAATCTTTCCATGGTTACTAATAACTTAACAGGTCATCTCCTTAATGTTACATTTTAACAACTATTATCGGTGCTTAGACTTGATGCTTTTTGAATAAATTAAAAAATAATTTTTTTTTCCTGACTCATATGTCTTTTCATGCAATGCTGGGTAATAGATAAGAAAAATTGGAAATCGAGAATAAAATGCTATTATTTACATTTTTTAAAAAAAATTCTGGGTTACTGATTTTAGATTTTACTTGGAGTTATTTTTTAAATTCTGTGAATAATATTCACCATTTTTCATATGTCATACCTAGTACCCTCTTGATTTTCTAGTTCTTTTAGGTATTTATGGTTTTATTTCTTCTTTATAATGCCAATACCTTGTGTTTAATGCGACTTTATCTTGCTTTGATGTAATGAGGACTTGTCCTTTTATTCAATTCATTCCATAAATATTTTGGAACCTATTTTACTCTTAAGTGGTTATTTTTATGTTTTTGTTTTCTAATTTAACATCTACTTTCACCCTTAGGTCTATTTGCTTTTTTCCTTGAACTTAGTTTTTTATTGATGTGTTTTGTTTCATATATTACCATGATCATGAATCCTTTTATCTCTTTAATTAAAATGTTTCATTCCTATAATTATTCTTTTTGGGGTGGGTAGTGGGGATTGAACACAGGGGCATTCAGTCACTGAGCCATATCCCCAACTCTATTTTGTATTTTTATTTAGAGACAAGGTCTCACTGAGTTGCTTTGCACCTTGATATTGCTGAGGCTGGCTTTGAATTTGTGATCCTCCTGCTTTGCTTCCTCAGCTGCTGAGATTGCAGGCATGTGCCATCGTGCCCAGCTATATAATTCCTCTTTTGAAACAATGATAGCATTTAACATTATGATCCAGCTCCATGCTAAAAGCTTAGATATGTAATTGACACATTGGTCTCTTGTCCCCTACTTCACATTCTCCTTTCCTGATAGTATGCCTGTACAATCTCTAGTGAGCAGGACCTTGATACACTACAATCCTTTAATTAGTCACTTGGGACCAATCAGTTCGATGAGATGAGCATCTGATCCAATAGACCAATCAGATGTTTCTGTCCTTGAAAATCAGATTTAGAAAACAATGACAGTAATAAGTGTTTTCTGGACTCCAACTGGGATATAAAAAAGAAAAAGTCAGAATTGGACAGCCATGTTCAACCCAAGACAAACTAGAATGAGAAAAAAACAGGCTATGAACCGTGAGACAGACTTATAAAATATCCTGATCCTTCTGCTTTTGGCTTCTAGTCTCTAGTTCATATTTTTATTAGGTTAACCAGAGTTAATTTGGTTTCTGGCAACAAAATATATTCCTGATGTAGTTGTTCTTCCATTTCATTTTTAAGTTCTATTACCATATTTTTGTCATTATTTTAAACTTAGTGGTTTTAAATTTTTTAAAAATAGTAAGCTTAAATCATTTGTGAGCCTGTGTGGAAATTGGCCAATGGGTTCATAAAACCACATCACAGTTTATCATAATAGCAACCTGAATTTTCTATATAGTTCTTGAATTTCTCCACTTCTTTTAATAAACTCCCATGATTCTTTCAAAGAAAGTAAGGTACTTAAACAGAAAGAGCATGTATTAGTTTCATATTGCTGCTATAAAAACCATGAAGCTAGTGGCTGAAAACAATTTAAATATATTATCTTACATTTATGGAGGTCAGAAATCCTGAGTGGGTTTCATGGACCAAAATCAAGGTGTTGGCAGAGCTTTGCTCCCTCTGGAGTTTCTGGGGGATAATCTATCTCTTTGCCTTAGATCCCCAGGTCACCTATATTCCTTGGTCACAGTGCCTTCCTTCACCTTCAAAGCATATTACCAGGAGCTGTTTTCATTATTGCATCTTCTGTATTCCCTGCCTTTCTCTTTCTCTCTAATTAAGAGTCTCCTGGAGCCTGGTGCAGTGGCACGCACCTGTAATTCCAGCAGCTTGGGAGGCTGAGGCAGGAGGATTTGAGTTAAAAGCCAGCCTCACCAAAAGCGAGGCACTAAGCAGCTCAGCGAGACCCTGTCTCTGAATTAAATACAAAATAGGGCTGGGGATATGACTCAGTGGCCCTGAGTTCAATCCCCAGTTTTTTTAAAAAATGGATCTTATGGTTATGTTGTTTCCATCTACAACCATCCCTAATCTAATCTCATGGGCAAAGTCCCTTTTACTTTTACAGTAACACATTTGCAAGTTCTGGGATTATCAAGTGGGCATCTTTGGGTAGCCAACATTCAGCCTGCTACAAGCCATTTAAATAGGCACTGTTTATTCACATGGCATGTCGTTGACAGGTATTATTAAGTTGCTTAAATTCTCTGTGCCTCAATTTTCAAATCTGTAAAGTAAGGGACTTATTAAATGTCTTTAAAAAATTACATATAAGAGGTTGTGAGGGGAAAGAGGGGGGAAAACAAGGGAGAGAATTGAACAACAGCAGATGAGGTAGAGAGGGAAGATGGGAGGGGAGGGGAGGGGGGATAGTAGGCCATAGGAAAGGCAGTAGAATACAACAGTCTCTAATATGGCATTATGTAAAAATTGTGAATGTGTAACTGATGTGATTCTGCAATTTGTATTTGGGGTAAAAATGGGAGTTCATAACTCACTTGAATCAAATGTATGAAAGAGGATATGTCATGAGCTTTGTAATATTTTGAACAACCAATAAAAATAAAAAAATAAATAAAATAAAAAAATTCCTACCTATGCCAACATTTTATGTTTCTAAGTTATCATGAATAACATGTAAAATAACACCAAATTGTCAGCAAAATTTTTGAAAGTAGGTATTTTTTTTCTGAAGACTATTTTACTAATTGTAACTACTAGGTCTTTTAGTTTTACATAGCACTTAAATGTTCCCTCTCATTTGACAAGAACAGTGTTCTACTTCCCGTTGTGTATAATTATTTTATTCTTTCTTAATGGCATTGTTCCTCATCTTATTTCATGCTTCCTTTTCTTTCTAATGCTTCTCCTCAGTCCTTCCCACTCATGCTACCCCACCTCCTAATTCTTTTGCAAAAATAAAAAAAGTTTATACGACCAACTAATATGCTACAGCTCTCAAGGGAACTTTAAATGAGTGCCCAGGTTTTTTTGTTTTGTTTTTTTGTTTTTTGTTTTTTTTTAACCCATTCACTTTTCAAAAAAATATAGGAGTTAAATATGAGACCTCCATATTATCACCACCTATTCCTTCCTCACACACTTCTATTTCACAAAATAATAAAGCTCTACCTAGTCAGTGATTTATGCCTTCATTAGAAATGAAAATTCTGTTTTCATAAACTAACATCTGTTGGAAATGTTAGAATTTACATTCACATTTATCCAATCCTAGAAGTTCTTCTTCCTCTGGAAGAATACTGGAAATTGGACTGGAGAGGAATCCATGACCAAACACAAGAAAGATGAGGGAAAATTTAACCTGGTTACAAGAATAACCTTTGTCAAGACAGTTAAGTAGCAGAACACCTCATGTCCAAATGGACTAGAGATAGCAGATGTGACCTCCATAGTGACAGAAACTCTAAGGGTCCTGGTATCCAGGTGTAGGGTAGCAGGTAAAATTCAAGGTCTGATGCAAGGTAGGCACCAGCTCCATGTATTGCATATGGTGGATAGAGCAGGGGTGGCCACCCCACCCAGGTAGCAAATAACAGGTAGGTAGCAATAATCCCAGCTGTGTGGGGAGTGAGGAAAAGGACCCTTAGCTCTTTCTCATGTTAATCTGATGAATCTATTGACGTATTTCCTGCTTTACAGGGTCCAGGAAGTGAAAGGGGGCAACAGAAAGCAAAGGCTAACTTCAGAACTAACCCTTCCATCTGGAAACTGAAATCTTTTTTCCTGAGATTTTCCTTTTCATTCTAAGCCTTAAACATCACTAAGAACCAAGAGTACTTAAAGGAGTCATCAGAAATGAAATAAAGGCTATCAGTGGAGATCTCATACAAGAAGGAGAAAAGGCTTATTTTTTTTCATTGATTTTTTTATTTGTATATGACAGTGGAATGCATTATAATTGTTATTATACATATACAGCACAATTTTTCGTATCTCTGGTTGTATACAAAGTATATTCACACCAATTCGTGTCTTCACACATGTACTTTGGGTACCAATGTCCATCACATTCCACCATCATTTCTAACCCCATGCCCCCTCCCTTCGCCTCCCACCCCTCTGCCCTATCTAGAGTTCATCTATTCCTCTCAGTTTTTAAGTGAATATTTTTAAAAAGTCAGCTTACTCTTCGAGCACTAGTGCTAGCACATACCATTCCCATCAACAGATATTGACACAACTATTTCAAAATCAGCAAGAACAAAGCTGGAGAAATTTCTTTTGATTTCTCCAGTAACTATTTTCTTTACTTCCATTCTCCTAACTCTGAATTTGTTCTGAAAATACATTCCAATTAATGTCCAACCCGATGCAGTTTATGATGTGGTTATTGACTCTTTGGGGAACAGAATTAAACCATCAAACCCATTTTCTAAGTCTAGGGTGAAAGGTTAATGGGTTTACTAAAATGCTAAATGAATTACAAAGTAATATCCCTCAGAGGGAGAGATGAGAAAAAAAAATCTCAAATGCTTATCTTGCCAACTTTTTTTTTCTCTATTCTGGAAAATGTTCTAACTAGCATCAAAATAACTGCAGAAAACCTTTTGAGGCTAAGTAATTTCATAATGCTGTGACTTTCATTACTGCCTCCCACTGAGGATTTCCTCAAATATTCAAATTTTTACCCTGTTTTTGGAAGGCAGAGAATAGTGGGTCAACAGAAACGTTGTTTACATTTAGCAGATGGCAGAGATGCAATTGCAAGAAACATCGATATGCTCAGCTTCTCACATCCATGAGAGAGAGGGGAATGGTATTCAGAACCCAGGAATCCAGCTACATCACTCATTAACAAGACCATCTTTTTTTTTTTTCCAGAGAATTAAAAATATGATATTGTCGTGGAGTGCGTAAAGGTTATATTCCTTCACAAAATCTCAATGGTGAATGGTGTGGTAGATGACATCATTGTTGTTAAATATCCATCATTTCTCCCTTCCTGCATAAGAGGAGTGCTCTCTATTGTGGTTTCAGTTTGCCCCTGCCACTTGCCTCCATCTGTTGATTTGCATAGTTATCTTCCTGTCCTTCTGTCCTTGCCATGAGAAACAATTCCTCTGTGCTATGGTTTGAATATTGTTTGCCCCCTCCAAAACTCATGAAAATTTAATCTCTAATGGACCCTCACTGACAGGTGATGGACCCTTTAAGAGGTGTTTGCATCATGCCCTTATGAAGGAAGTAATGCCATTTTCACAGAAGTGTACCCATTCTTATGGGAGGGAGGGAGTTATCACAAGAGCATGTTGTGATTAAGTGAGTTCACCCCTGTGCTTTTTCCTCTCACCTATTCCTGAGTTCCCTTACACCTTCCATCATGGTATGATACAACACAAGGCCCTTGAAGGCGCCATGTTCTTGGACTTCCCAGCCTCCATAAGCCAAAATAAACTTCCTTCCTTTATAAATTATCTACTTTCAAGTATTTTATTATAGCAATAGAAAATGGAGCAATACACTGTTGCATACAAGTTTACCACAGAATAAAGATCAGAGTCAAACCTGCTCTTCCAAGCAAAGCAACTCAGCCGAGTCCAACCCAGACCAGCCAACTCTTACCAGCTAGCAGACCCAGGAGAAACAAATACTTATTGTTGAAAGGCACTGAGGTGTTTATGGTTATGCACTAATAACTGACCAAACGCAGGAGCATTATGTCATTTACAGTCTAGTCTAGCCTAGTCTAGGGTCTGAATATGGCTGGTTTTCCTTGAGCTCTGCTTTCTGGACTACTTTTCCTGTTTTTAACTCCCAAAGTGCAATTCTAGGCCAAGGTAAGATTTGCTCCACCTTCTGTCCGTTTCTCTAGTTTTGTAACCAAATTCTGTTTAGTTGTTTTCACTACTGCTCCAACATTTACAACTTAAATTACCACCACCTCTGTGTCCCACATTGTTTGGCTTTTTATGTGAATAATCAGAAAATACCACCCCAAAATATGTTGCTTTGGACTTCAAACTGAAAGCTCTTGGGGAAGAGCAAATGCAGGAAAGGTCTTTTTCTGACCTCCTTCTTATCTGCCAAAGAAAGATCCTCTAGAAGGAACTCAGGAATTCTCTCTCCAAGAATCTGATTAACCAGGGAAAATTACACTCATATTACAGGAGAAGAGATTGGAGACCAACACGACACCCAAACAGATCTTGTTACACACTGTCTGTGTTCATATGAGGGCTCACTGATCTGTCCCCCAAATCATTTCCTTATGGCAATGCTCCCATGCATGTAACAATTTTTCTGTATCTTTTTTCTCCTATGCTAATTTTTCGGTGTCAACATTGTATATTGAAACCAAAGTAGTACATGTTAAGACAAGTCTGCATCTATTCATCTACTCACTGTCGGTTTATTTTATACTAGTGACCCCTCAGAGAGTAGAGGGAAAGACTTTCTCTTTCCCTCTCCTAAACTGCTGTTACCCAGAGCAATCTGTGTCATCACCAAGAATGCAAATGGGCTTAAGGTATTTACAGATTTAGTGTCCATATATGTTCAAATTTCTGCTCTAGTTAAGGGTCACTATTTGTTCAGGATACGTTTTTATCACTGGGGAAATCTTTTATATCACATTCAGGAATTAACTATTTTTTAAATTGTAGAATCTAGGTAGAATTCCATAATGAAACTGATATATAAAACTGATATAAAACAGTTGCTTTATTGTGCTAGGAATTCATTTATATAGATATCTATTAATAAAATGCACATAAAGGGAATTAGTTTAGGCTTTCAAAATGTAGTATTTTCAGTCTTGAAGGGTCAGGACTGACATTTGGGGACCACATGAGGATGTCCTGTGTATTGTGGGATGGTTAGCAACATCTCTGGCCTCCACTCAGAAGATGCTAGTAGTATCACCATTGTGAAAACCAAAAATATCTCCAGACATTTCCAAATGCCTCTAGGCAAACTGGCCCAATTGAGAGCCACTGAGTTGTTCTAATATATCAACTGAAGATTCTAACTCAGAAAAAGTTTCACTTTTCCCTTGCTAACCCACCTGATCCTATGCTCTCTCCCTCTCAAAGCTAGTCATTCTTTACTGGCACCTCTTGAATTTTAAAGAAATGTTCTATTACATTGACAGCAAGTTATAATATAATGGTAAATATCAAAGCAACATTCATGGATATAAACTCTAAATAGACAAGGACCAGTAATGACAACTTCGGCTATGCTAATTTTTTGACGCCAACATTGTATATTGAAACGAAAGTGGTGTATGTTGAAACAAGTCTGCATATGCATATAGTTTTATTACATAGACCTGAACATCATAATGATATTCAACAAAGAGACATTTTACCTGTATCTCATTGTTCTCAGTTGTATAGATTCAAGGATACGACATTTCTCTACTGATTTGAAGAAGCTTTGCATTTTCAAAGAGCTTCAACCAGTCTTATTCTTCTAATTAGACAGTATAAGATTTCTTGCATGCAAACACCATAATCATATTTTGTTGTCAACAAAGAACCATCTGTTTTCTAAAGGATGTGCTTCCAGGCATGCAATATTTTACTTAGATATCATGGTGTTGCTGTGTTTTCTTTGCTATGTGAGTTGTAGTCATTACAAGTGTAAAGTCCACAAGTCACGTGCGTTGATGGGTCTTGGTATTTTATGCATAGGGTGACACAGAAAATATGGTAGTAATGAAAACAGTTCATCACAGAGCCAAGTACACTTGCAGATAGTGAGTGCCCCTTCGCTGCAGCATTCATGCAGAAGCTACAAACTTAAAGACGTTTGCTTGGAGTGGGCAGTTGGCTGGTTTCACCTTCACAATCTCTCCAAGTCTAATATTCTATTATTCTCTCTCTCTCTCTCTCTCTCTCTCTCTCTCTCTCTCTCTCTCTTTTGGGGAGGGGCAGGTACTGGGGATTGAACTGAGGGTGCTTAACCACTGAACCACATCCCCAGCCCTTTTTATTTTATTTTTTTATTTTGAGACAGTTTTGCTAAGTTGCTGATGGCCTCCGCTAAATTGCTGAGGCTATCCTTGCACTTGAAATCTTCCTGCCTCAGCCTCCCAAGCTAGTGGGCTTACAGGCATGGGCCACCATGCCCAGCTTACTATTCTCATTTTTTAAAATTCTAATTTCAGTCAGTTAACCTTTAAATTGTTGTAGAGAAGTAAATACTACCAGAGGTAATGTCTAACATTTATTATATATATTATTTCATCTTCCACAAAGTCCAATGGAATGTGTATTATCATCTCAAATGCACAGGTGGAGAAAATGAACTTAGAAAGGTAAAGCAGCTCCTTCCAACTCATTGTCATTGCAGAGATATATGCCCAGATCCAGCAGTCTCCACAGCTACTACCCTGCAGGGGTGAACTCAAGGTCAGAGCATACAATCAGTGTTTAGCCGAGACACAATATACAAGCCATAGATTTTTGCCACACACCGCCATCTCTTTCTCCATCTCTCTTAAAATTCTGTGCCTTCTATCACTTATTAACAAGTTCTATCTTAAACAAAAAGATATTGAGGCAATGAAGAGAACCATATTAATAAAAATGTTCTGCTACAAAAAGGAACCTCCCATTCCTCATTCATAAGTAATTGTAATAAGAAATATAATTAAATTTTCTACACACACAAAGGAAAAACTCAGTTAAATGGAAAGAATAAAGCCATATCATTTGAATTCTGTTATCTATCTCTAAACTGCACAAGCCAATTATATTAGATGGGGGGGTGTGTATACTCCTGTAATTTGTAAGAAGTAAATTATGAATCCTAGATTTTATATTCATGTCTTTCTTTTCCCTACCTTTGGAAATATTTGTAGAAAAACACAATAGAAAATAGATCAGGACTCTTGTTTATGGCACAACAATTTTCCTGATGAAAGTTAGAAGAACTATAAAAGGAGATGACTGGTTGCAGTATATATATAATTTCAGAGTAAGATGAAGAAATGTAATGCTAAAAGCATGCTCTAGAAATGCTATTTCTGTATAAAAATAATGAAATGTCAGGGTCAAGAGGAATCCCATAAATCACTCTTATTCACTTCTGTTTTAGTTTATTACATGAAATGCATGCCGCTATGGATCTGAGACTTTTTCTCCTATTAAATCTACAATCGACTAAATTGACACAATTTCACTCTCTTATAAAAAAATCCATTCAATCCAAATTACATGATTTAGTTTTACCCATTATTTGACCTTTCCTTTGCTCATTTTTATTATTTGTAGTTTCAAGCCTTTGAAAGCTGGTTTGACTTACAAAAGTATTTTCCTGTGGCAAACTTGACAAAGCAAAACAATTCCTTCTAGCACTTTATTGTAGTTGTTCCCCCTCTTCTATCAGAAGATATTTGAGAGAATTTACAAAATGATGGATAATTTTAAAAATACAAAAAGTCAGAGACAAAGAAGATAACAAGAGGGAAACTTCAGGAAGTGAATTAGATAAAAGTTGATTGACCACTTAGACCTTATTACTCCAAGATTATGAACAAGGTAAGCAACTATGGACAAGTATGCCCTACTGGTTTTATTTCATTAAGCTACTCCCCTTTGCTTGTAGTATACTTCTACTTAATTTGTAGAAAGCCAAACCAATTGGGGCACATGTTAAGGTAAATTCAATTCAGCTAGGAGATATTTGTACACTGTTATTTCATTTTCTCTCACACACTTACATCTCCTGTGTCCTATGAATGTGTAAGCCCTTTGAGGACAAAGATAATCCTTCTTCTACAGCTCACAAGGCCAATTCCACCAAGCCCTTCCCCTTAAAAAAACAAAATTATTACAAAAGCAGTCTGTAGGAAGAGCATTTGTCAGGTGTGTGTGTGTGTGTGTGTGTGTGTGTGTGTGTGTGTGTGTGTGTGTCTTATTCTAAACATACTTATTAGGGACCTTCAGTCCCAGCCCAAAGATGATAAATATAAGACCTTGCAAGGAGAATTGAAACGCTTTTTATTCATTGATTTCTGTCCCTCCCCAAATCAGTATCTCAGAGCTTATTTATAGACAGGATAGTAACGGAGGTGATCAAGTGAAAATGAGGTCCTTAGGTGCACCCTAATCTACTATATATAACTGATGTCCTCCTAGGTTGAGATTAGGACACAGACAGGCACCAAGAAGAGGGTGTGAAGGCAGGGAGGAGGAAGACAGTCACCTATTATCCAAGAAGAGAGGCCTGAAACAGATACTTCCCCCATTGTCTTCAGAAATGGCAAACCTCTGACACCTCCATCTCAGACTGGTAGGCTCCAGAATTGTGAGAAAATTACCTTCTGCTGTTTACACCAGAAACATTTGCAGGTACTTTGTTACAGTACAGTTGGGAAACTAATACCAAGGTGTTTTTTATATTTGCTCATGTTTTTTAACTTGCAGCAGTTGGATATTCTTTGAGGATATCTGGATTTGTTGAAGTGTATACAGTTTCCTTTGTGCATTTATGTTTTTATACATAGTAAAGTGTAAAAACTATATACACAGTAGGATCTGATATTAATACTTAATTCTTTCTTACTGATTAGTGGATAGTAACTTTAGGTGTTTCCAAGAGAATACTTACTGTCTGTTCTTAATGATAAGATTTATAGCATCATCATAATGCATCACAACATTTTATTGAGGTTGTATTCTGTGCTTGCTACTATTCTAAGCACTTCATCCAAAGTAAGTCACTGAGGCGATGAGGAGGAAATGCTATCTGCTGCAGACCTTGCTGCTCTGAACAGAACTTCTTTCTTCAATTCTTTGCTACTTAATCACAGATATTTCTAATCTAACCTTGGACATTTGCTAAAACACCATTTAAAAAATCGAATATATGGATGAAGCTAGGGCTGTTGGGACATACCTGTAATCCCAGCGATTTGGGAGGCTAAGGCAGTAGATCCACAAATTTGAGACCAGCCTGGGCAATTTAGCAAGCCCTTATCTCAAAATAAAAAATTTAAAGGACTGGGTACATAATGTAGTGACAGAGCATCCCTGGGTTCAATCCCCAGTACCAAACAAACAAACAAAAACACCTTCTTGCTTATTATATCCTCTCGTCAGCAACCTTTCATTCTCTTAATTGATCCTGCAAAATGCTGGATATTATAATAATAAAAAGTTTGCAAGATAATGCACCTCCTGCGTCACCCTGTGGGTAATCTATGTCAGAATCACATCACCTGCTTATTTAAAATTTTGGTTCCGTGGCCCTATCCAGACATAATGAATCGGTTTCTGTGGGTGGGATCCTGAAAGCTGTATTTGTATACAAACTTCTTGGGTAATTCTTCTACCTATTCAAAATTAAGAACTGTGGTCTTTTTTGAAAATGCCATCTGTGTTTTTACTAAATATTAATTTCATTAATTCAATAATGGAGACTTTGGTTATTTATCATATTGGAAGAACCTTTCAAATGATAAAGTGATAAACCTAAAATAATAAAATTTTAAAAAATCAATGCAGCTTTAAAGCAGATTACATGCACACTGTTAGAAGGACAAGGAAAGCAAGCATTAATACTCAACAAATGAGCCTGAAAACATCACTAATCCATCTGCTTTACATTAAATATCTCATTAAGGAGGACAATTTTGGCTTATGGTTACCAACCCTGTGGATTTCACCAATTATTTCATGATATGCAATCCAAGTTACAAGTTCCAGAGTATGTATTGACAATGAAATCTAATGGAGTAGAAAGAAGAAAAGAATTCATTACAGAAGATATATTGCTCTCATTATTTCATGAAATTTTCCATCAATTTGCTTTCTTTGAACTCAGTACTTTTACACAGAAGCCTATATATTCCTAAGTTCCTTATTGGTAACTGCAAGAGGCATGCTGTGGTGGCCAGCCTTTAATATGGTGCCCAGGGATCCTCACCTCCTGGTTTCTTATTTTGTGTGACCCCCTCCCATGCTGAATAGAGTTGGTGCGTCTCTAGGACGCCTTATGTCCCAGGGCTAGATGAGATGCCCTAGAGACTAGATCAGACATTGCAAGTTCTTCCTATTTTTTCTCTCAGATTGCTTTTTCTTGGGAAGGTTCACTGCCAAGCTGCTGGGACTTATAAGTAGCTTATGGAAAACTCTCATGAAGAACTGTGGTCCTCCGCCAACAAACAGCCAGCACTGACTTCAACTCATGTGATGAGCCACTTTGAAATCAAAACCTCCAACTCTTGAGTCTTTCCAATGACTGCAGCCTCCTTCGTCATTTTGATCACAACCTCATGAGACACCCTAAGCAGGAACCATGCCTCTAAGCCACTCCTGGATTCCTAACCCATCGCAGCAGTGAGATGTAGCAAATGTTTATTTTTGTTTTTGAATATTTTGTCATGTAGCAGTGAGTACAAATTACTACAAATATAAATATGAGAATCCCCAGCATGCTTGGAAAATGCTGGAATGAACTTGATCCTATTAATCCCTCTCTCCTCATTTAGCTCTCCAAATCCAGGTTTGCTTTTAATATTGCATATGACCTGTATTTATATGGAATCTTAGCTTTGATAGATTTAATATGCCCCAAAGTCTGAAATACAGTAATGATGCTATTTGAACCCAGATTACATCTTATACAAAACATCATTTTATTCTAGTAATGTTATGATTGCTATACACGTGTTTGCTTTTCTTCAACATTGAAAACAATAATCAGCCTTTATGTTGCATTATCAAGTAATCCAGGAATATCTTGGGAGGATATTCACTATAATTTTGGATTTCATCAAAAGAGAAAATATGTGACTTTTTAATGTTTCAATTATTCCAGGGTAAGTCTTCTCTTTAACCATTAAAACTCATTGCCTCACACTGTGTTAAATACCACTTGAGTAGCATGAGATCAGGAGTATCAGCTATAAGGAGTCAGGATGGAGAAGAGCTAGAAGGATTCAAGCCATTATCATTGGTTAGCACTAAGGCAGATAGGTGAATTGATGTTTCCATCAATCAATATAATTTTGTGGGTTTTTTTTTGTTTGATACCAGGGATTAAACTGAGGAATGCTTAACCACTGAGCCACATCCCCAGTCCTTTTTTAAATATTTTATTTAGAGACAGGGTCTAGCTGAGTTGCTAAGGGCCTTGCTAAGTTGCTGAGTCTGGCTTTGAACTCGTGATTCTTCTGTCTCAACCTCCCAAGATGCTGGGGATTACAGGTGAGTGCCACTGCGCCTGGCTCCATCAATTTTTAATAAAGGATGAGAGAAATGAATGTCAGAAAGACTAAATAGAAATATTAATGTAACTCATAAAGACCAGAAATAACTTATCTGACAAAAAAAAAGGAAGAATCTACCAGTAAATATGCAACTACTAAAGTGAGGACTCTAAAATGATGATCATGAGATAAAAACATCTAAAAGTATTTACTGAATGATTCTAAGTGAATAAAAACATCATAGTAACAAGTTCAATATTTAGCTGAATCCTCAACCCCCTCTGATGCTCTCTGGAGGTGGGATTTTTGGCCAGTGACTAGGATTAGGTGAGGTCATGAGGGTGGGGCCAGGGTACATTGGGATTAGTGCCCTTCTAATCCCTTATATAAGAGGATGCACAGAGAGCTTTCTCTCCTCGTATTCCAATGCACATTCATCAAGAAAGAAGCATTTGAGTGCGTAGCAAGAAGGTGGCTCCCCACAAACTAAGAAAAGAGACCTTGGAATGAACAGAATGAAACATTCCAGGCTGGCACCTTGCTCTTGGACTCTCCAGCCTCCAAAACCATGAGGAGGGAATATTGGGTTGTCTAAGCCACTCAGCCTGTGGTCATTTGCTATGGTAGCCCAACCAGTTACCCTGCTCTACCCCTTTGCCTTGTTCAGTCCATTCTCAGCACAGTGGCGAGAATGATCCTGGTAAAAATGAAAATCACATTATATAGATTCCTCCTCTAAATACCCCAATCACTTCTTGTAAGAGTTAAGAATAAGGTCCTTACAGGGTCCCTGTGACTTGGACCTGTAAACTTTGATGGGGACTTTGATACCCTTCCTGCTTCCTCTCCCACTATACTGCTTTACTGTTCCTTCAGTGTTCCAGGTCTCTCCTCTCCTTGGGACCTGGGTGCATCCTGTGCCATCACTGGAGAGATCCTACTCACCTCTCAGCCAAGAAGGTGTGCACTCACCGGTTTGTGGTCACCTTGGTGGGGTCAATACCCTGGCCCCCCACACATCCACTTCCTATCTCCTTTCTTTGGCTTACTTTCCCCCTGTATCTTGAACTTTTTGTTTGTTTGTTTGTTTTTTTGTTTCAAAAAACAGATACATTTTACTTCCTGGTCTAGTTCATTGTGTGTGTACCCTCCCTCACCAGGGTTTCTACTCCCTGAGGATGAGGATTTTATTTCTCATTTTTTTCACTCCTCTTTACCCAGTGTCTAGAAGAGTGCTCTTCTTTCTTTATCTTTCTTTCTTTCTTTCTTTCTTTCTTTCTTTCTTTCTTTCTTCTTTTTAGTAACACACAGTAGGATGTATTTTGACAAACTATGCATACATGCAGTATAAATTTCCATTTTTGTGGATGTGAAGTTACACTGTTCATGTAATCATATATGAACATAAAAAAAGTTATGTCTGATTCATTCCACTGTCTTTCCCATTTACATCCCCATACTCCCTTCCATCCTCCCATTTCCCCTATCTAATCTGGTGACCCTCCACTCCTCCCTCTCCCCTGCCTATTGTGAGTCTAACACCAGCATATCAGAGAAAATATTCACCTTTGTTTTTGGGGGGATTGGCTTGTTTCACTTAGCATGATAGCCTCCAGTTCCATCCATTTCTGGGCAAATGCCATAATTTCATTTTTCTTTATGGCTGAGTAATATTCCCTTTTGTATATATATCACGTTTTCTTTATCCATTCATCTATTGAAGGGCTCCTAAATTGGTTCCATAGCCCAGCTATTGGGAATACAGCTGCTATGAATATTGATATGGCTGTGTCACTATAGTATATAGAAGAGTGCTTTTCAACTTGGTGTTCATTATTGCTCCCCTAAGACATTATTGGAAATCTTTTTTCCTAAACACCTCCCATGAAATTTCAATACCATGGATCTACTCTGTATATGCTTATTTTTAGAGGGCCACAAACCATTTCAATATCTAAAGGTTTGGGGGTTTGCCTTCATAACCAATTTCCCCTCTTGGCAGAGAATGTATGATCAAGAATAAGACCTCTCATCTATTAGATGGGTAAATAACTATATGCTAAATTAATGAATGACTTACTAGGTGCAGTGACCCATGCCTATAATCCCAATCCCAACAACTCAGGAAGTTGAGGCAAGGGAAACATAAATTCAGGGCAAGACTGGGCAACTTAATGAGACATTGTCTCAAAAAATAAAAAGGACTGGGGATGTAGCTTAAAAGTAGAGTGCTCCTGAGTTCAATCACTAGTACCACAATATATAAATAAATAAATGTCAATTAATATGCATCAAATTTATCACACTGAATACCATTAACATGTTAACATAGGCCACATAAAATAATTTTATGCAAATATCAGAGAACTTTTTTGTTGCTTCTGTTTAAGAGAATCCTGAGGTAAACTGCGAAAACTTGCTAACATTTATGGTAATTTGACTATACATGAGTCACAATTTTTTTTTTCTTTGGTGGTGCTGGGGCTCAAATCCAGAGCCCTGTGCCTTCTAGGCAAACACTCTGCCAGTGAGCCATACCTCCAGTCCCTAAGTTATAGTTTTCCTAATATTATGTAACCAGAATAAACTACAGATATAAATTACATTTTAAGGTAAAATATCAAACCACTTCACTCATCCATGTACCTTAATTTCAAATTTTGCATCAATTAAAACATCAAATTTTACATCAATTAAAACATCAATTAAAATTCTATATATACAGATTTATGATGTCTATGGGATTCCGCTTGACAAATTCACTTAAAAAGCTTTGAAAACCATTGCATTCAACTGTGTGCCCCCAGAGGAAAGAGGGACCATGATTACTTGTCTTTGTAGCTCCATTGCCTTGTTGAGCATCTGGCACTTACTATGCACCTAATCAAGACTCAGTGAAGAAATCTTGACTGTTCAGAAGTTTTCCAAGAACTTAGAACCTGAATAGAGACTAAAGGCATAGACTGAATTCACACAAGGGAAATGCTTCTCAGTTAGAGAGCACCGGAAAGAAAGACATCTATACTGAATCCACTAAAAAAAGTTCAATTATTAAATGCTTTAAAAGAAAGTCCTGGGAGTTTGGACTAAAGCTTAAGGCATTGTAGGAATTGATGGAATAGAGTGGTGCCATGAAAATTGTCTTTTTAAAAATGTCACCTGGCAACACTGTGAAAGATTAATTAGAAAGAGGGGAATGTACAAGTGTGTACCTCAGTTGGAAGATGGTCAGTAACTGGATGTGGGTTACCAAGGAGACAGTGGTAATGGAGGAAAAAGGAAAGACTAAGGCCGCTTTCAAAGGGAATTAGGTAGAGCATTTTCTCATGGAGAGTATTTGGCTGCAAGTAACAGAAACTATAAACAAGGATCAAGTGGGGTTGCAAGATATCCAGAGACAGCACACCTGCTGAGACAGACTGGAGCCAGTTCCTCCAGCTCCACCTCCTCCAGGCACATTTAATCACCATTCCATCTGCTGGCCCCAGCCTTAAGGTGGTACGGAAATATGGCTCAGTGCCATCACAACCATACACGAATATATCCTCAGAAATAAATCAAGGAAAACAAGGAAAGAAGGACCTCTGAAAGTTCTTCCAGAAGAGCAAGGAATAATTTCCCAGAATCACTAACAAATCTTTCCTTGAATCTGGGGAACCGGAACCAATTGTATATGAATTGCTCAACCAGCCTGGCAAGAGAAAGGGGATTCCTCTTAGACCATTCTAGTGCATTTCTGGACATAGGAGGGGATTCACCTTCTAAGCCACTTGGGCTTCCTAGAAGAGAATTGGATATTGTACCAAAAGTGGGGTTCCTTTAAGAGAAAAGGGAAAGGGTGAGTGAAACTGGGTGTGCAACCAGCAAGGCACACTCTCAAAATGGACAATGAACAAGAGAAAGTAGTTAAAGATGACTTCACGTTTTCTCTGTTAAACTCAGAGATGACTTTAACACAATTTTTAAAGAGGGCATATTAAAATGCAAAAAAAAAAAAAAAGCTATTGAAAGATATTTCTTCCTTGTAACTAATCTGACCAGCAGTGGGCAATGAAGAGTGATCCTGGGACCTAGGGGAGATATCACAGCTGGAAATAGAAATATAGTCGTCATCCATAAAGTAAGTGAGCTCACTCAGAGGGTGAGTATAGGAAAAGGACAGAAGAGTTTTCTTGTCCTCGACTGGGAGGAAGGAGGAAAAAGAAATGTCAGGAGACTAAAGAAAACAAAGAGCTGGCAGAAATAGACAAAGAGATAGAAAAATAGTTTAATTGACAGATACAGAGTGTGAGCGAGCACAGGAGTTAAAAGAAGAAAAAAATTCATGAAGAATGTATCAAACAATACCCAGAGAAAGAGAGCCAATCAAGCCATGTTTGGGGTCTGAAAGAATGGGGATTATGTGAGGAAGCTGTTAGAAGAGTCTAGAAAGATTTCCAAACAGTAGTATAGACTGAGCTGAACTTCTCAGCATAAATCTGCAATAGGTCAGATCAACTGGGTCCCTCCTGCAGGCCAATATGACTTTTGCACAGAAAACAAAAAAAAAAAAGATGTTATTGGATCTGGAAAAAAACATGGTGAGAGAATTTAGAGTTCTGCTAAAGCAATATTAAACAACTGGTTGTGAAATTTAGAGTGAAGGAGTCATACACCAAAGGCCACAAATGGACTGACATTCACCTTTCATTTTATTTACTTGTATTTACAATATAATATAGCAGACTTACTAACTTTGTATCTTAGCTTGAGTTCCCTTAGGGAGGGGAGGGGGTTAGGGGGTAGGAAGATAGCAGAATGAATCAGACATTATTACTCTATATGCATATATTTTACATGATCCATGTGATTCTACAACGTGTATGACCAGAAGAATCAGAAGTTATAGTCCATTTATGTGTTGTGCAATGTATAACTAATCAGAACGAATTTTTAAAAAAATTATTATTTATTATTTTTTTAAAAAGCCATAAGGCTTGGGTGCGGGTATTTATTTGGGAGGCAAGCCTAGGGAGAAGTGAGGGTGTGGGGAGTAATAAAAGAAGTGATAAATATTGGTGAAGTATATATTATTGATTGTAGCCAGTTATGGAAGACAGTTCAATGCAATTACCAGTATCCCACCTCAAGCTCATGTGGTGGTGTGTCTCTCTAGTTTTCTGCCCCAAATTTCTCTCCAAAACCCAAGAACAGAAGCAGCTTGTCATTGCAGAGTTCCACAGCCCCCAGGCAATCCACAACTGGTGGGACAAGGCAGGAGGTCCATAGAGCCTGCTGGACCTGGTGGTTATTACAGTGGGCAGCTGAGGTTCAGTCCCTCTGGAGACACACAGAGGATTTGTACAGAAGGCCCTCAGAATTGTCCCATTAAAGAAAAGGAAAGCTGAATACTGTTGTGAATTCCCCCCCAACTCCCACCAGGCGTTAGCACCACAATTCCAGGCTACACCTGTACAGATGTTTCAAAGAAGATCCTGGAACAGAAAAGCAAATCACCACTACCACATGGGCTTGGAGTGAGACTCACTGTCCATCACAGCTGTCCACCACAGCTGTCTACCACAGCTGCTCTGAAATCAGTAGCCCAAGAGCTGTGACGTGGGCCTTGCTCACAGCTGCTACGACGAAACTTCTCAACCATGGCACTGTGGACATTTTGAACCAGATAATTCTTTGTGTTTGAGCCGTCCTGTGTCTTGCAGGATCTTAAGCAGAATCCTTGGCTTTTCTTCACTAGGTGCCTGCTTCCCCCTGCTTGGAGGTGACAATGAAAAATGTCTTCAGAAATTGCCAAATGTCCCCAAGGAAGCAAAGTTGCCCCACGTCTAGAACCACTGTGCAACAGTGTCCTTGGGCAAGTGGTGGCTTACTTCTCTAAATGTGTTTCTCATGCTTAAAAAGAGGACAATAATAGGACTGACCTCATAGGCTTTGGGGGTGATGAATTGAAATGGTGAACACTAAGCACTTTAACAGAGCAAGTGGACACTAGCACATAGTATGTTTAATAATAATAGTGACAGTACTGAGGAAAGATTCTTATTTTATATTTTATATTTTTATTTATAGAACAACATGTTTTGATTTCTTTTTTTCTTTAAAAATAATAACTAGGTGCTTCTTCCTGATATCCATTTCAGCAAATGGATCAGAGGCTGAATCTCAATGTGGATAAATCAAAGTGAGAAACTTCAACATTAGTCAATTTTGATCTTCTTTCATTACTAAACACCAATGAATGATCTTAAGTTAAACGTGACCAGGTGTAACTTTGTTGTAGATAAGCAAACGTAGATTATAAAGGAGCTAAAATAAATCTGTTTAAAAAAAATGAATAGAAAATGAGCATGCTGTATTCCAGAATAATCTTTCAGAGTTTACACCTCAGTACTTTACAAAATGCAGATTTAAGATGTACATTTACTAAAACAAATTTCTTAACGTAGTCCGCAATCTCAAATTTGAAGGCATGAATATTTTAGGTTTATTAGCATAAACTGAATATAGCATGCAAACACTGAAATGAATTTAAGGAAATTGTTAATGATTCATTACATAGAGTAATTAGATTTTTGTATGATGGGAGCAAATGCATTAGCAAAAACAATTATGCACTGATACAATGAGAACCCACTCCCAGGGAAAAAGTCATTAGTGTAATAAAAAGGACATTTTGCAGGGCTCCTCCTGTACGTTCTTAGACTCAATCACAAACAGCTGTTGCCATCTGCCAGGGAGAGCCCTTGGCAAAGAGACGTGACAAACCTCTGCCAAACCCTGTTCTGTTGAAAATGTCTACCCTAGAACTCTCAGAGACTATCTTCAAGAGATAGCAAATGAATCTGCTTTAAATCATTCTAAAGGGATTGTAAGGGAAGCACCAAACAAGATAAGCAGCAAAAATGTATTTATGAGAAATGGCTTTTGGTGCTTCTGCCTCTGTCTGTTTGAAACTTATAGATGGTATCTGCTTTTGCCCACACTGGAATTGTTCAAACTTACTGCATTGAATTCTAACTGGGTCTGTGTTTTGTTTTTGTTTGCTTGTTTTGTGTTTTGTTTGGTACTAGGGATTGAACCCAGGGGTCTTGCACATGTGAGGCAACTGCTCTACCATTGAGCTACTTTCCCATACCCTTTTTAAATCATTATTTTACTTTTGAGACAGATTCTTGTTAAGTTGCTGAAACTGGCCTCAAACTTGTGACCCTCCTGCCTCAGCCTCCTATGTTGCTGGGATTACAGGCTGAAACTGCTTCTTAATGTATCTTTGAACTCTTCAAGGGCTGTAGCCAAGACAGTGTCATCTTTGTATCTCAGGATCTAGAGCAATCCATTCAATAAATAATGGATGCGTGAATACATGAATGAAAATGTCGTTTGGTCCAGTTCACCATGACTGGTGTACCCAGCTCCAAGATCAGTTAAGGACTTAACACATCAATCTAAGTCTTCAGAGGGAAATCTTAAATACTCTACCTCAAACCCATTAAATCTTCCTCTCATGTCTTAGCCTTCCTAGAATAGATACAGTTAGTTTAGGGCGGAAGGAAATGAGGCAATCGGAGCCATGTGACAGGCCAGATCTGCACCCCAAAGAAAAGAAGTTAGGCAATCTTCCAGATCACTGAAATAGAAAGAGATGTTTGCCAGGAATTTCCTGATAACTTAGGCAAAGTGTTTTTTTTTTTTTTTCTTTTTCTTTCTGCTCAAATTAATAGTGTAATTGCCTCAGTTCTCCATTGGTCTATTCATGTTCAGCACAACTTCAGATAAAATAACTTGACACAGAGAGTCCCAGGGGGATAAAAAAGAAGGAGCCCAGAGACAAAGGAGGAACCTTCAAAACCAGCTCAACTGTGTCACAGAACAGCCTGGTGCATCCAGGTGGTAGTACGCAAATTAAGAAGCGAAACTGGATCTCCACAAACGATTAGGAAATGCTTATTTGAATTTTGCAAATAAGAATGGCAGCTATTTTTACCATGTGAAACATTCAATTTTACTTTATCAGTCTTTTTTTTTTTAAGTAAATCTATGTGGATCAATTGTTTCCTGTTTCATTTCTGTGGATGATGACTAAGAAGAAGTTTTTCTAAAGAATTTCAATCCAAAAAAAACAAAAGTAAAAGCAACAGTGGTAAAAATAAAATGGTTTTAAAAACTAAACTTCAATAATAATACTGTCTTCCAGAAACTGATTTTGAGTAATAAAATATTAAATTAACTACAGTAGGGTCTCACATGCATGTTCTCTCTGCCGGCGTGCCTCTGAGATCATACTAGAAATGGATCAATGCATGAACAAGTGCCTTCTGGGGTTTCTAGTAGTGGTCTCTGTTATATTTCAAGACAACACACCCGCTATTGCCCAAGTCCTGTAGGTAGCTAGCCTCAAGCTTCAGATGATGATAGATCACAGCAGAGTTCTCAAATTGGACAGAAAAATAAGCAGGCACCATACAAATTAAGATGAAATTATCTGTGAGAAAGCTTTGTAAACGCAGCTTTGTAAAAGCTTTGTAAATCTGGCTTCTTATGGCACAGAAGGCTTATTGGAGCCTTTCTTTCTTCTTTTAATAAAATGATGTGACTAATTACAAGGATAAAACCTCATTAAATCATTTAACCTGATTCTTCTTTATAATTATTGGAAGCTGAGGGTAGATTTCTGAAACTAGATCTTTTGCCTCTCCCTGCTTGATGCAAACTGCTGTGATTCATCACCTCTGGAACTGTTGGATTCAAAGGCAGATAGGATTAGTCTACCTACATTACAGGAATTCACCATGGAAACCACAGAATAGGGAAAAATGAGTAAGAAAAAAGAAAATCAAAATTGCTGCGACTCTTTAATACAGGTAGTTAAGACAACCCGTGTTCCCCTGCTTACTTGGGATTCTCTTCCCCGGCTTTGAAAGGAATTCAGATTTCTATTGAGTTAGATTTGGAGCATAAAATGAAATCAGTCTGTTATCTTAAGTTTAATGACCTGCAAAATAATTTTATTTCTCTGCAGACTTAATTCTTTTTTTTTTTCAGATCTAATAGTTTAAAAGTGATTTGTAAAGCTGATATAAATTTTAGAATAATAGCTGGGTTCAGTGGCTCACAACTGTAATCCCAGCCATCTGGGAGGCTGAGGCAAGTGGATCAGGAGTTTGAGGCCAACCTGAGCAACATAGGGAGACTCTGTCTCAAAAAAAAATTTTATAAATATTCATGCATTTAAAATATAGGCTACAAGGGGCTGGGGACATATTTCAGTTGTAGAGAATTTGCCAAGGATATGAGATACCCTGGGTATGATCTCCAAAACCATAATCAATCAATCAATCAGTCAATCAAAAGATCTAGGAGTCATGTCAGTAAGCTTTATGAATGCCATTATAAACCAATTGTCCATGAATTCTTTGTTTCAGGTTTCTCTTTCACTTTTTAGGATATTTCTTTTTCTTCAAAACCTGCTTCTGTGAGAGAGGAAGGTATGCTTTTACACGTCTCATTAGATTAAGTACATTTAATATTAATTTATTTCAGAAACTGATCTCTGAACTTCTGTGTCTCTCATCAGTTTAAAACAAAAATTTGAGCACGTGCCAATAAATCTCTAGTAAAGCATTTTAAAACAGACATTTTAAAAGATCTTTTAATAAAAGTGTTTCATCCTAAGATAATCAACCCTATGTCAAGAATATTTTTCGCCATTGTCTTTGATGGACGTAACAATAACACACACCACGTAGTTGCAGCTTCATTATTAGTTTTCTCTTCCTCTGCTGTGCCCTTGGGCTTTCATCAGTTCTTGAATTGCTTCTAGCCACCTCTGTTGCCACCCCGAGTCCCACCTGGGACATTCTCCTGCTTTAAACACCACATAACACACTTTGCCACAATTTTGGCCCAGTAGATATCATTTTTTTTCAAGTAGGACCTGGTCAGGTGCAATCTAAATAAAATTTTGTAGGTTAATCCAATGCTCTTGACTAACATTTTGTCGAATTAAACATTTTATGAAATGAGCACTCAATTATTATACATATTGCTTTGTTCAGAAATTTAGATCACACCATAGCTCTAGTCGAGTGCGCTTAGTAATATTTATTTTCACTCTTACCAGATTCATCAAAATAATTTTTAAGTAAACAAGATCAAAGGTCTCACCATTGTATTGACACACATGCTCTATAGTTCTAGAAAAAGAAAATATTCTTAAATATTTCTTAAGGAAAATATCTTGGAGGCTGGGCTTGGAGGCACATGCCTGTAATCCCAGCTACTTGAGAGACTGAGGCAAGAAGATCACAAGTTCAAGGCCAACTCAGACAACTTAACGTGTCCCTATCTCAAAATAAAATAAAAAGGGTTTGGAATATAGTTCAGTGGTAGAGTATTTGCCTAGTATGCACAAGGCCCTATGTTCAATTCCCAGTACAGCCAAAGGAAAAAAATTCTTAAGATGGGTTTTAAGCAGGCAGGAATAAGAACATGCATGCTATATATGATCTTTCCAGAGCTTGACAAAATTCTGTAGTAGGCTGCTGGTCCTACAATAAAGAATTAATTATCTTAATATTTACCAAGGATAGGAAAGAGATCTTCCTGTAACATCTGCCCTAACCAGATGGTTAACTGACCCAACAACATATTCTCTAATTTCTGTAATGAATTAGAGGAATGTATGCATTTAAAAACTAAATAAAAATTAGTTTAGAATCATGCATACATTATAATATTATGTACATCTGCACATGTTTTTCCTTTCTGTAGATAAGAAAGAATTAGAAGAGTGTGCCATTTTTCATATTTTTTTGTTAAATTTACTTGGTCATAGTAAAGGACAATTAAATTAATACCTTTCAACACTAAGCTCTTTTAATCTGATGAATTATTTCCCCTTTAAAGTTTTAGTAACGGCTGAATAAGCAAGGGTGGGAGGCTTAGATGCTACTCTTATAATAAAAGGAAGAAAATACATTCTTTCAAATGCACCTATTCTTAGGTTTTATTCTACTTTAACCACATTAAAAATTTATCTTCTCTAATCTTTAGAAAAGGGAAACTTTTAGACAAATGATTGAAGAAAAGATTTATGTGCATATTTAATTATTTAATTATTTATGTCTGTCACTGCCACTATAGTTGTAAATCAAAGATGATGGGGTCTGGTGCCTTGTGACAGTGACAAGCATTTGTAAATCTGTAATGGGCTGCTGTAAAGCAGAGGCATTATCCAACATCTCCATCATAAGCAATTTCCTAGGGCAAGGAAGACATCTTTCTGAGGGTAGATGGTGTATTTCACAGGTTTGTGGCTATAGGGATTTCATATTACACCACCTTGGTTCCTGCCTACCAAATATTTCCCTCCCTTACTTCTAACCAACCTTTGACAATTTCAGAAGAAAAATCAAGGGAAATACCTCCTTTTTCAATTTCATCTGTTTCTCATCTTCCTCCTCTCTTAGCCTATCCCCATTTCCAAGATCCTGTTGACACAGCTACGGGTCACAGAAATCTGCCCACTTCAGAGCCTAATGTCCTCAAAGGCGCAGGTCAGTGGCCTACCCAGGGTTCAGAAACATTCCCTTGGGACTGGGATGTAGCTCAGTGGTAGTGTACCAGCTAGCAGCTAGCTTCCCCCAAGGTCCTTGGTTCAATCCCCAGTGCTGGGGAAAGAAAAAAAAAAAATCATCCTCAAATACATAGTGGTCACAAGGTTAGAGACCAAAATGATTCATGGTAGGATTTTCTCCTTCCGAAAAGTTTTTTCAGGGCTTAAATTTCTCAGAAACAAATAAAAGAAATCTTACCTCTGGTTGGAGGAGCCAACCAGAGATCACCAAAAACAGAAGTAGAGACTCTGGATTAGGAAGATTGAGCTGCTGATAGCCAGCCCTGTGACCTAGTTCTCAACTGTTCTTCAGCAAATGTTGATAAGAAAGGTCATTAAGATTAATCATTTCTAACCATGAAGTGGGTGCTGTCTTTATTGGCAGCCAGATGCTTTTAGAATTCTTTCCCCCTCTGCCTTCCTCCACATTCCTACACAAGAGGTGGCGGGCAGAGTGGTGGCGGGCAGAGAATGGGACTCTTAGGAAAATACTGTAGTTTCACTTTCTCCTCTCCAGCTGTTAATTTCTTGTGTTTTTTGTTATCTTTCCCCCAAAACTTCCCTGTTTTCACTCTAAGGCTGAATGAACTGAAACGTCATCTGGAAGATGTTATCTGTCTCACTGGATCTCCATTAATAGAAAACTACTACATCACCATGAAAATAAGAAGCGATAAGGTGATTGGGTTGTATGCTCTTAACTTAAATTTTGTCACTTTTGAGGGTTTTGAAACACTTCCTCCAATTGCCTTCCATGATTTCATCTGATCTTTGTAGTTGTTCGAAAAAACAGAAAGACACCATCCTCCATGTTCATTATTCAGAGGGGAAAAAAAATAACTGAGTGACCTACTTATAACTCAAAATTGTTTGCCCTGTAGAAGAACAGGGAGGAGAGGTCACCCTGTGTCAAAGCCCTGAATCCAAGCAGGAGATCATGGTGCCTGATAATTCCAGGAACTGCATGATTGGCCGGATGTGGTAGCACATGCCTATAATCCCAGCAGCTCAGGAGGCTGAGGCAGGAGGAACATGAGTTCAAAGCCAGCCTCAGCAACAGCAAGGTACTAAGCAACTCAGTGAGACCCTGTCTCTAAGTAAAATACAAAATAGGGGCTGGGGATGTGGCTCAGTGGTCGAGTGCCCCTGAGTTCAATCCCTGGTACCAAAAAGAAAAAAGAAACGCATGATTGCCTGCCTGACTCCATATCTAATTATCCTGATTCATTGGCTGTTAATTCTGTCATAAAATTTTGACAGGAAAGCAACACATCAGAGACCAAACTGAATGCATTAATTCTGGTCCTTGAAGCCTAAAATATTAACATAGCAACGAATCTGATGGAGGAGACCCGGAGGAGGGGAGGGGATGCTATCACAGCTGCACAATCACACGTTGTAATCACTGCCGTTATCTTCCCAGCTTTCTATTCAATAGTTCTCCGAGAGTTCTCTGTGCTGAGCGCTGCATATTGATTTGGAGAAAAGTAAATGAGTTTCTGAATACATAAGGCCTTTCTGGCATACTTAGAACAATTTAATTCCCTTTTGATTCTTTTCTGATTTCGTTTCTAACTTCAAAGTTCATGTGATTCACTTATTTTTAACTTTTTTTTCCTCCTTACATAATTTGTTAGCAAGGTAATGATTTGATGGGGTAAGCATGCAAAAAATTAAATTAGAAAAGAATTTTTTTCCCTAATAAGAGTCCAACTCAAACACACACAGTCAAGTGTTCTGACATGACCTGTGGGACAGTGACACAGATCTTCCTACTCAGCTGTCTAGAAGTCCAAAGGGGCAGTGATTATTTTTACAGGGCAACATCCTGATTCCAACACGAGGCTCTTCTGTTGTTGAAACCTCAACATTCTCTGACCAAAGACTTCAAGGTTAGATATGTCTCCAGACAATGAGTGTGCCCCTATTGGCTGTAGTTCATATCCCCTGCTGGTTCTGCTGATGCCTGGCATGAGGTCAGGGGTGGCTTTAATGAGGTGACCAGTGCACTCATTCTCCATGGAGAGGTCTAGAGAGCGGGGAGCACCTGTCATGGGAGCTCTCATCCCTGGCCATCCAGGTCCACTGTGTCCCGTCTCCTCCAATACAATGAGCTAGTAGATGTGGCCAAGCTTAAAAAGAGGGACATAAGGGCTCAGTACTGTCCTCTGAGATGACAGGTAGCTTCCATTTGTTTAGTACCCAATATGCCAGGCATGATGGTGGATACTGAATATAAGAAGGTCATTAAGTCCTTAAACAAGTCTGTCATTCCTTACTATCCAGGGGTCCTCAGCATCCAGTACCACCATTTCATACGCAGTCCATGGATGTTCAAATCCCTTATATAGCATAAGCTGATTTGCATATAGTGTATGCAAATTCTCCCATATACTTTAATTGCCCTCTAGATTACTTATAATACCCAATGCAGTGTAAACACTGTGTAAATAGTTGTCATATTATTTCCAAAATGAGAATAACCAAAGTCTGTACATGTTCCAATGCAGATGCAGGGTTATTTGTGTTTCTGTTGTGTTTTGTTTTAAATATTCAGTCCTGGATGGTTGAATCTGCTGATGCAGAACTGGTAGACACAGAGAGCTATTTCCATTTTAGAGATCATCCTCACACTGCTGGAAAGAAGTAGTGCTGATGGTCTAAGCCATGCCTTCACCGGGGGTAGCCACCACTGCTCTTGACTGCTCACCAGGCTCCCTCCCAGTTGCTGTCATGTGCTGAGGAGGAAACTGGGGTCTTGTGAGATGACCTCAGGATTGGTGGTCAGAAGACACCTTTGCCCTGACACCCTTGCTCTGCCTCCTTCTAGGGTGTGAGCAGTGCATCAGACTGTTCCCTTGCCTCTTGCTGAGAAATTGGGGGAAATTAGACCTAACTCAAAGCACCACTATAAGAATAAATCTGTTTCCCAGAGTGTTCATTCTATCATTGGGGATCCATTAATATGTGTGGCATCTAATTCTTGACTGCCTTTCTTTTATAATAAAAATATATGTATTTCTTAAATTTTCACCTTAACAAGCAACTCTATACCAATTCAGTTCATCTTTAATAGCAACATCATAAAACCTAGGGTTGAATTTGGGAACTTATTTCTCCACCTTATTCTTACCCTGTGCATACCTACCCCATCATTGCCTTCCAAATTTAGAACTCACTTTCTCGGCCAAATGCACATAACGTACATTGAGGAAGATGCATGCACCTGGGGCCTCGGGGCCCATAGGTCTCACTGCAGGAAATTGGCAACAGGTTGTTGAACTGACTCTTGAGCCTGGCAGTGAACTGTGCTACACCCATTTCCTGATCTGACCTCCCCGTTGACACAGGTTTCCTGCTTTGGTACTTGGGGTTTCCTCCTGCTCCACAGCTCTTTGCTGTACCTTTCTCAAGATTTTTCTGGCAGTGTAGCTAAAGTAGGAAGGTGAGTTGTGAGGGGGTGACAGAAAGAAAAGGGAGGCAAGACTCAAGGAGAGAGAGGAGGCACTGTACAAGCCAGGGATGACCTTGGCTTCCCAGAAATGGTAGGTACCTCTGAGACATAAGGGAGTGTAAATTGTACTTGGGGTGTGTGGGATAGAGACATTGCAAGAACATCCTCAGCTTTTTCCACCATGGAAAAAGCTACACAAAACAAGCAGATCCCAAGACCTTTGCACATGCTTTGCCTTAAATGCTCTTGCTCTAAGCTATGCAGCTGATTCTCCTCCTCGAGAGCCTTCTCTGACTTCCCCGTGCAAAGTGGTCACCATGACTCCCATGAGATAGTGTCCTCTTCATGGTACCTATCATGACCTCAAAGTAATTATTCATTGGATCACTTCTTTTCTAATTTGTCTTCCCCTCTACTATGCAAACTCCTTACTGCTACCTCCACAATGCCCAGGATAATAACTGAATCGATGCCTATTTATCAGAGAAATGAATATCACCAGTGCGTCTCACCCCTGCTTTTAGGATGTTGACTTCCTCCTTATTCTAGAAGATCTTCCCTCAGGTGTCTCATTTTTGTTCAAAGTCAAGCCTCAAAAAACTGACATACAGATCTTCTTTTCAGTTCTCAAAAGGGTCAAGATGCTTCCTGCCTCACAAGCTCCTGCAGGCTTTCCCTCTGCCTGGAACCTCAACCATGTCAGCTCCCACCTCTGCTGACCAGATCCTCTACTCACAGAATGGTTGGCTGCTTCTCATCCAGATTCAATGTCAGTCCCTAGAAAGGATTCCTCTGGTCGACCAGACACCTTCTCAGTGCTTTCTATTAGTACAAGCTGGTTTCTTTCCTGTTGCTGTTGTTTTGAATTTAGTTACCGACCTATTGGTTTCTTTCTCACTAGATTATAAGCCTCATGAGGGCAGAGATTGTGTTTTATCTTAGGATGCATACTTAAGGTGCATAACAATGCCTAGAATTGTGGGAAAGATGAATGCATTGATGGTCTTTGATCAATCTGTCCACATCTGGATCTGGAGGCAAATCTAACTTGCAAATTTATCCATAGCTATAATGCCTCACATCTTTCAATTTCTATGCAGGTTATCTCTCTATTAAAGGACAAGTTAAAATTCTACTTTGTCCAAGAGGCTTCCCTTAGCATTGTAGCCACAGACACTTTTTCCTCCATCAGATCTTTATTCATCTTATTCACCAAGTGTTCTGAACTAAGTGCTCACAGAAAGCTGTATTGTGTAATGGTCCCTGACCTCGAGGAAGTTTGAAGATCTATCACGTACTATTAGACTTGACTGCAATTTCAATGTGTCAAATGAATAAATGAATGAGCTTAATTATAGCTTTGCTGACATCTCAACTCCTCCCCGCCCCCCAATGCTACACATAAACATGTAGCTCCTTCTCATAATCTTTCTGGGAAGCCTCCAGACAGGACATCTTTCCAGAAGATCAAGACAGTGATCTATTCCCAGTACAGAATAGATGCTGAGAAATGAATAGCTTCCCAGCATTTCCTAAGTCCAATGTGATCTTTACTAACTTATTATATTTAAATGAATTTCCTGAAAACACACACTCTTGCATTCAGATGTAAACATAAAAACATTTCTAAGCCAAGGGTGAAAATTTTTATTTAGCTACCTTAAGAACTAATGTCCTTTCACTAGTTCAGGTAACTGCTTTAGTCTATTTTTATTTTCTCCCTGGTTTCTCCTGATCATATGTGGCAGCACTATAATTGTGGCCTTGTTAATTTGAAATCAAACTCAGAAATTGTTCTTTGCTTCATCCATTACCTTCAATGCATGAAATAAAAGTTTGTGTATGTAGTATAAAAACAAGTAACTAAAGTGTGAGGAATGCAGTCAATCTGTTAGCTGTTATGTTTACAAGTTTAAATGATTTCCCTCTGCATTCGATAAGTAGAACAGTTGTTTTGGCAATGTCTTGGCACAGTGTGCTACCAACTTTCTAAGATTTATTATTTTCCAAAGCTATTTTTTTTTAATCACCCTCAACTGCAGGCTATTAGGACGGCCTTCATTCTGTCCTGCTCATCTTATCAACAGGATCAAACCAAAGTCCTCTAAAGTTGTAATCTCAGTTTTCTTCCCAAGGTTATTGACTCCAGTTATTGACTCATCAACTAAGTTGTTCAGTTTCCTCTTTGAATCCATCGTCAAGTCCTGTCAGTCTATCTCCATAACATATCTAGACTCCAGACAGTTCTTGCCATTCTCACTGCTATAACCTCAGTAGAAGCAGGGATCATATTTTTCTATGCCTCTGTAACATACTCCTTGAAGGAACCTCCCTGCCCTCCCTGAGAATCTTCTGAGCTTCTAATCACAAGCAAATGTACATTCTGAAACAAAAATCAGATCATGACACTTTTGGCTTGAAATGTTCTAGTGACTTCCTTTGGAGACCACAATAAACCCCAAACTTCCTACCTTCACCTGCAATGTCCTGTGTGGTATGACGCCTCCCACCCCTCACTTCTTATCAGCTCTTTCTAGACACACAGGCCTCTCTGGCTTATAAGTAACACACTAAGCCCTGTCCATTGGCACTGCTCTAACAAAATACTCAAGACTGGATAATTTATAAAGAATAGAAATTTAGTTTTCAGAGTTCTGGAGTCTGAGAAGTCCAAGGTTTCACCAGATTTGGTTGTCTGGAAAGGACTGCTCTCTGATTCCAAGATGGCGTCTTATGCGCATCCTCCAGAGGAGAGGAACACTGTGTCCTCACATGGCATGGATCACAGGACCTCTTTCATAAGGGCCTTAATCCTAGTTACAAGGGGAGGATCCTTCATAAACTAATCACTTCTTAAAGAAGACACCTCTTCGTATCATCCCATTGGCCCTTAAGTTTTTACAGTTGTTGGAAATTTGGAGGGGACACAGTCAAACTCTGACACCCTTTAACTTGTTCTTTCATCCCCTGCATCTTCACATGGTTTTCTCTTTCTTATGATCTGGATTTCAATTCAAATGTCATCTTCTCACAGAAGCCTGGCTTCCCTTCGTAATCAACATCCCCTTTCCCTCTCTGTGTGTGTATCCCCTGTGGTTGGGTTCACAGCTCTCATTGGTGTGTGAACCCATGACATTCACTATGTGGGTTGGTTCTCTCTCCCCCTCTTAGAACATAAGCTTCTTGTCAGAGTTACTTCAGTCATTGTTCCCCACTGTATTTCTAGCATCCAATTCAGAATCAAGCACATAGCCAGCATTCCTTTCATTCATTCAACAAACGATTTAGCAAGGACTAGATATTACTCATGTTCTGGACGCTAGGTTATATGTTTTAAATAGAAAGGAAAAGTTCTCATTTTCAGATAATCTACATTATATTTGGGGTAGAAGCAGGGACAATATATTTTTAAAAATCAAAATAAATAAGTAAATGTTTACAGTATCAAGTGATAATAAGTGCATTAAAATATAAAGTAGGAAAGGGGAATGGGGGGTGCAGCAGGAATATTTACCCTCTTAAATAAACAGAGTGAATTATCTTGCCCCTTCTTTCCACAGCACTTTAGACACACTTCTTTACACACTTATCACATTTTATCTAGGTTACATGTTCAGATTACTTCCTTCACAAGAACTCCTGTAGCTCTGAGCTCTAAGTGAGTGACAATGTTGCATGGATCATTCTTTGCACCTAGAATATAGTGTTTCATAAAAAAACAGATTCTAGTGTATGAAAATCCATTGCCAAAGGCATAAGGTATCAAGAGACTGAGGAAAGAGGCCGATAGAGCTAGAGCTGCACAAGTGCAATTTATTAGGGACTGCACAGTAGTGTGTCTTAGAAGACAAGAGAGTCCTTAAGCTCCAAGGCAGGAAGGAAGGACTTTTATGCTAAGCTAAACAAAAGTGGTCTGCCACCAACAAGAATGTACCTGGGTTCTCTCAAAAACTATTAAAATGTCACACATCAGTTAAGAAACAGTCCAGGCATCGGTGGCCAGCATGAAAGGCTCAGCTATCTTAATAACATTGTTTATTCTGTAGGGTCTGGAATGAGTGTCAGGTCACAGGAGGTCAAGGACCAAGATGGCTGCACTCGAGGCAAGCCTGATTCCCACACATAAGAAGAATCGTTGAATGCAATTAAAAAAGCAATAAATGGATTAGTGAGTGTTTATACTTCTGTTCTTACCTTCTGGAATGTCTGTACAAAATTTCATGAAGGAGTACTTTAGAGACTTGGAAATTTTTCTTGTCATTTAACCCTTCATATACACAGTCATACTGCATTTGGCAACTCTTTGCATCAATATATAGAGATAATACCCCATAACTGCCATGTGGTTGTAATTTCTTAAATCATTCTCTAAATCTGGTCACATTGAGGTCTGTCTTCCTTTGTTCAAGCCACAGCATTCTGGGTCATGCTTAGTTGCCATTCATAAACATTCTATGTTTATGCATAAAGCAAATACATTATAAATATTATACACAAATCTGGGTTCCTTTGTTACATCAAAAACTGTTGCAAAGCAGATACTGCGTATTTTATACTAATCTGGGTCCTTGGCATCCAGCTACACACTGAAGCCAAGTCTAATTCTCCTGCAGAAATTCCAGGATACATTTGAGATCTTTTTCTACAGTGACATTACATTACTTTCCATCTTTTTTTTCTTCTAGTTTATTTCAATAGTAGAAGCAATAAAAGGCTATAAGCCCATTTTTATTTTAAGAGAATTGGTTCCCAAGTTGCATCTATGATATGACTGAAGAAACTACAGATAAAGAAAATAATGAAATCTGACACTATATCCATATAAGGACTATTAAAAGGAAAATTAAGTTTTTCTCAGAGACTTTGAATGGTGGGAAACGGCATCAGGAGAGCAAATCATTCATTCCCAGCTAAGTACTTCATTTACACTTAAAGGACAGCTCCTGTGTTGCTATGAACAAGCAAAGGGCCTGTTTCTCTACTAAAAGAATATAGCGATTATTGTTCAAGGATGGAAAAGAGGAAGAGTTGCAAATTGCATAAGATTTCTTTTATGTATAATTTTTATTAAGATGCAATATTTTTACATCTCTATGAGATGATTTCTTGCCGGAGACTTAATTTCTGGTCTTGCCTTCAGAAAAGTTTAAACTGGTATTATCACCTTCCTGTGTCCTTCTCAGAGCATATGTGTAATAAAAACAGAAAGCAAGAAAAAAACATTTGTCAGCCAAAATATATTGTTTGTGTTTCAAGTATCAGGTAACAGAAAATAAGAAGACTATACCATTAATTAAATCTCTGTTTCATGGAGATTTCCATTTTTGTGTTCTCTAAGATGTCTCTCTAAATGCTTTTGGTGTGGGGGGGGACAGAGGCCCTTTGACTGAGCACCAATCTGGCAAGTGTGATTGATCCAAGCAAATTAAGATCCATGTTTTGTAAAACAACCAAGGAAAAGTCAATAGAAGTATATCATCTACATGGGAAGTGGGGTGGAATCACTTTTGTTTCAGGCAGTAAAAGGGCTGCCATTTCATGGGCCTGGACATGTGGGTCTTTCATGCCAGCCTCCCGCTGGAGTGGGAACCACCGATGGATCCAATGAATCATGTTTTAGCTGGCTCATAAATGGGATCCTTTGGAATGCTCAGTGAATAAAGCTTCCATTATTCATCCATCTTTGACCAGCCATTGTACACAGTCCACATCTTGTTTGTTGTGCCTATGAAAAGAAGTTTTAATGATGAACACGATTGTCAAGAATTTTCCATTTATTTGGTGTTTTAATTAGTACAGGTGTTTACAGGAAAAAAAAAACAACACTCAGATGTAGTCTAATTATTTCTGCCACTCCATAGGTTAGATAGGGATGCACACATGCAGAATAGAATTGCATCAAATCAGATTGGAATGTTTTGACAGCAAGATATAGCAAAAGGTTAGGCTGGTATTAGAAAGCAGGAACGCATAACAAGTGATTTACGAATGGCAGCTCAGGCACAACCTTGAATTACAATGAATAGAGAGTGCTGGCTATTAAAAATGTATAGTGGTTAATAAAACTGCACTTGATTAAGATGAAGATTTGGGGGATTCTTTCTAATGGATCATGGGTAATAATTATGATATAGCCAAGTGAATTTTTTTATTTTGATTTATAATATCCACTCTTTGAAGGGCCCTGCAGGCATATGTACAGCAATGTGACAGAATTTAAATAGGTAAAATTGTCAAGAGAGCCCATGCCCATTTATATCAGGAAAATCCTGATTTAACAGATGTGCTTTACGTAATGCCCCGAGGGAAGGCAGGTTTAGATTTTTCTGAATCAAAAGAAAGTAAAATTTCAGGCCTTTGAATTTCTTTCTTTCTTTTTTTTTTTTTTAGATGTATGATAGCAGAATAAACTCTCCTACTTTGAGTCCTTAACTAAAAGAAAACTCAGATAATTCTTAATCTTGAACTCTGGAATAAGACATCTTTCCCTAAGCCTTAAAGATAGTGTCAACCTGAGAGAATGGCAGAGATGTGCGGTTTGTACTATTTTAAAGTGAAGTGTTTTTATAAGAGGGTAGGGAAGAGTGTGAGTGGATTTAATATGGGTTAGTCAGATCTCAAAAGAATGTCATTGACAACACAAAAGAAAATAAAAACAAGTATCATGACATGGAGAAATGACGCTTTCAAGTGTTTTCATTTCTTCTTTTCTTTATACCACTCAAAGTATTCTTTTAAAGGCAAAGGAAATTTTACCCCCACTTTACAAATTCACACTCTCCATCATACTCACGCCTTCCTAACACTCTTCATCCCTACGTCCCAAATTACTTACTGCACACATGGGTACAACGACAGCAGATACACCGAAAACTACATTTTTAGAACGTCGTTACATTAAGGTCAATAAATATGTGAAAAACCTTCATCTTCAATAACAACTCAATATATGCAAAACAAATGAGAGATCATTTCCCCACTATCAGAATCACACAAGTTTAAAAATTAACAAGTTGGTGCAAAAAGTAAGTAAAGAAGAGCTCTTAAGTATAAAT
Organism: Callospermophilus lateralis; assembly: GCF_048772815.1. Lineage (NCBI taxonomy): Eukaryota > Metazoa > Chordata > Mammalia > Rodentia > Sciuridae > Callospermophilus > Callospermophilus lateralis. The sequence continues at coordinate 40,794,583 of NC_135320.1, read as the reverse complement.
TATTTCAGTCCTTATTAGCAAATATATATTAAATTTATGTCTTTATATATGCGTATATTTTGTGCGTAGGTATTCACACATAAACATACACACATATGTCTTATAATACTCTTTTCCTTGGGAAAAAATGAACAAATATGGAAAGATATCATTTTAGAGAAGGATTTTTATATTTTTAAAATGAAAAGTTTCAGAAAGCTATTTATAATATGATCTACATAAATAAAAGGGATATGTATAGTGAATATACAAAATATTTATGCATATGTATGTATGTTTATGTTTATAAATATATAAACGAAAGCAGAAATAGCAGTTACCCTTGGGAATAGAGATTATCTGAAGTGCTATAATCTTTTTACGTGGTAAAAGTAAGTTTAAATTTAATTTATGTAAATGTGTGTTTAAATTTTTTGAGTTAGCCAGGTGTGATGATGCATCCTGGTAATCTCAGCTACTTGGGAGGCTGAGGCAGAAGGATCACAATTTCAAGGGCAGCCTCAGTAACTTGGTGAGACCCTATCTCAGGATACAAAACGTAAAGGATTGGGAAATGTAGCTCAGTGGTAAAGTACCACTGGGTTCAATTCCCAGTGCCAAATAAATAAATATATATCTCAAATTAAATATATAAGCACATAAACAAAATTATGCCTTTGGAAATTATGTCATAGATTTTGGGTCAGACAGATACAGTTTGGGTCCTGGTTGTACCACTTGAGCCTCAGATTTCTTGAACCTTTGTCTCCTCGGCTATAACATAAGAATGAGTGTGGTTCTTATTTCATGAAGTTGTGAGGATTAATGAGCTAATGCAAGATTACTCATGAAAATGATTAGTGTAGTAACTAGAGCAAAAGTATGTCAATAAATATTAGATATTACTATTATTTTTACATTAAAACTTCATGTTTATTTGGGCCATCATATAAATTTTAATCCTTGCCTTCTCCTCCATCAGACGAGAGCTTTTTCTACCTTGTTCAATGAAAAGTTTGCAATTGTTTTTATATTCTATCCTCTTCTCCATGCAAAAAAAAAAAAAAAGAAAAAAGAAAAAGAAAAAAAAGCTGTATTTTTCCTTTGTCTTGCCTTTTCCCTTAAAAATTCTTGCCTGGGTGCCCATTTTCCTACATTTATTCAGATAGAGCTGTGCTCACCACCACCAAGATGCTCTGCTCTTCCACTTCCTTTTATTGTCGCAATTCCATCCTGGCCAGGGTCCAAGCCCACTCTTCTCTTTACCTCTGTCTGTCCTTTGCCTCCTTAAATAGCATTTCCAGTCTTGATTTTTCCTGGAGAAAGGCCCAGACATTCCAGTATCTCCTGGAAGAACGTATATCTCTTATGAAGTCTATAAAATGAAAACATTATCAGTTTTTAAAATTTACATAGAAAGCATCAATGTGGCCACAGAAATATCATGCTGAGGTGCCATCTTTCACTTGGCTATTTGTGGAGAACAAAGGGACAGATAGATTCCATTCTGAAAAAATATGTTCATGTATTGGTATGTTCCTAAAATTCTTTAATGGGTAAGTTCCACGGTTAATTTAAACACAAAATTTGTCTCCCCACCAGCCCTCCATGGCGATCTTAGGTGCTCAGAGGAACTGCTGCATTCCTGGACTCTGCTGGAAGCTATTCCTTGCTGATGAAAAATGAGCCAGGTGTGGGACAAGAGGAACAGGCACTCTTTTAAATTGGCAGAATTTTCGTTCTATGTGCTCCTGACAGTGCATGCGCATGCTCTGTAACTGACATCCATGATTTATCTCAGAAACATGTGAGTTTTGTTAATTTTCTTAGAGTTAGTAACTGGGCAATGTATAGACAAACATGTTTGTCTCCTGAGTATAGCAGAGAATAATCTCCCGGTATAATGAATTGGTTCCTCTTATTAAGATAAAAAGCAGGAAACCCAGGGCAGAGAGTAGTTTATGTCCCTTAAGACCTTTAAAGGGAATATCATTCTACCTTCCATTCCAGTAGCATCTGATGATTTGCAAAGTACTTTCAAATATATTATCTCATTCTAGGAAAAGAAATGCATATTCTATAAGGGCCATTCCTGAGAGAAAATAAAATGTCAAATAAATGAAAACTATTTCTAGATTGAATAATTCAGGGAGCCGCTCTATCAAAATAGTGAACCATTGCATGAGAAGCAGAGAAGCCAACAAATAAAATCAAATCATCATCACTGGCATAAAAACGAAATATACAAGGTTGACTGACTGTTTTTTCATTATGTTCATGATTCGGGAATTGTACTTAGTTCCATATTTGTCAGACTTGGAAATAGAATGATAAATAGCTATCCTAGCTCTCAGGTACCCTGTAGAATTTCAATGCTTTGCCACCTGAGGCAGCGTAATGACTTTCTTTTGCCCTCTGATTTCCTGCCCACCTTTATTTCTGTGCATCTTCTGCTTCGGTCAAGCCAGTGTCCTCCATTGGACAAAAAGACACATATTGTCACTCCCAAGTCTTTGCCTCTTAGCATTCTTTGCAACTGAAATAATCTTTCTTCCTCCAAGCACTTTGCATAACTACTCCGAACTACAATGTCCTTTCTTTGTCTCTAATAGTTGGTATTGTTTATCATTCACTGGACAGCTCTTGAGTGACAACCGACTATTCAAAGGGCATCGTGCTAGGCACTGAGAACAGAGAGGCACTGAGAACAGAGCCATTAAAAGACAGATAGGAAAGAAGATCTCTGGAGGAGCTCAATTTCTTAGTGTGTGTGTTGAAGGGAGGGAAAAGATAAATAAACTCATTTTAGATACTAAGTTCCATGAAGATCTATAACAAGGTGATATAGGAAAATGGCTGGAGAGGGGATTGACAGCTTAGATTAGGAGGTTGCAGGGCTTCACTGAAGAGATCTGAATGCAAAAATGGTGGCAAGGACATGGAGAAAAAGCAACTCTCATATACTGTTGGAATTTAATTAGTATAACCATTATAGAGAACAATATGGAATATCCTCAAAAAACTAAAAATAGAGTTACTGTATGATCCAGCTATCCCACTTCTGGGTATGTATCCAAAGGAAATGAGGTCGACATACCAAAGAGATACCTACATTCTCATGTTCATGGTGGTATTATTCACAATAGCCAAGATATAGGATTAACCTAGGTGCCCATCAACAGATAAATAAGGAAATGTTGTATGTATACACAGTAGAATTCAGCCATAAAGAAGAAAGAAAACCTGCCATTTGCAGCAAAGTAGATGGAAGTGGAGGACATTATGCTAAGAGGAATAAGTCAGACACAGAAAGCCAAGTACCGTTTATTCTCTCTATATGTGAAATTTTTTATAAAAGCAACCTGAATGTAGTCTAGTGATTTACTACAGGCTGAGAAGGGGAAAGAAAGAGTGGATAAAGGGAAGGCTAGACAGATTTGAGCAGTGTGTGCTATATGTATTGAAATTGAAACCCATTAACATATACAATTAATACAAGTTAATTAAAAATAAAATATATTTTTAAAGAAGTCAGCAGCCCTACAAAGATGAGACACAAGTTGTTCCAAACAGAATAAAGTTTTTTAAAATATTTCTGTTGATTATTATTTTATTATTAAAAAATTTTTGTTAGAGCATTATTCTTATAGATAGAAGTTGAGTTCCTCCCGACAAAAATCACACAAACATGGAATTCAACTTCAGTTCATATCCTCCTCTCTTTCCTCCCCTATTGACTACCCCCATTCTCCTTCCTTTACTCTACTGACCTTCCTTTCGCTTGTTTATTGTTTTATTTTTTTATTTCAGAATAAAAATTATAAAGGCCCTGAATTCTTTAGCACTGAGTATAGCAATTCTCAAAAACAGAAAGCAGGGTGGTGTGGGAGGAGGGTGGTGAGCCAGGAGAAGTGAGGCAGAGATGGAGCTCAGAGAGAGGCAAGTGCCAGGTCAAGGGAGACCGTCACCTTTTACCGAGTACCCCAGCAACTCTGGGAGCCTGTTAGGCAGGAGAGTGTCACAACATGAATCGTTTATTTTGAAAGACTTCTTTGCCTACCAGGCAGAGAATGGACCATGAAGATACAAAACTGGAATGAAGGAGCCCAGTTAGAAGTCGTTGCAGGTCTAAAACAGACAAGCAACTGAAGTTGTGTGGTAAAGATGGAGAAGTTGACAGATTCCAGATACACTTTGCATGTTAAGCCATCAAGACTCATAGATTAATTAAGTGTAGGAGGGGAAAGACTCAAATTCTTATTTGACCATGTCACAGACTATTTCATGTGTCTTTATACATATATTCTCAACTAGTTTAGAATTGCTTTGCAACTGGAAATTAATTATATTCTAATATTTTAACTTAACTATAGAAATTAAGATGGACTTTTGTAAAAAAAAAAATGACCACACAGTGAAGACTATTAAATTGAACCCAAGTAATATTTCTACTCTATATTCTACTTCTCAGGAGGGCCAGAACTAGTTTAATTCAATTGGCCATTCATTGTAAGGCAAGGTGTCTACCCTTAGGTTTCCTTTCTACATCCTGCCATCTGTCTCTTCACCTCCTGCTATATTTTTTTAGCTGCTGTAATTCTTTCTGTGATTTCTTGGCAATCATCTTCTGATGATCAGATTTCTGCTTCTGTGAGTGTGCCCACTTCCTCCCTCCCTGCACACCACACTGTGCAACTCTGCACCTGCTCCCTGCCAGGCCCTCCGTTGGGTGATGGGGACTCAAAGATAAGCATGAGCAGGAAGTTGACGCCTCACACTTCAGTCTTCGTGTAAGAACTGGGTGAGAGAATGTTGCACCATATGGATAGACGTAAGAAAGGAAGGAACGCATTACACAAAAGGCAGATTTGATTCTCTCTGGGGCTGTGCTCTCAAAGGGCTGTATAAAAAGGAAGATCTACTTGCTTCCCTGCCCCTTACCTCTCTACCATTCTGGCCACTATCTGGTTCAAGTTCCAGGAAAGGGACTTGAGAAGCAAAGAGAATTCAATGAGGCTGTGTCTTTGAAATTCCTGAAATAGTTTCAGCTTTCTGGTCCCATCCCCTCTCCTAACAAACTAATGTCCTTTCCTACATGTGAGTTCACTTATTTCCAATAAACACTTATCAAATTTTCACTGGTACAAGCACAACCTGGGAGGATCCTACGGATATAGTTCCTGTCTTCTAGATCCTGGAAGAAAAGACGTAAAATGAAATCACGTCAAACAGACATCTGCACAATATGGAGTCTGAGCACAAAGGAAAGTCGATGCATGTCA